>NC_139348.1:164248851-164281087 GCF_055883805.1 Amblyomma maculatum
GTCGACCAAAACCAAATCCAAACAAACCCACCCAAACAAACCCAACCAATCCCCACCAAACCCAATCAGACCCAACCGAACAGAACCAGAGCCAACTAAACCCAACCAGTCGACCAAACGAAATCCAACCCGACAAAACCTAACCAGACCACACTAAACCCAACCAGTCCCGACCAAACCTAACCAGACCCAACCAAATCCCATCAGACCCGACCGAACACAACCAGAGCCGACTAAACACAACCAGTCGACCAAAACCAAATCCAAACTGGCCAAACTCAACCAATCCCGACCAACCCTAACCAGACCCAACCAAACCAATCAGACCCGACCAAAACCAAATCCAACCCGATCAAAACTAACCAGACCTGACTAACACTACCCAATACCAACCAAACCTAACCAGATCCGACCAAACCCAACCAGAGCCGACCAAATCCAACCAGTCAACCAAAACAGAATCCAACCCGATCAAAACCTAACCAGACCCGACCAAAGCCAATCAGACCCGACCGAACACAACCAGAGCCGACCAAATCCAACCAGTCGACCAAAACCAACCCGACCAAACCTAACCAGACCCGACTAAATCCAACCCATCCTGACCATACCAAATGAGTCCCGATCGAACAGAGCCACAGCCGACTAAACCCAACCAGTTGACCAAAACTAACTCCAATCTAACCAACCTAACCAGACCCAACTAAGCCTAACCAATCCCGACCAAACCTAACCAGACCCAACCAAACCCAATCAGACCCGACCGAACACAACCAGAGCAAATCAAATCCAACACGACCAAACCCAACCAATACCACCAAACCAATTCAGACCCGACCAAACAGACCAAGAGCCGACTAAATCCAACCAGTCGACCAAAACATAATCCAACCCTACCAAACCTAACCAGACCCAACAAAACCTAAGCAATCCCGAACAAACAAAACCAGACCCAACCAAACCCAACCGAACACAACCAGAGCCGACCAAATCCCACCAGTCGAACAAAACCAAATCCAACCTGATCAAAACCTAACCAGACCCGACTAGGTCTAACCAAACCTACCAAACTGGCCAAACTCAACCAATCCCGACCAACCCTAACCAGACCCAACCAAACCAATCAGACCCGACCGAACAGAACCAGAGCCGACTAAACCCAATAAGTCGACCAAAACCAAATCCAAATAAACCAGCCCGACCAAACACAATCAGACCCGACAAAACCTAACCAAACCCGACCAAACCCAATCAGACCCGACCGAATGCAACCAGAGCTGACCAAATCCAACCAGTCGACCAAAACCAAATCCAAACCTAACCAGACCCGACTAAACTCAACCAATCCCAACCAAACCCAATCAGACCCGACCGAATAGAACCAGAGCCGACTAAACCCAACCAGTCGACCAAAACCAAATCCGAACTGACCAAACTCAACAAATCCTGACCAAACCCAATCAGACCCGACCGAACAGAACCAGAGCCGACAAAACCCAACCGGTCGACCAAAACCAAATCCAACCCAACCAACCTAGCCAGACCCGTAAACCTAACCAATCCCGACCAAACCTAAGCAGACCCGACCAAACCCAATCAGACCCGACCGAATGCAACCAGAGCCGACCAAATCCAACCAGTCGACCAAAACCAAGTCCAACCCGACCAATCCTAACCAGACCCGACTAAACCCAACCAAACCCATTCAGACCCGACCGAACAGAAGCAGAGCCGTCGAAATCCAACCAATCGACCAAAACCAAATCCAGCCCGACCATACCTAACCAGACCCGACTAAACCCTACCACTCCCCACCAAACCCAATCAGACCCGACCGAACAGAACCAGAGCCGACTAAGCCCAAACAGCCCGACCAATACAAAATCCGAACCGACCACTCAACCAATCCTGACCAAACCCAATCAGACCCGACCGAACAGAACCAGAGCCGACTAAACCCAACCAGTCGACCAACACCTAACCAATCCCGACCAAACCCAGTCAGACCCGACCGAACACACCCAGAGCCGACTAAATCCAACTAGTCGACCAAAACCAAATCCAACCCGACGAAACCTAACCAGACCTGACTAAACCCAACCAGTCAACCAAAACTAAATCCAACCAGCCTAACCAGACCAGACTAACCCTACCAATCCCGACTAAAGCCAACCAGACCGAACCGAACACAACCAGAGCCGACCAAATCCAACCCGATCAAAACCTAACCAGACCCGACTAAGCCTAACCAATCCCGACCAAACCCAATGAGACCCGACCGAAAACAACCAGAGCCGACCAAATCCAACCCAACCGGTCGACCAAAACTAAATCCAACCCAAGCAACCTAACTGGACACAACTAAACCTAACCAATCCCGACCAAACCTAACCAGACCCGACCAAAGCTAATCAGACCCGACCGAACACAACCAGAGCCGACCAAATCCAACCAGTCGACCAAAACCAACCCGACCAAACCTAACCAGACCCGACTAAATCCAACCCGTCCTGACCAGACCAAATCAGACCCGACCGAACAGAACCACAGCCGACTAAACCCAACCAGTTGACCAAAACCAACTCCAATCCAACCATCCTAACCAGACCCAACTAAGCCTAACCAATCCCGACCAAACCTAACCAGACCCAACCAAACAGAACCAGAGCCGACTAAACCAAACCAGTCGACCAAAACCAAATCCAACCCAACCAACCTAGCCAGACCCGACTAAACCTAACCAATCCCGACCAAACCTAAGCAGACCCGACAAAACCCAATTAGACCCGACCAAATGCAACCAGAGCCGACCAAATCCAACCCGAACCAGACCCGACTAAAACCAATCAGACCCAACCGAACAGAACCAGAGCCGACAAACCCAACCGGTCGACCAAAACCAAATCCAGCCCAACCAACCTAACCAGACCCGACTAAACCTAACCAATCATGACCAAACCTAAGCAGACCCCACCAAACCCAATCAGACCCGACCGAACAGAACCACAGCCGACCAAATCCAACCAGTCGACCAAAACCAAATCCAACCCGACTAAACCTAACCAGACCAGACCAAACCTAATCAGACCCGACCGAACAGAACCACAGCCGACCAAATCCAACCAGTCGACAAAAACCAAATCCAACCCGACAAAACCTAACCAGACCAGACCAAACCTAATCAGACCCGACCTAACAAAACCAGAGCAGACTAAACCAAACCAGTCGACCAAAGCTAAATCCAACCCAACCAACCTAGCCAGACCCGATTAAACCTAACCAATCCCGACCAAACTCAATCAGACCCTACCGAATGCAACCAGAGCCGACCAAATCCAACCAGTCGACCAAGACCAAATCCAACCCAACCAAACCTAACCAGACCCGACTGAACCCAACCAATCCCGACCAAACCCAATCAGAGTCGACCGGACAGAAGCACCGCCGACCAAATCCAAACAGTCGACCAAAGCCAAATCCAACCCGACCAAACCTAACCAGACCCGACTAAACCTAATCAATCCCGACCAAACCTTACCAGATCCAAAAAAACCCAATCAGACCCGACCGAATGCAACCAGAGCCGACCAAATCCAACCCGATCAAAACCTAACCAGAACCGACCAAACCAAATCAGACCCAACCGAACAAAACCAGAGCCTGTCCAAATCCAACCAGTCAACCAAAACCAAATCCAACCCTAACCAGACCCGACTAAACCCAATCAGACCCGACCGAACAGAACCAGAGCCGACAAACCCAACCGGTCGACCAAAACCAAATCCAGCCCAACCAACCTAACCAGACCCGACTAAACCTAACCAATCATGACCAAACCTAAGCAGACCCCACCAAACCCAATCAGACCCGACCGAACAGAACCACAGCCGACCAAATCCAACCAGTCGACCAAAACCAAATCCAACCCGACAAAACCTAACCAGACCAGACCAAACCTAATCAGACCCGACCGAACAGAACCAGCGCCGACTAAACCAAACCAATCCCGACCAAACCCAATTACACCCGCCCAAGAAAACCAGAGCTGACTAAACCCAACCAGACCCGACTAAACCTAACCAATCCCGACCAAACCTAACCAGACCCGACCAAACCGAATCAGACCCGACCGAACACAACCAGAGCCAACCAAATCTAACCAGTCGACCAAAACCAAATCCAACTCGATCTAACCTAACCAATCCCGACCAAACCTAAACAGACCCGACCAAACCCAATCAGACCCGACCAAATCCAAGCAGTCGACCAAAACCAAATACAACCCAACCGAACCTAACCAGACCTGACAAAACCCAACCAATCACGACCAAACCCAATCAGACCCGACCGAACAGAACCAGAGCCGACAAAACCCAACCAGTCGACCAAAACCAAATCCAACCCAACCAACCTAGCCAGACCCGACTAAACCTAACCAATCCCAACCAAACCTAAGCAGACCTGACCAAACCCAATCAGACCCGACCGAATGCAACCAGAGCCGACCAAATCCAACCAGTCGAACAAAACCAAATCCAATCCGACCAAACATAACCAGACCCGACCAAACCGAATCAGACCCGACCGAACACAACCAGAGCCAACCAAATCTAACCAGTCGACCAAAACCAAATCCAACTTGATCTAACCTAACCAATCCCGACCAAACCTAAACAGACCCGACCAAACCCAATCAGACCCGACCGAATCCAACCAGTCGACCAAAACCAAATACAACCCAACCGAACCTAACCAGACCTGACAAAACCCAACCAATCACGACCAAACCCAATCAGACCCGACCGAACAGAACCAGAGCCGACAAAACCCAACCAGTTGACCAAAACCAAATCCAACCCAACCAACCTAACCAGACCCGACTAAACCTAACCAATCCCGACCAAACCTAAGCAGACCTGACCAAACCCAATCAGACCCGACCGAATGCAACCAGAGCCGACCAAATCCAACCAGTCGACCAAAACCAAATCCAACCCAACCAACCTAGCCAGACCCGACTAAACCTAACCAATCCCAACCAAACCTAAGCAGACCTGACCAAACCCAATCAGACCCGACCGAATGCAACCAGAGCCGACCAAATCCAACCAGTCGAACAAAACCAAATCCAACCCGACCAAACCTAACCAGACCCGACCAAACCGAATCAGACCCGACCGAACACAACCAGAGCCAACCAAATCTAACCAGTCGACCAAAACCAAATCCAACTTGATCTAACCTAACCAATCCCGACCAAACTTAAACAGACCCGACCAAACCCAATCAGACCCGACCGAATCCAACCAGTCGACCAAAACCAAATACAACCCAACCGAACCTAACCAGACCTGACAAAACCCAACCAATCACGACCAAACCCAATCAGACCCGACCGAACAGAACCAGAGCCGACAAAACCCAACCAGTCGACCAAAACCAAATCCAACCCAACCAACCTAACCAGACCCGACTAAACCTAACCAATCCCGACCAAACCTAAGCAGACCTGACCAAACCCAATCAGACCCGACCGAATGCAACCAGAGCCAACCAAATCCAACCAGTCGACCAAAACCAAATCCAACCCAACCAACCTAGCCAGAACCGAATAAAGCTAACCAATCCCGCCCAAACCTAAGCTGAACCGACCAAACCCAATCAGACCCGACCGAATGCAACCAGAGCCAACCAAATCCAACCAGTCGACCAAAACCAAATCCAAACCTTACTAGACCCGACTAAACCCAACCAAACGAAATCAGACCCGACCGAACAGAAGCAGAGCCGACCAAATCCAACCAGTCGACCAAAACCAAATCCAACCCGACCAAACCTAATCAGACCCGACTAAACCCAACCAAACCCAATCAGACCTGACAGAACAGAACCAGAGCCGACTAAACCCAACCAGTCGACCAAAACGAAATCCAAATAAACCAACCCGACCAAACCCAATCAGACCCGACCGAATAGAACCAGAGCCAACTAAACCCAACCAGTCTACAAAAACCAAATCCGAACCGACCAAACTCAACCAATCCCGACCAAACCCAATCAGACCCGACCGAACAGAACCAGAGCCGACAAAACCCAACTGGTTGACCAAAACCAAATCCAACCCAACCAACCTAACCGGACCCGACTAAACCTAACCAATCTCGACCAAACCTAAGCAGACCAAACCAAACCCAATCAGACCCGACCGAACAGAACCGGAGCCGACCAAACCCAACCAGTCGACCATAACCAAATCAGACCCAACCAAACCTAATCAGAACCGACCAAACAGAACCAGAGCCCACTAAACCAAACCAGTCGACCAAAACCAAATCCAACCCAACCAACCTAGCCAGACTCGACTAAACCTAACCAATCCCGACCAAACCCAATTAGGCCCTACCGAATGCAACCAGAGCCGACCAAATCCAACCAATCGACCAAGACCAAATCCAACCCGACCAAACCTAACCAGACCCGACTGAACCCAACCAATCCCGACCAAACCCAATCAGAGCCGACCGAACAGAAGCACAGCCGACCAAATCCAAACAGTCGACCAAAGCCAAATCCAACCCGACCAAACCTAACCAGACCCGACTAAACCTAATCAATCCCGACCAAACCTTACCAGATCCAACCAAACCCAATCAGACCCGACCGAATGCAACCAGTCGATCAAAACCAAATACAACCCAACCAATCACGACCAAACCCAATCAGACCCGACCGAACAGAACGAGAGCCGACAAAACCCAACCAGTCGACCAAAACCAAATCCAACCCAACCAACCTAACCAGACCCGACTAAACCTAACCAATCCCGACCAAACCTAAGCAGACCTGACCAAACCCAATCAGACCCGACCGAATGCAACCAGAGCCGACCAAATCCAACCAGTCGACAAAAACCAAATCCAACCCAACCAAACCTAACCAGACCCGACTAAACCCAACCAAACCCAATCAGACCCGTCCGAACAGAAGCAGAGCCGACCAAACCTAACCAGATCCGACTAAACCCAACCAATCCCGACCAAACCCAATCAGACATGACTGAACAGAACCAGAGCTGACTAAACCCAGAGTCGACCAAAACCAAATCCGAACCGACCAAATTCAACCAATCCTGACGAAACCCAATCAGACCCAACCGAACAGAACCAGAGCCGACTGAACAGAACCAGTCGACCAAAACCAAATCCAACCGAACCAACCTAGCCAGACCCGACTAGACCAAACCTAAGCAGATCCAACCGAACCCAATCAGATCCGACCGAACCCAACCAGAGCCGACCAAATCCAACCAGTCGACCAAAACCAAATCCAACCCAACCAACCTAGCCAGAACCGACTAAAGCTAACCAATCCCGACCAAACCTAAGCTGACCCGACCAAACCCAATCAGACCCGACCGAATGCAACCAGAGCCAACCAAATCCAACCAGTCGACCAAAACCAAATCCAAACCTTACTAGACCCGACTAAACCCAACCAAACCAAATCAGACCCGACCGAACAGAAGCAGAGCCGACCAAATCCAACCAGTCGACCAAAACCAAATCCAACCCGACCAAACCTAATCAGACCCGACTAAACCCAACCAAACCCAATCAGACCCGACAGAACAGAACCAGAGCCGACTAAACCCAACCAGTCGACCAAAACGAAATCCAAATAAACCAACCCGACCAAACCCAATCAGACCCGACCGAATAGAACCAGAGCCAACTAAACCCAAACAGTCTACAAAAACCAAATCCGAACCGACCAAACTCAACCAATCCCGACCAAACCCAATCAGACCCGACCGAACAGAACCAGAGCCGACAAAACCCAACTGGTTGACCAAAACCAAATCCAACCCAACCAACCTAACCGGACCCGACTAAACCTAACCAATCCCGACCAAACCTAAGCAGACCCAACCAAACCCAACCAGTCGACCATAACCAAATCAGACCCGACCAAACCTATCCACACCCGACCAAACCTAATCAGAACCGACCAAACATAACCAGAGCCGACTAAACCAAACCAGTCGACCAAAACCAAATCCAACCCAACCAACCTAGCCAGACCCGACTAAACCTAACCAATCCCGACCAAACCCAATCAGACCCTACCGAATGCAACCAGAGCCGACCAAATCCAACCAGTCGACCAAGACCAAATCCAACCCGACCAAACCTAACCAGACCCGACTGAACCCAACCAATCCCGACCAAACCCAATCAGAGCCGACCGAACAGAAGCACAGCCGATGAAATCCAAACAGTCGACCAAAGCCAAATCCAACCCGACCAAACCTAACCAGACCCGACTAAACCTAATCAATCCCGACCAAACCTTACCAGATCCAACCAAACCCAATCAGACCCGACCGAATGCAACCAGAGCCGACCAAATCCAACCCGATCAAAACCTAACATGACCCGACCAAACCAAATCAGACCCAACCGAACAAAACCAGAGCCTGTCCAAATCCAACCAGTCAACCAAAACCAAATCCAACCCTAACCAGACCCGACTAAACCCAATCAGACCCGACCGAACAGAACCAGAGCCGACAAACCCAACCGGTCGACCAAAACCAAATCCAGCCCAACCAACCTAACCAGACCCGACTAAACCTAACCAATCATGACCAAACCTAAGCAGACCCCACAAAACCCAATCAGACCTGACCGAACAGAACCACAGCCGACCAAATCCAACCAGTCGACCAAATCCAAATCCAACCCGACAAAACCTAACCAGACCAGACCAAATCTAATCAGATCCGACCGAACAGAACCAGAGCAGACTAAACCAAACCAATCCCGACCAAACCCAATTACACCCGCCCAACAAAACCAGAGCTGACTAAACCCAACCAGACCCGACTAAACCTAACCAATCCCGACCAAACCTAACCAGACCCGACCAAACCGAATCATACCCGACCGAACACAACCAGAGCCAACCAAATCTAACCAGTCGACCAAAACCAAATCCAACTCGATCTAACCTAACCAATCCCGACCAAACCTAAACAGACCCGACCAAACCCAATCAGACCCGACCGAATCCAAACAGTCGATCAAAACCAAATACAACCCAACCGAACCTAACCAGACCTGACAAAACCCAACCAATTGCGACCAAACCCAATCAGACCCGACCGAACAGAACCAGAGCCGACAAAACCCAACCAGTCGACCAAAACCAAATCCAACCCAACCAACCTAACCAGACCCGACTAAACCTAACCAATCCCAACCAAACCTAAGCAGACCTGACCAAACCCAATCAGACCCGACCGAATGCAACCAGAGCCGACCAAATCCAACCAGTCGACCAAAACCAAATCCAACCCAACCAAACCTAACCAGACCCGACTAAACCCAATCAGACCAGACCGAACAGAAGCAGAGCCGACCAAATCCAACCAGTCGAACAAAACCAAATCCAACCCGACCAAACCTAACCAGACCCGACTAAACCCAACCAATCCCGACCAAACCCAATCAGAGCCGACCGAACACAACCAGAGCCGACCAAATCTAACCAGTCGACCAAAACCAAATGCAACCCGATCAAAACCTAACCAGACCCGACTAAGCCTTACCAATCCCGACCAAACCTAACCAGACCCTACCGAATGCAACCAGAGCCGACCAAATCCAACCAGTCGACCAAGACCAAATCCAACCCGACCAAACCTAACCAGACCCGACTGAACCCAACCAATCCCGACCAAACCCAATCAGAGCCGACCGAACAGAAGCACAGCCGACCAAATCCAAACAGTCGACCAAAGCCAAATCCAACCCGACCAAACCTAACCAGACCCGACTAAACCTAATCAATCCCGACCAAACCTTACCAGATCCAACCAAACCCAATCAGACCCGACCGAATGCAACCAGAGCCGACCAAATCCAACCCGATCAAAACCTAACCAGACCCGACCAAACCAAATCAGACCCAACCGAACAAAACCAGAGCCTGTCCAAATCCAACCAGTCAACCAAAACCAAATCCAATCCTAACCAGACCCGACTAAACCCAATCAGACCCGACCGAACAGAACCAGAGCCGACAAACCCAACCGGTCGACCAAAACCAAATCCAGCCCAACCAACCTAACCAGACCCGACTAAACCTAACCAATCATGACCAAACCTAAGCAGACCCCACAAAACCCAATCAGACCTGACCGAACAGAACCACAGCCGACCAAATCCAACCAGTCGACCAAAACCAAATCCAACCCGACAAAACCTAACCAGACCAGACCAAACCTAATCAGATCCGACCGAACAGAACCAGAGCAGACTAAACCAAACCAATCCCGACCAAACCCAATTACACCCGCCCAACAAAACCAGAGCTGACTAAACCCAACCAGACCCGACTAAACCTAACCAATCCCGACCAAACCTAACCAGACCCGACCAAACCGAATCAGACCCGACCGAACACAACCAGAGCCAACCAAATCTAACCGGTCGACCAAAACCAAATCCAACTCGATCTAACTTAACCAATCCCGACCAAACCTAAACAGACCCGACCAACTCCAATCAGACCCGACCGAATCCAACCAGTCGATCAAAACCAAATACAACCCAACCGAACCTAACCAGACCTGACAAAACCCAACCAATTGTGACCAAACCCAATCAGACCCGACCGAACAGAACCAGAGCCGACAAAACCCAACCAGTCGACCAAAACCAAATCCAACCCAACCAACCTAACCAGACCCGACTAAACCTAACCAATCCCAACCAAACCTAAGCAGACCTGACCAAACCCAATCAGACCCGACCAAATCCAACCAGTCGACCAAAACCAAATCCAACCCAACCAAACCTAACCAGACCCGACTAAACCCAATCAGACCAGACCGAACAGAAGCAGAGCCGACCAAATCCAACCAGTCGAACAAAACCAAATCCAACCCGACCAAACCTAACCAGACCCGACTAAACCCAACCAATCCCGACCAAACCCAATCAGAGCCGACCGAACACAACCAGAGCCGACCAAATCTAACCAGTCGACCAAAACCAAATGCAACCCGATCAAAACCTAACCAGACCCGACTAAGCCTCACCAATCCCGACCAAACCTAACCAGATCCGACCAGACCCAATCAGACCCGACCGAACACAACCAGATCCACCATATCCAACCAGTCCAAAAAAGCCAAATACAAACCGACCAAATCTAACCAGTCCCAACTAAATCCATCCAATCCCAACCAAACCCAATCAGACTGGACCAAAAAGGACCAGAGCCGACTAAACCCAACCAGTCGACCAAAACGAAATCCAAATAAACCAATCCCGACCAAACCCAATCAGACCCGACCGAACAGAACCAGAGCCGACGAAACCAAACCAGTCGACCAAAACCACATCCAACCCAACTAACCTAGCCAGACCCGACTAAACCTAACCAATCCCGACCAAACCTAAGCAGACCCGACAAAACCCAATCAGATCCGACCGAATGCAACCAGAGCCGATCAAATCCAACCAGTCGACCAAAACCAAATCCAACCCGACCAAACCTAACCAGACCCGACTAAACCCAACCAAACCCAATCAGACCCATCCGAACAGAAGCAGAGCCGACCAAATCCAACGAGTCGACCAAAACCAAATCCAACCCGACCAAACCTAACCAGACCAGACTAAACCCAACCAATCCCAACCAAACCCAATCAGATCCATCCGAACAGAAGCAGAGCCGACCAAATCCAACGAGTCGACCAAAACCAAATCCAACCCGACCAAACCTAACCAGACCAGACTAAACCCAACCAATCCCAACCAAACCCAATCAGACATGACTGAACAGAACCAGAGCCGACTAAACCCAGAGTTGACCAAAACCAAATCCGAACCGACCAAATTCAACCAATCCTGACGAAACCCAATCAGACCCAACCAAACAGAACCAGAGCCGACTGAACAGAACCAGTCGACCAAAACCAAATCGAACCCAACTAACCTAGCCAGACCCGACTAGACCTAACCAATCCCGACCAAACCTAAGCAGACCCGACCAAACCCAATCAGATCCGACCGAACCCAACCAGAGCCGACCAAATCCAACCAGTCAACCAAAATCAAATCCAACCGAACCAACCTAACCGGACCCGACTAAACCTAACCAATCCCGACCAAACCTAAGCAGATCCAACCAAACACAATCAGATCCGACCGAACCCAACCAGAGCCAACCAAATCCAACACGACCAAGCCTAACCAAACCCGACCAAACCTAATCAGACCCGACCGAACAGAACCAGAGCCGACTAAACCAAACCAGTCGACCAAAACCAAATCCAACCAACCTAGCCAGAACCGACTAAAGCTAACCAATCCCGACCAAACCTAAGCTGACCCGACCAAACCCAATGAGACCCAACCGAATGCAACCAGAGCCAACCAAATCCAACCAGTCGACCAAAACCAAATCCATACCTTACTAGACCCGACTAAACCCAACCAAACCCAATCAGACCCGACCGAACAGAAGCAGAGCCGACCAAATCCAACCAGTCGACCAAAACCAAATCCAACCCGACCAAACCTAACCAGACCCGACTAAACCCAACCAAATCCAATCAGACCCGACAGAACAGAACCAGAGCCGACTAAACCCAACCAGTCGACCGAAACGAAATCCAAATAAACCAACCCGACCAAACCCAATCAGACCCGACCGAATAGAACCAGAGCCAACTAAACCCAACCAGTCTACAAAAAACAAATCCGAACCGACCAAACTCAACCAATCCCGACCAAACCCAATCAGACCCGACCGAACAGAACCAGAGCCGACAAACCCAACCGGTCGACCAAAACCAAATCCAGCCCAACCAACCTAACCAGACCCGACTAAACCTAACCAATCATGACCAAACCTAAGCAGACCCCACCAAACCCAATCAGACCTGACCGAACAGAACCACAGCCGACCAAATCCAACCAGTCGACCAAAACCAAATCCAACCCGACAAAACCTAACCAGACCAGACCAAACCTAATCAGATCCGACCGAACAGAACCAGAGCAGACTAAACCAAACCAATCCCGACCAAACCCAATTACACCCGCCCAACAAAACCAGAGCTGACTAAACCCAACCAGACCCGACTAAACCTAACCAATCCCGACCAAACCTAACCAGACCCGACCGAACACAACCAGAGCCAACCAAATCTAACCAGTCGACCAAAACCAAATCCAACTCGATCTAACCTAACCAATCCCGACCAAACCCAATCAGACCCGACCGAATCCAACCAGTCGATCAAAACCAAATACAACCCAACCGAACCTAACCAGACCTGACAAAACCCAACCAATCACGACCAAACCCAATCAGACCCGACCGAACAGAACCAGAGCCGACAAAACCCAACCAGTCGACCAAAACCAAATCCAACCCAACCAACCTAACCAGACCCGACTAAACCTAACCAATCCCAACCAAACCTAAGCAGACCTGACCAAACCCAATCAGACCCGACCGAATGCAACCAGAGCCGACCAAATCCAACCAGTCGACCAAAACCAAATCCAACCCAACCAAACCTAACCAGACCCGACTAAACCCAATCAGACCAGACCGAACAGAAGCAGAGCCGACCAAATCCAACCAGTCGAACAAAACCAAATCCAACCCGACCAAACCTAACCAGACCCGACTAAACCCAACCAATCCCGACCAAACCCAATCAGAGCCGACCGAACACAACCAGAGCCGACCAAATCTAACCAGTCGACCAAAACCAAATGCAACCCGATCAAAACCTAACCAGACCCGACTAAGCCTCACCAATCCCGACCAAACCTAACCAGATCCGACCAGACCCAATCAGACCCGACCGAACACAACCAGATCCACCATATCCAACCAGTCCAAAAAAACCAAATACAAACCGACCAAACCTAACCAGTCCCAACTAAATCCATCCAATCCCAACCAAACCCAATCAGACTGGACCAAAAAGGACCAGAGCCGACTAAACCCAACCAGTCGACCAAAACGAAATCCAAATAAACCAATCCCGACCAAACCCAATCAGACCCGACCGAACAGAACCAGAGCCGACGAAACCAAACCAGTCGACCAAAACCACATCCAACCCAACTAACCTAGCCAGACCCGACTAAACCTAACCAATCCCGACCAAACCTAAGCAGACCCAACAAAACCCAATCAGATCCGACCGAATGCAACCAGAGCCGATCAAATCCAACCAGTCGACCAAAACCAAATCCAACCCGACCAAACCTAACCAGACCCGACTAAACCCAACCAAACCCAATCAGACCCATCCGAACAGAAGCAGAGCCGACCAAATCCAACGAGTCGACCAAAACCAAATCCAACCCGACCAAACCTAACCAGACCAGACTAAACCCAACCAATCCCAACCAAACCCAATCAGACCCGTCCGAACAGAAGCAGAGCCGACCAAATCCAACGAGTCGACCAAAACCAAATCCAACCCGACCAAACCTAACCAGACCAGACTAAACCCAACCAATCCCAACCAAACCCAATCAGACATGACTGAACAGAACCAGAGCCGACTAACCCCAGAGTCGACCAAAACCAAATCCGAACCGACCAAATTCAACCAATCCTGACGAAACCCAATCAGACCCAACCAAACAGAACCAGAGCTGACTGAACAGAACCAGTCGACCAAAACCAAATCGAACCCAACTAACCTAGCCAGACCCGACTAGACCTAACCAATCCCGACCAAACCTAAGCAGACCCGACGAAACCCAATCAGATCCGACCGAACCCAACCAGAGCCGACCAAATCCAACCAGTCGACCAAAATCAAATCCAACCGAACCAACCTAACCGGACCCGACTAAACCTAACCAATCCCGACCAAACCTAAGCAGATCCAACCAAACCCAATCAGATCCGACCGAACCCAACCAGAGCCGACCAAATCCAACACGACCAAACCTAACCAGACCCGACGAAACCCAATCAGATCCGACCGAACCCAACCAGAGCCGACCAAATCCAACCAGTCGACCAAAATCAAATCCAACCGAACCAACCTAGCCAGAACCGACTAAAGCTAACCAATCCCGACCAAACCTAAGCTGACCCGACCAAACCCAATCAGACCCAACCGAATGCAACCAGAGCCAACCAAATCCAACCAGTCGACCAAAACCAATTCCAAACCTTACTAGACCCGACTCAACCCAACCAAACCCAATCAGACCCGACCGAACAGAAGCAGAGCCGACCAAATCCAACCAGTCGACCAAAACCAAATCCAACCCGACCAAACCTAACCAGACCCGACTAAACCCAACCAAACCCAATCAGACCCGACAGAACAGAACCAGAGCCGACTAAACCCAACCAGTCGACCGAAACGAAATCCAAATAAACCAACCCGACCAAACCCAATCAGACCCGACCGAACAGAAGCACAGCCGACCAAATCCAAACAGTCGACCAAAGCCAAATCCAACCCGACCAAACCTAACCAGACCCGACTAAACCTAATCAATCCCGACCAAACCTTACCAGATCCAACCAAACCCAATCAGACCCGACCGAATGCAACCAGTCGATCAAAACCAAATACAACCCAACCAGACCTGACAAAACCCAACCAATCACGACCAAACCCAATCAGACCCGACCGAACAGAACGAGAGCCGACAAAACCCAACCAGTCGACCAAAATCAAATCCAACCCAACCAACCTAACCAGACCCGACTAAACCTAACCAATCCCGACCAAACCTAAGCAGACCTGACCAAACCCAATCAGACCCGACCGAATGCAACCAGAGCTGACCAAATCCAACCAGTCGACAAAAACCAAATCCAACCCAACCAAACCTAACCAGACCCGACTAAACCCAACCAAACCCAATCAGACCCGTCCGAACAGAAGCAGAGCCGACCAAACCTAACCAGATCCGACTAAACCCAACCAATCCCGACCAAACCCAATCAGACATGACTGAACAGAACCAGAGCTGACTAAACCCAGAGTCGACCAAAACCAAATCCGAACCGACCAAATTCAACCAATCCTGACGAAACCCAATCAGACCCAACCGAACAGAACCAGAGCCGACTGAACAGAACCAGTCGACCAAAACCAAATCCAACCGAACCAACCTAGCCAGACCCGACTAGACCAAACCAATCCCGACCAAACCTAAGCAGATCCAACCAAACCCAATCAGATCCGACCGAACCCAACCAGAGCCGACCAAATCCAACCAGTCGACCAAAACCAAATCCAACCCAACCAACCTAGCCAGAACCGACTAAAGCTAACCAATCCCGACCAAACCTAAGCTGACCCGACCAAACCCAAGCAGACCCGACCGAATGCAACCAGAGCCAACCAAATCCAACCAGTCGACCAAAACCAAATCCAAACCTTACTAGACCCGACTAAACCCAACCAAACCAAATCAGACCCGACCGAACAGAAGCAGAGCCGACCAAATCCAACCAGTCGACCAAAACCAAATCCAACCCGACCAAACCTAATCAGACCCGACTAAACCCAACCAAACCCAATCAGACCCGACAGAACAGAACCAGAGCCGACTAAACCCAACCAGTCGACCAAAACGAAATCCAAATAAACCAACCCGACCAAACCCAATCAGACCCGACCGAATAGAACCAGAGCCAACTAAACCCAACCAGTCTACAAAAACCAAATCAGACCCGACCAAACCTATCCACACCCGACCAAACCTAATCAGAACCGACCAAACAGAACCAGAGCCGACTAAACCAAACCAGTCGACCAAAACCAAATCCAACCCAACCAACCTAACCAGACCCGACTAAACCTAACCAATCCCGACCAAACCCAATCAGACCCTACCGAATGCAACCAGAGCCGACCAAATCCAACCAGTCGACCAAGACCAAATCCAACCCGACCAAACCTAACCAGACCCGACTGAATCCAACCAATCCTGACCAAACCCAATCAGAGCCGACCGAACAGAAGCACAGCCGACCAAATCCAAACAGTCGACCAAAGCCAAATCCAACCCGACCAAACCTAACCAGACCCGACTAAACCTAATCAATCCCGACCAAACCTTACCAGATCCAACCAAACCCAATCAGACCCGACCGAATGCAACCAGAGCCGACCAAATCCAACCCGATCAAAACCTAACCAGACCCGACCAAACCAAATCAGACCCAACCGAACAAAACCAGAGCCTGTCCAAATCCAACCAGTCAACCAAAACCAAATCCAACCCTAACCAGACCCGACTAAACCCAATCAGACCCGACCGAACAGAACCAGAGCCGACAAACCCAACCGGTCGACCAAAACCAAATCCAGCCCAACCAACCTAACCAGACCCGACTAAACCTAACCAATCATGACCAAACCTAAGCAGACCCCACAAAACCCAATCAGACCTGACCGAACAGAACCACAGCCGACCAAATCCAACCAGTCGACCAAAACCAAATCCAACCCGACAAAACCTAACCAGACCAGACCAAACCTAATCAGATCCGACCGAACAGAACCAGAGCAGACTAAACCAAACCAATCCCGACCAAACCCAATTACACCCGCCCAACAAAACCAGAGCTGACTAAACCCAACCAGACCCGACTAAACCTAACCAATCCCGACCAAACCTAACCAGACCCGACCAAACCGAATCAGACCCGACCGAACACAACCAGAGCCAACCAAATCTAACCAGTCGACCAAAACCAAATCCAACTCGATCTAACCTAACCAATCCCGACCAAACCTAAACAGACCCGACCAAACCCAATCAGACCCGACCGAATCCAACCAGTCGATCAAAACCAAATACAACCCAACCGAACCTAACCAGACCTGACAAAACCCAACCAATCACGACCAAACCCAATCAGACCCGACCGAATGCAACCAGAGCCGACCAAATCCAACCAGTCGACCAAAACCAAATCCAACCCAACCAACCTAGCCAGAACCGACTAAAGCTAACCAATCCCGACCAAACCTAAGCTGAACCGACCAAACCCAATCAGACCCGACCGAATGCAACCAGAGCCAACCAAATCCAACCAGTCGACCAAAACCAAATCCAAACCTTACTAGACCCGACTAAACCCAACCAAACCAAATCAGACCCGACCGAACAGAAGCAGAGCCGACCAAATCCAACCAGTCGACCAAAACCAAATCCAACCCGACCAAACCTAATCAGACCCGACTAAACCCAACCAAACCCAATCAGACCTGACAGAACAGAACCAGAGCCGACTAAACCCAACCAGTCGACCAAAACGAAATGCAAATAAACCAACCCGACCAAACCCAATCAGACCCGACCGAATAGAACCAGAGCCAACTAAACTCAACCAGTCTACAAAAACCAAATCCGAACCTACCAAACTCAACCAATCCCGACCAAACCCAATCAGACCCGACCGAACAGAACCAGAGCCGACAAAACCCAACTGGTTGACCAAAACCAAATCCAACCCAACCAACCTAACCGGACCCGACTAAACCTAACCAATCCCGACCAAACCTAAGCAGACCCAACCAAACCCAATCAGACCCGACCGAACAGAACCGGAGCCGACCAAACCCAACCAGTCGACCATAACCAAATCAGACCCAACCAAACCTAATCAGAACCGACCAAACAGAACCAGAGCCCACTAAACCAAACCAGTCGACCAAAACCAAATCCAACCCAACCAACCTAGCCAGACTCGACTAAACCTAACCAATCCCGACCAAACCCAATCAGGCCCTACCGAATGCAACCAGAGCCGACCAAATCCAACCAATCGACATAGACCAAATCCAACCCGACCAAACCTAACCAGACCCGACTGAACCCAACCAATCCCGACCAAACCCAATCAGAGCCGACCGAACAGAAGCACAGCCGACCAAATCCAAACAGTCGACCAAAGCCAAATCCAACCCGACCAAACCTAACCAGACCCGACTAAACCTAATCAATCCCGACCAAACCTTACCAGATCCAACCAAACCCAATCAGACCCGACCGAATGCAACCAGTCGATCAAAACCAAATACAACCCAACCAGACCTGACAAAACCCAACCAATCACGACCAAACCCAATCAGACCCGACCGAACAGAACGAGAGCCGACAAAACCCAACCAGTTGACCAAAACCAAATCCAACCCAACCAACCTAACCAGACCCGACTAAACCTAACCAATCCCGACCAAACCTAAGCAGACCTGACCAAACCCAATCAGACCCGACCGAATGCAACCAGAGCCGACCAAATCCAACCAGTCGACAAAAACCAAATCCAACCCAACCAAACCTAACCAGACCCGACTAAACCCAACCAAACCCAATCAGACCCGTCCGAACAGAAGCAGAGCCGACCAAACCTAACCAGATCCGACTAAACCCAACCAATCCCGACCAAACCCAATCAGACATGACTGAACAGAACCAGAGCTGACTAAACCCAGAGTCGACCAAAACCAAATCCGAACCGACCAAATTCAACCAATCCTGACGAAACCCAATCAGACCCAACCGAACAGAACCAGAGCCGACTGAACAGAACCAGTCGACCAAAACCAAATCCAACCGAACCAACCTAGCCAGACCCGACTAGACCAAACCAATCCCGACCAAACCTAAGCAGATCCAACCAAACCCAATCAGATCCGACCGAACCCAACCAGAGCCGACCAAATCCAACCAGTCGACCAAAACCAAATCCAACCCAACCAACCTAGCCAGAACCGACTAAAGCTAACCAATCCCGACCAAACCTAAGCTGACCCGACCAAACCCAATCAGACCCGACCGAATGCAACCAGAGCCAACCAAATCCAACCAGTCGACCAAAACCAAATCCAAACCTTACTAGACCCGACTAAACCCAACCAAACCAAATCAGACCCGACTGAACAGAACCAGAGCCGACTAAACCCAACCAGTCGACCAAAACGAAATCCAAATAAACCAACCCGACCAAACCCAATCAGACCCGACCGAATAGAACCAGAGCCAACTAAACCCAACCAGTCTACAAAAACCAAATCCGAACCGACCAAACTCAACCAATCCCGACCAAACCCAATCAGACCCGACCGAACAGAACCAGAGCCGACAAAACCCAACTGGTTGACCAAAACCAAATCCAACCCAACCAACCTAACCGGACCCGACTAAACCTAACCAATCCCGACCAAACCTAAGCAGACCCAACCAAACCCAATCAGACCCACAAAACCGGAGCCGACCAAACCCAACCAGTCGACCATAACCAAATCAGACCCGACCAAACCTATCCACACCCGACCAAACCTAATCAGAACCGACCAAACATAACCAGAGCCGACTAAACCAAACCAGTCGACCAAAACCAAATCCAACCCAACCAACCTAGCCAGACCCGACTAAACCTAACCAATCCCGACCAAACCCAATCAGACCCTACCAAATGCAACCAGAGCCGACCAAATCCAACCAGTCGACCAAGACCAAATCCAACCCGACCAAACCTAACCAGACCAGACTGAACCCAACCAATCCCGACCAAACCCAATCAGAGCCGACCGAACAGAAGCACAGCCGATGAAATCCAAACAGTCGACCAAAGCCAAATCCAACCCGACCAAACCTAACCAGACCCGACTAAACCTAATCAATCCCAACCAAACCTTACCAGATCCAACCAAACCCAATCAGACCCGACCGAATGCAACCAGAGCCGACCAAATCCAACCCGATCAAAACCTAACCAGACCCGACCAAACCAAATCAGACCCAACCGAACAAAACCAGAGCCTGTCCAAATCCAACCAGTCAACCAAAGCCAAATCCAACCCTAACCAGACCCGACTAAACCCAATCAGACCCGACCGAACAGAACCAGAGCTGACAAACCCAACCGGTCGACCAAAACCAAATCCAGCCCAACCAACCTAACCAGACCCGACTAAACCTAACCAATCATGACCAAACCTAAGCAGACCCCACAAAACCCAATCAGACCTGACCGAACAGAACCACAGCCAACCAAATCCAACCAGTCGACCAAATCCAAATCCAACCCGACAAAACCTAACCAGACCAGACCAAATCTAATCAGATCCGACCGAACAGAACAAGAGCAGACTAAACCAAACCAATCCCGACCAAACCCAATTACACCCGCCCAACAAAACCAGAGCTGACTAAACCCAACCAGTCCCGACTAAACCTAACAAATCCCGACCAAACCTAACCAGACCCGACCAAACCGAATCAGACCCGACCGAACACAACCAGAGCCAACCAAATCTAACCAGTCGACCAAAACCAAATCCAACTCGATCTAACCTAACCAATCCCGACCAAACCTAAACAGACCCGACCAAACCCAATCAGACCCGACCGAATCCAACCAGTCGATCAAAACCAAATACAACCCAACCGAACCTAACCAGATCTGACAAAACCCAACCAATTGCGACCAAACCCAATCAGACCCGACCGAACAGAACCAGAGCCGACAAAACCCAACCAGTCGACCAAAACCAAATCCAACCCAACCAACCTAACCAGACCCGACTAAACCTAACCAATCCCAACCAAACCTAAGCAGACCTGACCAAACCCAATCAGACCCGACCGAATGCAACCAGAGCCGACCAAATCCAACCAGTCGACCAAAACCAAATCCAACCCAACCAAACCTAACCAGACCCGACTAAACCCAATCAGACCAGACCGAACAGAAGCAGAGCCGACCAAATCCAACCAGTCGAACAAAACCAAATCCAACCCGACCAAACCTAACCAGACCCGACTAAACCCAACCAATCCTGACCAAACCCAATCAGAGCCGACCGAACACAACCAGAGCCGACCAAATCTAACCAGTCGACCAAAACCAAATGCAACCCGATCAAAACCTAACCAGACCCGACTAAGCCTTACCAATCCCGACCAAACCTAACCAGACCCTACCGAATGCAACCAGAGCCGACCAAATCCAACCAGTCGACCAAGACCAAATCCAACCCGACCAAACCTAACCAGACCCGACTGAACCCAACCAATCCCGACCAAACCCAATCAGAGCCGACCGAACAGAAGCACAGCCGACCAAATCCAAACAGTCGACCAAAGCCAAATCCAACCCGACCAAACCTAACCAGACCCGACTAAACCTAATCAATCCCGACCAAACCTTACCAGATCCAACCAAACCCAATCAGACCCGACCGAATGCAACCAGAGCCGACCAAATCCAACCCGATCAAAACCTAACCAGACCCGACCAAACTAAATCAGACCCAACCGAACAAAACCAGAGCCTGTCCAAATCCAACCAGTCAACCAAAACCAAATCCAATCCTAACCAGACCCGACTAAACCCAATCAGACCCGACCGAACAGAACCAGAGCCGACAAACCCAACCGGTCGACCAAAACCAAATCCAGCCCAACCAACCTAACCAGACCCGACTAAACCTAACCAATCATGACCAAACCTAAGCAGACCCCACAAAACCCATTCAGACCTGACCGAACAGAACCACAGCCGACCAAATCCAACCAGTCAACCAAAACCAAATCCAACCCGACAAAACCTAACCAGACCAGCCAAACCTAATCAGATCCGACCGAACAGAACCAGAGCAGACTAAACCAAACCAATCCCGACCAAACCCAATTACACCCGCCCAACAAAACCAGAGCTGACTAAACCCAACCAGACCCGACTAAACCTAACCAATCCCGACCAAACCTAACCAGACCCGACCAAAACGAATCAGACCCGACCGAACACAACCAGAGCCAACCAAATCTAACCGGTCGACCAAAACCAAATCCAACTCGATCTAACCTAACCAATCCCGACCAAACCTAAACAGACCCGACCAAACCCAATCAGACCCGACCGAATCCAACCAGTCGATCAAAACCAAATACAACCCAACCGAACCTAACCAGACCTGACAAAACCCAACCAATTGCGACCAAACCCAATCAGACCCGACCGAACAGAACCAGAGCCGACAAAACCCAACCAGTCGACCAAAACCAAATCCAACCCAACCAACCTAACCAGACCCGACTAAACCTAACCAATCCCAACCAAACCTAAGCAGACCTGACCAAACCCAATCAGACCCGACCAAATCCAACCAGTCGACCAAAACCAAATCCAACCCAACCAAACCTAACCAGACCCGACTAAACCCAATCAGACCAGACCGAACAGAAGCAGAGCCGACCAAATCCAACCAGTCGAACAAAACCAAATCCAACCCGACCAAACCTAACCAGACCCGACTAAACCCAACCAATCCCGACCAAACCCAATCAGAGCCGACCGAACACAACCAGAGCCGACCAAATCTAACCAGTCGACCAAAACCAAATGCAACCCGATCAAAACCTAACCAGACCCGACTAAGCCTCACCAATCCCGACCAAACCTAACCAGATCCGACCAGACCCAATCAGACCCGACCGAACACAACCAGATCCACCATATCCAACCAGTCCAAAAAAGCCAAATACAAACCGACCAAATCTAACCAGTCCCAACTAAATCCATCCAATCCCAACCAAACCCAATCAGACTGGACCAAAAAGGACCAGAGCCGACTAAACCCAACCAGTCGACCAAAACGAAATCCAAATAAACCAATCCCGACCAAACCCAATCAGACCCGACCGAACAGAACCAGAGCCGACGAAACCAAACCAGTCGACCAAAACCACATCCAACCCAACTAACCTAGCCAGACCCGACTAAACCTAACCAATCCCGACCAAACCTAAGCAGACCCGACAAAACCCAATCAGATCCGACCGAATGCAACCAGAGCCGATCAAATCCAACCAGTCGACCAAAACCAAATCCAACCCGACCAAACCTAACCAGACCCGACTAAACCCAACCAAACCCAATCAGACCCATCCGAACAGAAGCAGAGCCGACCAAATCCAACGAGTCGACCAAAACCAAATCCAACCCGACCAAACCTAACCAGACCAGACTAAACCCAACCAATCCCAACCAAACCCAATCAGACCCATCCGAACAGAAGCAGAGCCGACCAAATCCAACGAGTCGACCAAAACCAAATCCAACCCGACCAAACCTAACCAGACCAGACTAAACCCAACCAATCCCAACCAAACCCAATCAGACATGACTGAACAGAACCAGAGCCGACTAAACCCAGAGTTGACCAAAACCAAATCCGAACCGACCAAATTCAACCAATCCTGACGAAACCCAATCAGACTCAACCAAACAGAACCAGAGCCGACTGAACAGAACCAGTCGACCAAAACCAAATCGAACCCAACTAACCTAGCCAGACCCGACTAGACCTAACCAATCCCGACCAAACCCAATCAGATCCGACCGAACCCAACCAGAGCCGACCAAATCCAACCAGTCAACCAAAATCAAATCCAACCGAACCAACCTAACCGGACCCGACTAAACCTAACCAATCCCGACCAAACCTAAGCAGATCCAACCAAACCCAATCAGATCCGACCGAACCCAACCAGAGCCGACCAAATCCAACACGACCAAACCTAACCAGACCCGACCAAACCTAATCAGACCCGACCGAACAGAACCAGAGCCGACTAAACCAAACCAGTCGACCAAAACCAAATCCAACCAACCTAGCCAGAACCGACTAAAGCTAACCAATCCCGACCAAACCTAAGCTGACCCGACCAAACCCAATGAGACCCAACCGAATGCAACCAGAGCCAACCAAATCCAACCAGTCGACCAAAACCAAATCCATACCTTACTAGACCCGAATAAACCCAACCAAACCCAATCAGACCCGACCGAACAGAAGCAGAGCCGACCAAATCCAACCAGTCGACCAAAACCAAATCCAACCCGACCAAACCTAACCAGACCCGACTAAACCCAACCAAACCCAATCAGACCCGACAGAACAAAACCAGAGCCGACTAAACCCAACCAGTCGACCGAAACGAAATCCAAATAAACCAACCCGACCAAACCCAATCAGACCCGACCGAATAGAACCAGAGCCAACTAAACCCAACCAGTCTACAAAAAACAAATCCGAACCGACCAAACTCAACCAATCCCGACCAAACCCAATCAGACCCGACCGAACAGAACCAGAGCCGACAAACCCAACCGGTCGACCAAAACCAAATCCAGCCCAACCAACCTAACCAGACCCGACTAAACCTAACCAATCATGACCAAACCTAAGCAGACCCCACCAAACCCAATCAGACCTGACCGAACAGAACCACAGCCGACCAAATCCAACCAGTCGACCAAAACCAAATCCAACCCGACAAAACCTAACCAGACCAGACCAAACCTAATCAGATCCGACCGAACAGAACCAGAGCAGACTAAACCAAACCAATCCCGACCAAACCCAATTACACCCGCCCAACAAAACCAGAGCTGACTAAACCCAACCAGACCCGACTAAACCTAACCAATCCCGACCAAACCTAACCAGACCCGACCGAACACAACCAGAGCCAACCAAATCTAACCAGTCGACCAAAACCAAATCCAACTCGATCTAACCTAACCAATCCCGACCAAACCTAAACAGACCCGACCAAACCCAATCAGACCCGACCGAATCCAACCAGTCGATCAAAACCAAATACAACCCAACCGAACCTAACCAGACCTGACAAAACCCAACCAATCACGACCAAACCCAATCAGACCCGACCGAACAGAACCAGAGCCGACAAAACCCAACCAGTCGACCAAAACCAAATCCAACCCAACCAACCTAACCAGACCCGACTAAACCTAACCAATCCCAACCAAACCTAAGCAGACCTGACCAAACCCAATCAGACCCGACCGAATGCAACCAGAGCCGACCAAATCCAACCAGTCGACCAAAACCAAATCCAACCCAACCAAACCTAACCAGACCCGACTAAACCCAATCAGACCAGACCGAACAGAAGCAGAGCCGACCAAATCCAACCAGTCGAACAAAACCAAATCCAACCCGACCAAACCTAACCAGACCCGACTAAACCCAACCAATCCCGACCAAACCCAATCAGAGCCGACCGAACACAACCAGAGCCGACCAAATCTAACCAGTCGACCAAAACCAAATGCAACCCGATCAAAACCTAACCAGACCCGACTAAGCCTCACCAATCCCGACCAAACCTAACCAGATCCGACCAGACCCAATCAGACCCGACCGAACACAACCAGATCCACCATATCCAACCAGTCCAAAAAAACCAAATACAAACTGACCAAACCTAACCAGTCCCAACTAAATCCATCCAATCCCAACCAAACCCAATCAGACTGGACCAAAAAGGACCAGAGCCGACTAAACCCAACCAGTCGACCAAAACGAAATCCAAATAAACCAATCCCGACCAAACCCAATCAGACCCGACCGAACAGAACCAGAGCCGACGAAACCAAACCAGTCGACCAAAACCACATCCAACCCAACTAACCTAGCCAGACCCGACTAAACCTAACCAATCCCGACCAAACCTAAGCAGACCCAACAAAACCCAATCAGATCCGACCGAATGCAACCAGAGCCGATCAAATCCAACCAGTCGACCAAAATCAAATCCAACCGAACCAACCTAGCCAGAACCGACTAAAGCTAACCAATCCCGACCAAACCTAAGCTGACCCGACCAAACCCAATCAGACCCAACCGAATGCAACCAGAGCCAACCAAATCCAACCAGTCGACCAAAACCAATTCCAAACCTTACTAGACCCGACTCAACCCAACCAAACCCAATCAGACCCGACCGAACAGAAGCAGAGCCGACCAAATCCAACCAGTCGACCAAAACCAAATCCAACCCGACCAAACCTAACCAGACCCGACTAAACCCAACCAAACCCAATCAGACCCGACAGAACAGAACCAGAGCCGACTAAACCCAACCAGTCGACCGAAACGAAATCCAAATAAACCAACCCGACCAAACCCAATCAGACCCGACCGAACAGAAGCACAGCCGACCAAATCCAAACAGTCGACCAAAGCCAAATCCAACCCGACCAAACCTAACCAGACCCGACTAAACCTAATCAATCCCGACCAAACCTTACCAGATCCAACCAAACCCAATCAGACCCGACCGAATGCAACCAGTCGATCAAAACCAAATACAACCCAACCAGACCTGACAAAACCCAACCAATCACGACCAAACCCAATCAGACCCGACCGAACAGAACGAGAGCCGACAAAACCCAACCAGTCGACCAAAACCAAATCCAACCCAACCAACCTAACCAGACCCGACTAAACCTAACCAATCCCGACCAAACCTAAGCAGACCTGACCAAACCCAATCAGACCCGACCGAATGCAACCAGAGCCGACCAAATCCAACCAGTCGACAAAAACCAAATCCAACCCAACCAAACCTAACCAGACCCGACTAAACCCAACCAAACCCAATCAGACCCGTCCGAACAGAAGCAGAGCCGACCAAACCTAACCAGATCCGACTAAACCCAACCAATCCCGACCAAACCCAATCAGACATGACTGAACAGAACCAGAGCTGACTAAACCCAGAGTCGACCAAAACCAAATCCGAACCGACCAAATTCAACCAATCCTGACGAAACCCAATCAGACCCAACCGAACAGAACCAGAGCCGACTGAACAGAACCAGTCGACCAAAACCAAATCCAACCGAACCAACCTAGCCAGACCCGACTAGACCAAACCAATCCCGACCAAACCTAAGCAGATCCAACCAAACCCAATCAGATCCGACCGAACCCAACCAGAGCCGACCAAATCCAACCAGTCGACCAAAACCAAATCCAACCCAACCAACCTAGCCAGAACCGACTAAAGCTAACCAATCCCGACCAAACCTAAGCTGACCCGACCAAACCCAATCAGACCCGACCGAATGCAACCAGAGCCAACCAAATCCAACCAGTCGACCAAAACCAAATCCAAACCTTACTAGACCCGACTAAACCCAACCAAACCAAATCAGACCCGACCGAACAGAAGCAGAGCCGACCAAATCCAACCAGTCGACCAAAACCAAATCCAACCCGACCAAACCTAATCAGACCCGACTAAACCCAACCAAACCCAATCAGACCCGACAGAACAGAACCAGAGCCGACTAAACCCAACCAGTCGACCAAAACGAAATCCAAATAAACCAACCCGACCAAACCCAATCAGACCCGACCGAATAGAACCAGAGCCAACTAAACCCAACCAGTCTACAAAAACCAAATCAGACCCGACCAAACCTATCCACACCCAACCAAACCCAATCAGACCCGACAGAACAGAACCAGAGCCGACTAAACCCAACCAGTCGACCGAAACGAAATCCAAATAAACCAACCCGACCAAACCCAATCAGACCCGACCGAACAGAAGCACAGCCGACCAAATCCAAACAGTCGACCAAAGCCAAATCCAACCCGACCAAACCTAACCAGACCCGACTAAACCTAATCAATCCCGACCAAACCTTACCAGATCCAACCAAACCCAATCAGACCCGACCGAATGCAACCAGTCGATCAAAACCAAATACAACCCAACCAGACCTGACAAAACCCAACCAATCACGACCAAACCCAATCAGACCCGACCGAACAGAACGAGAGCCGACAAAACCCAACCAGTCGACCAAAACCAAATCCAACCCAACCAACCTAACCAGACCCGACTAAACCTAACCAATCCCGACCAAACCTAAGCAGACCTGACCAAACCCAATCAGACCCGACCGAATGCAACCAGAGCCGACCAAATCCAACCAGTCGACAAAAACCAAATCCAACCCAACCAAACCTAACCAGACCCGACTAAACCCAACCAAACCCAATCAGACCCGTCCGAACAGAAGCAGAGCCGACCAAACCTAACCAGATCCGACTAAACCCAACCAATCCCGACCAAACCCAATCAGACATGACTGAACAGAACCAGAGCTGACTAAACCCAGAGTCGACCAAAACCAAATCCGAACCGACCAAATTCAACCAATCCTGACGAAACCCAATCAGACCCAACCGAACAGAACCAGAGCCGACTGAACAGAACCAGTCGACCAAAACCAAATCCAACCGAACCAACCTAGCCAGACCCGACTAGACCAAACCAATCCCGACCAAACCTAAGCAGACCCAACCAAACCCAATCAGATCCGACCGAACCCAACCAGAGCCGACCAAATCCAACCAGTCGACCAAAACCAAATCCAACCCAACCAACCTAGCCAGAACTGACTAAAGCTAACCAATCCCGACCAAACCTAAGCTGACCCGACCAAACCCAATCAGACCCGACCGAATGCAACCAGAGCCAACCAAATCCAACCAGTCGACCAAAACCAAATCCAAACCTTACTAGACCCGACTAAACCCAACCAAACCAAATCAGACCCGACCGAACAGAAGCAGAGCCGACCAAATCCAACCAGTCGACCAAAACCAAATCCAACCCGACCAAACCTAATCAGACCCGACTAAACCCAACCAAACCCAATCAGACCCGACAGAACAGAACCAGAGCCGACTAAACCCAACCAGTCGACCAAAACGAAATCCAAATAAACCAACCCGACCAAACCCAATCAGACCCGACCGAATAGAACCAGAGCCAACTAAACCCAACCAGTCTACAAAAACCAAATCAGACCCGACCAAACCTATCCACACCCGACCAAACCTAATCAGAACCGACCAAACAGAACCAGAGCCGACTAAACCAAACCAGTCGACCAAAACCAAATCCAACCCAACCAACCTAACCAGACCCGACTAAACCTAACCAATCCCGACCAAACCCAATCAGACCCTACCGAATGCAACCAGAGCCGACCAAATCCAACCAGTCGACCAAGACCAAATCCAACCCGACCAAACCTAACCAGACCCGACTGAATCCAACCAATCCTGACCAAACCCAATCAGAGCCGACCGAACAGAAGCACAGCCGACCAAATCCAAACAGTCGACCAAAGCCAAATCCAACCCGACCAAACCTAACCAGACCCGACTAAACCTAATCAATCCCGACCAAACCTTACCAGATCCAACCAAACCCAATCAGACCCGACCGAATGCAACCAGAGCCGACCAAATCCAACCCAATCAAAACCTAACCAGACCCGACCAAACCAAATCAGACCCAACCGAACAAAACCAGAGCCTGTCCAAATCCAACCAGTCAACCAAAACCAAATCCAACCCTAACCAGACCCGACTAAACCCAATCAGACCCGACCAAACAGAACCAGAGCCGACAAACCCAACCGGTCGACCAAAACCAAATCCAGCCCAACCAACCTAACCAGACCCGACTAAACCTAACCAATCATGACCAAACCTAAGCAGACCCCACAAAACCCAATCAGACCTGACCGAACAGAACCACAGCCGACCAAATCCAACCAGTCGACCAAAACCAAATCCAACCCGACAAAACCTAACCAGACCAGACCAAACCTAATCAGATCCGACCGAACAGAACCAGAGCAGACTAAACCAAACCAATCCCGACCAAACCCAATTACACCCGCCCAACAAAACCAGAGCTGACTAAACCCAACCAGACCCGACTAAACCTAACCAATCCCGACCAAACCTAACCAGACCCGACCAGACCGAATCAGACCCGACCGAACACAACCAGAGCCAACCAAATCTAACCAGTCGACCAAAACCAAATCCAACTCGATCTAACCTAACCAATCCCGACCAAACCTAAACAGACCCGACCAAACCCAATCAGACCCGACCGAATCCAACCAGTCGATCAAAACCAAATACAACCCAACCGAACCTAACCAGACCTGACAAAACCCAACCAATCACGACCAAACCCAATCAGACCCGACCGAATGCAACCAGAGCCGACCAAATCCAACCAGTCGACCAAAACCAAATCCAACCCAACCAACCTAGCCAGAACCGACTAAAGCTAACCAATCCCGACCAAACCTAAGCTGAACCCGACCCGACCGAACACTACCAGAGCCGACCAAATCCAATCCAACCAAACCTAACCAGACCCGACTTAACCTAACCAATCCCGACCAAACCCAATGAAACCCAATCAAACCCGACCGAGCAGAACCAGAGCCGACCAAATCCAGCCAGTAGACCAAAACCAAATCAAACCAGACCAAACCCGACTAAACCTAAGCAGACCCGACCAAACCCAATCAGACCCGACCGAACAGCACCAGAGCCAACGAAATCCGACCAGTAGACCAAAACGAAATCAAACCCGACCAAGACTAAGCGGACCCGACCAAACCCAAGCAGATCCGACCGAACACAACCAGAGCCGACCAAATACAACCAGTCGACTAAAACCCGATCAAAACCTAACCAGACCCGACTAAGCCTAACCATTCCCGACCAAACCTAACCAGACCCGACAAAACCCAACCGAACACAACCAGAGCTGACCAAATCCAACCAGTCGACTAAAACCCGATCAAAACCTAACCAGACCCGACTAAGCCTAACCATTTCCGACCAAACCTAACCAGACCCGACAAAACCCAACCAAACACAACAAGAGCAGAACAAATCCAACCAGTCAACCAAATCCAAATCCAACCCAACCAAACCTAACCAGACCAGACCAAACCCAATCAGACCCGACCGAACACAAGCAGAGCCGACCAAATCCAACCAGTCGACCAAAACCCGATCAAAACCTAACAAGACCCAACTAAGCCTAACCAATCCCGACCAAACCCAATCAGACCCGACCGAACACAACCATAGCAGACCAAATCTAAGCAGTCGACCAAATCCAATCCAACAAAACCTAACCAACCCGACTAAGCCTAACCAATCCCGACCAAACCCAGATCGGACCGAATATAACCAGTGCCGACGAAATCTGACCAGTACACCAAAACCTAATCAAACCCGATCAAGCCTAAGCAGACCGGACCAAACCCAATCAGACCCGACCGAACACAACCAGAGCCGACCAAATCCAACCAGTCGACCAAAACGCGATCAAAACCTAACCAGACCCGACTAAGCCTAACCATTCCCGACCAAACCTAACCGAACACAACCAGAGCCGGCCAAATCCAACCAGTCGACCAAACCCAATCAGACCCGACCGAACAGAACCAGAGCTGACCAAATCCAACCAGTCGACCAAAACCAAAT
>NC_139349.1:1497677-2030561 GCF_055883805.1 Amblyomma maculatum
TTAAACAAAAACTTTAAGCTTTTGTGCCTTGTGGGAAAGTGCACAGATGTGACTTCGGCGGTGTCTCAAGGGCTCATGAGATAGTGATTCAGGAAGAGTCTACACAGAAGTGTCAATAGCATGGCAGTACTGTTTGGAGCAGTGGTTTTTCAAACTGGCATATCAGTATCAGGAAAGCCTTCTACCTGTTAGTCCACAGTTTGTTTTTTGCGTTAATCTTTGTTGCCTGACTGGTATTTGATGTAGAGCCAGCAGTGTACTGTTTCTGGTTGGTGTAGACCTACTGGCATTGCATTTATTCTGTTTATTCCCATTGCCCTTGCTCCTTCTGGCCTGCAGACACAGAGAACATCCGGTTCGTGTTTGCCGCTGTCAAGGACACCATTCTGCAGCTGAACTTGAAGGAGTACAACCTAGTGTAGGGACGCCTGAAGCCGACCACAGGTTTCTCCCACCTTGCCCCACCACCACCACCACCACCAGCCTGGGAGACAGGCTGCTTCCTTCCCCTCATCCCTCTGCCTCCTTCCCCTCCGCTCTGGCAAGGACCGGGTTGCTGAGGGTGGCAACTAATGGGAGATGGTGGCGACCACGCCATTCCTCCTCTCTTTCGGTGGAGGTGACACGACGCCGAGAGCCATTGTGCATACTTTTGGCGCACACATGGACAACACCCTGCTCGTTCCTTTATTATTTTTTTTTCCTATGGACTTTGACTGCAGTGGTCTGCGAGAGCCCCCTCCTCCTGCCCGCGACAAGAGGGTGGTGATGTGGCAGTCGCGCAGTGCCATTTATTTTGGGGAGGAGGAGAGGGGGGAAGAGAAAAAAAATGCCTTGTTGTTGTTGCCACACTACTCCGGGGCAGAGAATGCTTCTTCTTTTTCTCAGACACACACACACACAGCCATAATTGTTTTAGTAGCCTTGCTGCCCCCCCCCCCCCCCCCCCTTCATTTGTTCGGTAATTTTTTGCCTTTCCACATTTGTTGTTGCCCACCACAATCCGTTGCTGTTGTTGCCCTGCCTGAGTGCTGTTCCTTCAGTGTGTCAGGTTCTTTCTTTTTTCTCCATTTTTGGCCATCTGAGCACATGCTTCATACAAGAAATTACTGCCGGTGGCATTGCAGAATATCATTCATCTCACTGTCAGCACCTGAGTGCCCAAGAGCAGCCTGCTTGATAATGGGTGCTTTGAAGCACCTTCAACATCTGCACTTCTTTAAGCAGGTTGTGTGTCTGCACATGCTGTTGCGGACGTTTTTTTTTTTTTTTATGAAGGAGTGCCAAAAAGAAAATAAGATGGGGGGAATATGTGTTGCCTACCAGTTGCATGGACTCTTGCCACTTCATAGAGCGCAGCCAGAGAAGCACCAGATTGTATCTGGTCAGGTGGTCCTGGTTGAAGAGAAGCCAGGGTTGTACGGAAGTGCTCTTGTGCACTCGCTGTTGGCTGGTCGATCCACTTGCCCATGTAGCAGCTCAAATCATGGGTTCGGTAGTGGAAGAAATGGGTCTGTGTCTGTCGTCCCTGCAGCCGTCTGTGAGCGATTGCCATGTGCTGCACGCATGTTGATAGTGGTTGGCGCACATCTGTGTGCGAGTTCCTTCACCTTTTCCTCCCTGTTTGCCCCCCCCCCCCCCCCCCCCCCCCCTATCTGCCAATTTTTTTATCTTTTGTCTCTCCTCGTGAGTGTGTTATGTTTGTCCCTCCCCATACTCCAGCAGTTTTATATTTGTTTTGAACTCAACCTAGTCAATGTTTTTGTACATAGGCAGTGTGGCTCGTGGCAGTGTGTGTGTCAGTCGCGAGTTCTGGAACAGCTGTGGGTCCAATTCTGCTCTCTCTGGCAAGCACACCACTCTGTCGGTGACACAAGGCAAGTGTGGAGGAATGTGTGTTGCACAAATGGTTAGTGGGGAGGAGAGAAGCAAGCAGTGGTGTAAGGCGGATTGGGAGAGGATATATGCCTGCAAGTGTGCCACAGGGGGCCTCGTAGCCGACACCTGGCAGCAGTATTTCGGACGCGCAGCTCTGGCTTTGTTTTTCTTTTCTCTGCTGATGTGCTGCGTCTCTTCTTAAGGTGACTGTGTTGTGCCTGCTGTTCCGAGCGTGCTTCTGCATTGTTTGCATGACTGCGTGTGCGCATGTGTGTTTAGATACTGGGCGCTACCAACAAACAAAAAGCTCGTCCTCTGGAGGAAGGCACTGTCGGAGGACCACCTCCTCACCCTTAGGCTGCTGAACTACCATGGTTCTTCCGGTTTCATCTATCAATATGTATGCATATGTGCGTCTTATTTTTTATTTACTTGATACTTGGGATTTGTGCATTCAGAATTGGTTGCCATTGGCTACTGTGATAGCTGGTAGTGGCTACACAGGATGGCCTCATTTGAGAGCCTCTATTGGGCCCATACCACGGAGACTTTGCCATAGTTTTCTTATCACTGTAGCTATTGCTTGTTGTTTTTGGCCTTTGTATCAGCTCATCATTTTTCACAGCAAATTGGTGAAGTGCGCATGGGATGCTGATTGCCACCATGCTAAAACTAATTTTTAATGTGGCCTCCCGCAGGCTCTGAGGATTGCCGCATTGCGGTTATTCTGATACACAATTAAACACGCAGGTGTATGTCGTGTTCTCACGTATTTCTTGTTTTTTCTTGGCAACTTTGCATTTTAGGAGTGGCCTAGGAGTTTTTCAGGGTATGGAACCCTCTCAAGGTTATTCTTTCCTCCAAGTTTGAAGGGGGTGAACATAATTCAACTACTGCCACGTTGCCAATACACTGGGATGTGAGTGTGTGAAAGAGAGTAAGGTGTGTGCGAGGGGTTGGGAAGAAAAAAAGAAAAGCTAGTCCTTCCGCTTAGAGCTGTGCCGACAGTGATGTGCCCGTGCGTTGGCTCCTGTGAGACATGCTGAGGGGAGGCTTCACCTCTGTTCGTTGCTTTTCCTGCACTATGCTTCACATTGCCTCCCAACGAGAGGCAGGCAAACTGATGATTCTTGCCAGCTTTTTCCTCCCGACTGTGAGGGTGTGTGCATGTGTATTTCTGGCTACGGCAGATTTAGTGTACCCATCACAGCTGGCTATTTTTACCTTTCTCTCTCTCTCTCAACCCTTTTCTTTTCACAATGCCTTCTTGCTGCTGCTTCTCGAAAAAGTGAGGTGTGTGTAGGACTGTGAAACGCAACAGCAGAAAAAAAAAATGAAATGTGTGCAGATGTTTTTTATAAGCTTGCGCATGCGCGCATTGTGTGATTGTGGCATGTGTGTTTGAGACAGGGAAACAAAAAGTGTGCAAGTGGGCTTTATGAAGTTTCGTGCGTGAGAGAGCGGAAAAAAACTGTGTATCTCAGTACGATGTGTATGTCAAGCCTATCTTTTTATATATATAAATATATATATAAAGAAAAAGCGCTAGTTATTTAAAAGAGGACAGTGTGTAAAGAGTATGATTAGTGTTTTATAGAGCGATGCATATGGTCTCTCTTCCCCTCCCTACCCTCATTTTCTAAACTTGAAAGTGCTTGTCCATTTTTGTGACCCTTCCTTCCTTCCACACTGCTTGTGTTTAGGTGCTCCCTCCCCTTCTCTCCATTTTCTTGCAACTTCCCCACTGTGCAATCTTACTGCAATCTCTCACTTATTGGTCTTCTCTTGACCTATCTCGTCCCCCTCCTTCCACCTTGATCCCTTTTGAGTGACCCATTCGATGAAACAAGAAAAAAAAAACATACTTGGTACCTGATTCTTGTCACACAAGGCAGGAGGACAGAGTTTTTTCAAAGCGCTGGACTTCGCTTTCATACATGCATGGTGCAGCAGATACTTGGTAGTTGTACTTTCCGAGTGGCACACACCGATGATGTTCCCGATTTTCCGGGCGCTAGCCTGTGCCTGGCTGGGAGAAAAATTGTGTGCGCTCGGCCGGTTATCTCTTCCGTGTTTCCTTGTTTGCATTTCACTGAGCACTTATTCTCACCATTTGCTTCTTTCTGAAGTGTTTAAAATCCTTGCTTATTAATGTGAACGTGTACGAAAGAAAGCGGAAGTTGGGGAGGTTGCTGCTGGTTGCAGATTTTTTTTTTTTTTACAGCATAGAACAAATCTGATTTGTGTTTTTATAATTGATAGTAATACTGCTCCTGTGTTTTGTACAGTATTGTTTGGAGCACCATTTACAGCTGAACAGAGTATATGGTAGTGTCATAGACTATTTTTTGTGTTGTTTTTACTGCATTTTTTTTTTTAAAGTGTCACGCCTTGCCAAACTTTTTAGAGAGGGTTTGCTAACATAGTGCGGAAGTCAAGCTGGTGTTTTTTCAGCTGCTTACGCTTGTTGCAAAGTATGTTTTTGCCTCAGGGCCTTGTTGTTCAAGGTTGGAAAGAGGTGAATTGTTTTTTTTTTTTTCTTTTGTCATGTTGTTTGTTTGTTGGCTTGTTTACTTCGTGCAGCACACACATCCAGAGTTTTCCTTTGTTGACTGTGTCGCGCGCCACGCGACAAGAATGGACTTCGCATATTGTATATGGCGCTTCCTCGATGAGACACGCTGCATCGAGAAAAACTGCTGTGTGTGACCTTTGTGCTGAAGATAGCAGCATCAGACCGAGAAAAAGGATGGACTCCCACCTAGTACGGGACAATGTGTGCGTGTATTGTGTGTGTGCGTGTATATATTATACATATATATAAATATATATATATATATATATATATATAAAATGATATGAGCTCTCGAGGAAAACAAAATGCTTTGTCAGGTCTTTCAGAGTGAACTCTGAGACACACTTTGAGGACTTTACCTTTATATGGATGTGTAAATTTGTAATATTCAAATTAATGCAACCGTTGGGTAAAGTATTGAATAAATTCTCTTAAATTCTCGTTTGAAAATGAGTTGTGTTGCTTTGTTTGTGCTTGGTGATTAGTGCAAAGGAATGAAGTTTAGAGCCTCAGTCGAGTTGTTCCATGTGGGTGCACAACGAAATGGTTCTGTAGCTGTGTCTTTTGTATTTGTTTTTTATTGAACCATTTAAGCTTATAGCGCAAGGCCTCGGACATTTTGAAGGAGGCAGAGGGTCTACACTTAATAAGAGAAATGCACAATCGTCCACGTTTCACCATCCTAACCTATTGCAAAGTACATTTAGTTATGGCAAAGTGTCTCCTTGCCATCGTGAGTTCCCCTTTCATCATCACGGTGCCCCCCACTTGCGACGAACCATGCTTCTTTCACCTGCATTGAGAAATGCCTGCTTTGCTTACACTTTTCTATATTAATAGTATCATTCTGTGCCAAGAACAATATACCTTTGGTTGTCATGTATAGCTTGCAGCAAAGTGTACGCCATGCATAGAGTATGCAATGGTCCATAATGTACGGAAATATTCATTTGGCTACCCGCAAATATCATTTAGAATTGAGTTGTAATGTAGAGGGCTTTTTTTTTGTGGGTGTGTGTGTGTGTGTGTGTACGATTGCAAATACACACAGCCGAAGCCATAAAGTTATGTTGAGCCAGGAACTGGGCATGCCGAATGAAATACAGTTAGTTTCAAGCGTTCGCATATCACAGGGGTTGCAGTTTGCTGGCCAGCCTGATTTGGCAAGTCGCACACAGTAGGTAATGGGGACATTAGAGGGAGAGTGCCTGCACAGTGTTTCAATGTCGCCATGTCCTTGATAAAAAATCGCGAAAGTGTTGTGGTTCTGTAGGCCGTCCAGGCAATATTTGTGTTGTCATCACAGTTGCTGCAGCAGATCTATGCAGGGCGAGCTGGTGACTGCTATGGGGCTTCTGGGTATTAGTTGCATGTAACATCCCACCAACAGGCACATGTTTCGACTTACAGGACATACACCTAATTTTTGGGTTCGTGTTTTATCATTTGCAATGATGCCTAGGACATTACTGTACTCTGACCAACACGTCACATTCGCCTATGACTGCTGAATAAATAATCGAATTTCCTGTATCACCTGTTTCGGTTTCAACAGCCGAGTGGTGGCTGTGACGTCTCGCTCAAGTCTAGGACATGCCAGGGATGAAAATACATTTGAGTTCACTGCAATGATAAAGCCTGCCTGCCTCAAGAACAGAAATCATTACAAGTGAAGAATGAATGATTATATCGCTGTTTTTTCATGCCGCGCCTCAAGACATAATTGTGACGTAACAGCTATCTCTGATATCGAAATCGAGACTGGTGAGAAAAGAAATTTCAGTTATAAATTTTTTAGCGGTCTTAAGCGAAACCTGCGTGCGGATCGATATACAGGAATGCCTTACGCATCATTAAGAAGAAAAATTCCTTCAAAATTTGGTGTCTGTTGTGCTTTAAGGGAGGTAGAGAATAATTAAGGGGCGATTTTTTAATGTACAAGCATCAAAACGCCTACCAGAGCATGCAAAAATAAGCTCTGGTGCGTGGTGCTCGGCCTGTGGTGGATCGCAGGCTCGGAGGTAGCGTATCTGTGTGATCTCTGGCCCTCCTCAAGGGCATGGTTCCGGTAGGTGGTACTTGGCAGGCGACATCGGAGGGCACGATTGGTCGGATTATGTGACGTCATGGCCAAATTTGCTGGAGCTGCCAACTTGGGGTCCGTTCGATTCAGCTGGACACTCTGCATCGGTTCCGTAAAGTTATGCGGCGGTGCCGCAAGCGTGCGCGCCAGTTCCAGCAGTTCAGGTGCAGCATCGGCACCAGCTGCTTCCTAACGAATGATAGAGTGCAGGTCGGGCCGTCTGCTGGCCTTGGCATCGCCAACAATCTGCGGTCGGCTGTGTGCAATTCGCGTTAGCCGACGCCAACATCCCGGTTAACTTGATGAATTTTAAAATAGCACAAGACAACGAAGTTTTGCCATTATCCAGCCGCGATGCTTTTGGGCTGCGCGTTGTAATAAACGGCGAAAAGACCCGGTCGATGTTAATTATTCCATTTGAACGCGAACGCGACGGCGGCACGCGTCGCGCGAAGCCTTCGCGCGAACAGAAATGCATGTGTCGCTTGGCTCGTCGCTCGGATCTGCCGAAATAAAAAATTTCGCTCGTTCGCCCGGAAGTAACCGTACGTCACTGCCGCTCATTTCGCATGCTTTCTTTATTTTGCTGTGTTGCATTGTGATTGTGCATTACCGCGTAAACATTTCGCTTTGTACGAACAATGGTGGATAGCCAAGGATTCAAAGAACGTCTAATCGCAACCGAAACAACAATAGAACCAAGGGGTCCCGTGACTATTCGTGCCGGGCAAGTTCGCACACATTCGATACGGTTTGCTGTAAATACATTTTACTTTGCCATGTTGTCGCAAAATAACGTTAATTCTTGCAATCGTTATGACTGTTATTGGATTTGGCAATAGTTTTGCGGTGTACTAAGCCACTATGCCAGCCAAATGCCAGCCACACAACCCACACAGAGCGTTGTCGCGTGCATGCGTCTTTCCCAGTAGGCGACGGAGCGAACCATGATCGCTTTCGCCGCGCCGCCTTGTCGCTTCGCTCACATGCGTTTCCCGCTTTAACGAGAACACGATCGAGTTCGCCAAGGAAACGGCTACGCGTACTCGCGAGAAGTACACACACGCATGCGGTGTGATACATGCTGATTATATCATGACCACGTGCGCTTCGATCGCGCTGCCGCAAAAGGTGCATTGCACAATTTAACACGTACTTAATGCGATGTGCTGTTTGAAAATCTGCATGTTTGGGATGATTAACGCCGTTGATCTGAGCGGCATATATAGGATTCATTCATTCATGAATATGCGATGATTATATTGTGAAGAAGAAGATGAACCGTCCCATCTGTTATTCCTGCGGATTTCCTGGCCATATTTCCCGCTACTGCCGAAATCGCACTCCCTATGATTTTCTACCGCGCCGAACGTCAGCTTCCTGGCAGCCGCCCCGAGGTCAGTACGCCGCCGCCGATCCATCTGCAAGTTCTGTCGCGGATGACCGTACGACCGTACCACCTTTTCTCCTCGCCGCTCAACCTCGCCGCGTCGCCGTTCTCTATCCCCTCTGCGACGCCGTCCCAATCTTGCGCAAGAGGAAAACAGAATGCCGCAGTTCCTGAGGCGAGAACTGCGCAACGAGCGAACTGTCAAAGGCCTCACGTATCCTGAAAATCTGCTTGAAGTTTCTGTTGACGGCGTTATAGTACTGGCTCTGGTCGACACCGGCGCTGCTGTTTCTGCCATGGCTGCAAGTCTTTGCCGTTCATTGCGCAAAGTGACGACACCAATTTCAGGATTGTCGCTATGCACGGCAAATGCCCAGCCGATAGAGCCTATAGCGGTGTGCACAGCACGAGTCGTCATTCAGGGAGTTGTGTGTGTACGCAATAGAGTTCGTCGTTTTGACTTCCTGCTGGCATGATCTCATCTTGGGCTGGGATTTTCTATCGCGACATAATGCGGTGATTAACTGTGCTCGTGCCGAACTGGAGATTTTTGCGCTAGACGAACCATCGCCGGACGTTCCTTACCCCAAAGTCGTCGTTGCCGAAGATCTTCCTGCGTGCTCTTTCGTTCTTGTGCCCACCGCTTCTGCTTTTTCCCGCAGTACCGATGTACTTTTCACCCCATCACCTACCTTTCTAAACCGCAAAAGTCTCCCCCTGCCTTATGCCGTACTTTCTATATCAGCTGGCCTCACCGCGCTCTGGATGTCTAATCCGTTCTCATTTCCCGTATCCCTGCGTCGCGGTGAATGCCTCGGCACCATCCAGCTCATGGATTCTATTCTCACCTCTGACGAAACACCCTCTTCGCAGCCCGCTGACTTGGCTGCACTCACACCGCCTGTTCTGGCGCTGGACCAGTCTTCTGCCGACGTTTTTCTCCGCTCCATCGATGCCAGTCTTCCTGGCCCTCAACGCTTTGAACTCCTCGCACTGCTTCATCAGTTCCGCTCTTCATTCGACTCGCATCAGCCTGCTTTGAGCCGCACATCAACTGTTGCCCACCACATTGACACTGGATTCCATGCTCCTCTGCGCCAGCGTCCCTATCGAGTGTCTGTCACCGAGCGCCGAGTTATTGAAGCCCAAGTTCACACTATGCTTGAGAATGGCGTGATTGAGCCGTCTAACAGTCCGTGGTCCTCTCCTGTTGGAAGAAAGACGGCTCTATACGCTTTGCGTCGACTACCGTCGCCTGAACAAAATCACGAGAAAAGACGTCTACCCCCTTCCGCGTATAGATGATGCATTGGACTGCTTACAATGTGCTGAACTCTTTTCCTCGCTCGATTTACGATCCGGCTACTGGCAGGTACCCATGGCTGCGGAAGATCGCCCTAAAACCGCATTTGTCACCCCCGATGGCCTCTTTGAATTTACCGTCATGCCTTTCGGTCTCTGTAATGCCCCTGCTACATTCGAGCGTATGTATGATGGATACTATACTGCGTGGTCTGAAGTGGAAGACATGCCTCTGCTACCTTGACGACATCGTGGTGTTCTCGCCGGACTTTGCGACCCACATCTCTCGCCTGAAGCAGGTCTTGACATGCATTGCGAACGCCGGCCTGCAGCTCAACTTGAAAAAGTGTCGTTTCGCTGCTCGTGAGCTGACCATTTTAGGCCACGTTGTGTCCAAGGAGGGTATACGTCCTGATCCCGCCAAACTTCGAGCTGTGACCGAGTTTCCGAAGCCTACTACCATCAAGCAATTAAGAAGTTTTTTGGGCCTGTGCTCATACTTTCGGCGTTTTATACGGAACTTTGCTTCCATTGTCGCCCCGCTGACTCAGCTCCTCGGCAATACCTCGGATATTTCGCTGTGGTCACCAGCATGCGAGGACGCCAACACATTGCGCCGCTTCCTCACAGCCCCACCCATCCTGCGCCATTTTGACCCTGAGGCGCCCACCGAAGTGCATGCAGACGCCAGTGGTGTCGGCATCGGCGCTGTGCTTGCTCAGCGCCCTCCCGGCTTCGGTGAATACGTAGTTGCGTATGCCAGCCGTACTCTCACAAAAGCCGAAGCGAACTACTCTGTACCGGAAAAGGAGTGCTTGGCCATCGTGTGGGCCCTCACAAAGCTTCGCCCTTACCTTTACGGCCGTTCGTTTGATGTAGTCACGGACCATCATGCCCTCTGCTGGCTTTCATCGCTCAAGCACCCTTTCGGCCGCTTGGCACGGTGGGCTCTTCGTCTACAAGAATATGACATCCGTGTTATTTACCGATCTGGTCGCAAGCATACCGACGCCGACGTTTTGTCTCGCTCACCGCTGCCAGCCGACCTTGCCAGCCTCTCCGTCTCGGACTCTGAGGTATCTTCCCTCGACGTCAGTGACATGCCCGCTGGACAACGAAAGGATCCATGGATCGCATCCCTTATTGACTACCTTTCCAACAATTCAGCGATTACCCCTTCACGCGCACTTCGCCGTCAAGCTTCCCACTATGAGATTCGGGATCACCTCCTTTACCGGCGCAACTACAACTCGAGTGGACGGAAATGGCTCCTCGTGATTCCGCGCCATCTACGGACTCAAATATGTACAGCTTTTCACGCCGATCCGCAGTGCGGTCACGCCGGAGTTTCAAGACCTACACTCGAATCCGTCTTCACTACTATTGGCGCGGTATGTACAAATCGGTACTTAGGTACGTTCGATCGTGCCCGACTTGCCAACGCCGCAAACCTGCTTCTCACCGTTCGGCTGGTGAGTTACAGCCTCTCACATGCCCGCTTAGACCCTTCGACCGCATTGGAATTGACCTCTATAGCCCTCTTCCGTTCACAGCTGATGGCAATCGCTGGGTCATTGTCGCCGTCGACCACCTGACGCGATATGCCGAAACCGCCGCGCTCCCAGCTGCAACAGCCCGAGATGTGGCCGGTTTCTTATTGAAGAACTTCATTCTCCGTCACGGTGCTCCTCGTGAATTACTCAGCGACAGAGGCCGTGTTTTCTTATCTGACGTCATTCAAGCCCTGCTCGCTCAGTGCAAAATCATTCACCGGACTTGCACCGCCTACCACCCGCAAACCAACGGCCTTACTGGACGATTTAATCGCACCCTCGGTGACATGCTCGCGAAGTACGTCGGATCCAGTCACACAAACTGGGACATTGTTCTTCCGTACATCACCTACGCTTACAACACTGCTACGCAATCCAGCACGGGTTTCTCTCCGTTCTTTTTGCTTTACGGTCGGCATCCATCTGCTCCCCTTGATACTGTCCTCCCCTACAACCCTGATCCATCAGAATGTACCACAGTGACTGAAGCTGCACAGCACGCAGAAGAATGCCGCCAGATTGCACGGACATTCACAGCCGACTCTCAGTGGCGCCAAAAATATCGCCATGACACCATTCAGAAGAATGCACCGCACTTCGAGCCCGGCTCACTCGTGTGGCCATGGGTTCCATCCGGCAGCCCCGGCCTCTCAACAAAACTGATCTGCAAGTATCATGGGCCCTACCGCGTCGTCGAGCGCACTTCACCAGTGAACTATGTTGTTGAGCCGCTTACGCCATCTTCCGATTTGCGACGCCGTGGCCGTGAAACTGTTACCCCATTGTGTCTTAGTCCCCATAAGCCGCCAGGATGGCTCCTTTTTCCCTGGGGGGCATTGTGAAGAAGAAGATGGACCCCTTCGCTGGACGCCCCGCTTCCCCGTCGACCTCGACGCCGTCCTGAACGTCCTTCTTCTACAATATGTACAAACGCCGACCGCATTCATTGCCCTCACATCAATGCGGCGCCAACATGCATGCTGATGTAAGACCAGTTTTCAAATAGCACATCGCAATGAAGCGTTGACACTATAGTTGACACGAACCAGCATTTATTGTGCACCATGCGGAAGCTGGCACGAAGCGCAAAACAATTTTGATCACGATTGAAGTCAGCACGAACTATAACGCATGCACGTGCTTGTTAGACATGGTTTGAAGCACGCGTCGTCTTTTCTTTGGCAAACACGGGCACAATTCCCGTGACGAGTGGAATAACTAGGGTCGCTTCACTGTTTATCACAACACGCAAGCCATCGTAGCGCAAGCTGTCGTCTGCTTTCATGCGGCGGCTGCAGCTGCACCATTTCGGCACTGACCTCTGATGAGGTGCACAGTTTTGCTGAACTTTTCGTGAACTCGACCTGCACGACGTCTGCACTTTTTGAAACGAACGGCGTGGTGCAGAGGGCGCCATGTTGCATCGAAACGAATGGCGAAGTGCAGCACCACGTGAACCAGTTCACGAAGTGCAGGTGGAACGAACGGACCTTTGGACAGCACAGCTTTGGTATGGGAATTGAACCGACTGGAACTCCTTGATCCTGATTCAGACATGCAGAGACGTTCTTGCAGCTTTGTTGCTCTGACCAGTGTGGTCAGCATACATCGCGTTCTTTCACATGAGCATGCGTTTGGCATTTGACATGGCCGAGCAGTGATTGGTAGGCCTGCGGCAGAGGAAAAACTTATTTCCTTATCTTCCCGAGTGGAACCTTCAGTCCAGGGATCCCTGTTCCGCCTCGATCCTGCAGGCCCGCCAGAGCAGCTGTCGCTGGTCTTTCGTAGGGTGCCTAGTGTTGCGGGTTAGTGCTAGTGAAGCGGTCTCGGGAAGGAGTCCATAGTTCCCTTGGTCACCGCAATTCTCGGCCTGCTCGATTAGCCGGCGTTGGTCGGTCGGCTTCGTGCGGGACAAGGCACCTTCCCAGGAGGAGAGGGTGGGGTGAGTTATGGGTGGAATGCTGCCGGGTGGTTTTGGGCAGGCCCCAACAATGATATAGTGTAGGTCGATGTTGTTGTCAGGTGGGTTATTTCTCTGGGTAGCGGGTGGCGAAGAACAAATGTTTGTGGTACAGATTCGTATACTCGTGAGTCTGCTGTTGACGCCATGCCACAGCTTCGGCCTCGGTGTGTGTTGGATGCAGGGGTGGAAGTGTTCTTTGTGTACGACAATATAGTGTAATGTGGGTGTAAGACTGCAGAGCTGTGCTGGCGTCCTCTGTCTACTCCCTCTGCTTCCGTCGACAGCGCCCTGAAGGTTGCTGCTCGGGCGAGCGCGTGCGCACTCGTTCCCTGGACAGAAGGCGTGACCATGGGTACAAACGATTTTAACGATGGGAAATGTATCGGAATGTATCGCTGAGCACGCGCGAAGCCTCCAAAGATAAAGTATTCTCCGCGAAGGCGCGGCATACAGCTTGTGAATCTGATTAAATTGTATATGTCGGACTGGTGTGATGTTCGTCACGTGCGTCCATGTGGTGTATGAAAGCAAGTCCTACCGCTATGGAGGTCTCCTCAGCCGTGGGGCTCGAGTTCCTGCCGCGAACGGAGCTCGTAATCCTAATTGAGCCGTGGCGTCCGTAACAGCTAGTCCCGCCATAGCGTCTGTGCCCGATGGATGTTTCGCCGCGTAGATATATCGAACAGTTTGGACACCTCTATACAGGCGCAGGAACGCCTTGACTCTAGCGGTCCTACGACCAGCGTAGAGCTCGGGGTGCATATTCTTCAGGACTGGCATGCAGAGGTGGGCATTTGACCTCAAAAACCTCGACCTCACCTCAAACTCAAAAAATATTTGGCGACCTCACTCAACCTCAACCTCATCAATTGAGGTTGAGGTCCCCCAGGCGACCTCACCTCACTTTTCAGGTGACCATTGGCGACCTCACTCAACCTCACCTCAAACTCAAAATGTGAGGTTGAGGTCGGGCGCTCGACCTCAAAAAAAAAAAAAAGAATCAATAAATTAAACCGTAACTTAAAGCAAATATACATTTGTCGGTAATCCTGGGGTATATATAGGCTAGCCAGAATTTTGTCGTATGAAGGCTTTTTTTTACTTTTAATTTTATACGACAATTAATATCCCGGATAAAAGCAGAAAAACTCCGGCGACTACATGTCCAACTCTGCAATAAAGTGGCAATCACCTACTCCTCCTCGCCTACCCTTTTGTGGTCAGTTTCATTCTAAGGCCTATACATGGGTACCACGTTACTACGCATAGGCCCATAATGCAATACAAGGAGTTTATCCCATCTGACCCACGTGAATAAGATTCGTATTAGAAATAAAACAAGCCAGTTCTTACTATAAACTGAAAAGACAAATGCTGTTGACCCTAGCGACGATGACAACAGTGACGATATGCTCTTTTTCTTTTCTTGCCACATAGCGCTAAACAGACAAGGACACAGCGAGACACACGGGACGGGCACTTTTTTTATCGCCCATCCCGTATGTCTGGCTGTGTCCCTGTCTGTGTAGCGCTATGAGGCAAGAAAACCGACACCAACGCGCCCAAGCTTTCATCCTTGCTCTTTTTCTTAATTCGAAAAAAAAAATTGATGATTGCCGAGCTTTTTTTTAATACACTGTACATTGTTTTGCGGCAGAATACATTAAATTGATTGATTGATTGGTTGGTTCACAGGAAGGGAAAGGCGCAGTATCTGTCACACTTGTAGCTGTGGACACCTGAACCGCGCCGTAAGGGAAGGGAGGAAGGTGGGAGAGAAAGTGGATAGAGAGAAAGAGGAGCCGTAGTGGAAGGCCACGGAGTAATTTGGACCACCTGGGGATCTTTAACGTGCGCTGACATCGCACAGCACACGGAAAAAATAGGAATACAGTTGTGCCTCGTTAGTATGAACGCTTTGGTTTCTGACCAAAACTGTTCATAAAGCGAGTCATCCATAATAACGAGTCATGAATAAAAACGAAGAGTATATAATTTAGAAAAAAATTTATAATTAATGGCTGCTGTTTTAATTAATTTGAGTATATAAACACCGCCGAGATGTCGATGCTACCCTCTTCTCCAAAAATCTGTCGACGCGAAACGTCATGTCTGTTCTTAAACATTGTCAGCCATCCTCTTGAGTAGCTGAAGTCAGTAACGCCTAGACAGAGCGTAGAATAATATTTCTCAGTAAACATCTCCCTGTTTTACTGAACAAAAATTCCGTAAGTCATCACAGGTAAACCCTATCAAGACGGAGGAGAAGAAGCACCCATAATGTTGCCGAGGCAGCGAGCCTTCTTTTGAAGCATTTCGTCGCTCACGACAGCACCATTCGCGAGCACATTCCCGAACCACATTAACAAGGCTGACTCCATTTCTTCGAACTGTGCTGGGCGCTGTCGGACAGTGGCTTACGCTGTGATGCCGACATTGAGCCATTTATCGGAGTCCGGTAGTATATATAGATGGTATACCGTCGACCTGACGAGGCTGAGGCCTAGTTGAACTTGGGTCCAGTCTTTCACGGTTTGGATTGACTGAGATTGCTTTTGCCGCTTGTATTCACAGATTTCCCGCTTCGCGCCTAAGTTCAGCTCCATTCTTTTGCGTTTAACTCCCACCATGCCAAAAGTCAGACTAAAGTTGAGAGTTACAGGCTCCTGCTTCTTTGCACTCTTTTTCCCTAGTTAACCTCCCTGACTTTCCGTTCTTCTGATTCTCTTTCTTGCCTTGTACTGTTTTTGTAAGGAAGCGAGGGAGTCAAGTTGGCAGGCTACTATACAGAGGGCTATCAAACAGCACTTTCCTGTGCCGTTTGTATGTGTTCCTATGAAACAAACACTACAAGCTGAAGTACAGCTTAGAACGACGACTAGCCGACTACGAAGAGCTCAGACATTGTCAAGGCCGCATCGTTGACTCGAGGCGAAGCCGACATGCGGATCGCTGTGGTGTAAAATGTGGTAATTCGGCAGCGCAACAGTGACGAAAACCAGGAGCATGAGAAGGAAGGGCATCCAGGACGGGACGCCCGGTCCTGGTTGCGTGGTCGTCGCGTTTCTTTTGTCGCTCTACTTCGTGAGTGTGTCTTAACCCTGACCGAAAAGCGTTAACGGCTTCATGGAACACACTTTGTGTTCTGGGATAGAAAAACTTCAGTTCCCACCCCCAATTTTGGCGCTTGTCTTTCTTCTTATTGTTTCTTTCTTACGCTTTTACCGGCCTCTCTTCTGTTCTGCGACCACATGCTGCTGTTTTCCCGACTGCGGCCTCTAGTTGCGGCGCTGCCGCTGCACCCAGAAATCTCCCGGTTCCCTCCTTTTGGAGTCTTTCTTAGTTAGCTGACCCTCGGTTTGCTGTGTACGATCCCTGTCATCCACCCTCCTTTTCTCCTCCTCCTCCCTTCCTTCCCGCTCTTGCCCCCCCCCCCCCCCCCCCCCCCCTCCTTCCCTCCTAAAACGACGACACGCCCGCTTTGGTTCTTTCCAATTCCACAGGACTCGTTCAGGCATCTGACCGTATCGGCTGTCGCATAGGTTCCCGGCTTGCGCACCCTTCTTTAACTTGCGTTCGGACTCTTCTGCTTTTTTCAAACGATGTCCATATTAACGAGACACAAATACATGGGCCGAATAGGCTGTATGCATTCATCCCATCTCCATTGTTCAGAGAGGACATAAATACATTGAAAAATCTTCGCCCCTAGAAAAACTGTCCATAATTTGGGTCCTCCATATTAACGGATGTCATATTAACGGGGCACAAATTTTCCGTAAAAGCCACTCATGAAACGACTTGTGAAGACTAAATCCCCAACAAAACAAACAAAAGAGGAAAAGACAGCAAAACATCAGTTAATCATAAAACTCGGCCAACGCCGCATAAACCTTCAGAAAATTTCGAAGAGGAACGCTGTTTATCTTGTGAGGTCCCAACCGGCCAATCCTGGGCGTTAGTTTATAATTCTGTGATCCCGTGGCGTATTGCAAGAATTGGCGAAATTGCTCCTTCGAACATCACGCTTACATTAAAAAATTACAAGGGTCGGAACTGCTAGGAAAAAGGGTAAACGTGAACCACTTTGCTGTCGCGAACATCGGCTCGCCCGTCAAATTTCGCCGGAGCAAAATGTCCTACTCCCACCCGCCTAAAACACACACACACACACACACACACACACACACACACACACACACACACACACACACACACACACACACACACACACACACACACACACACACACACACACACACACACACACACACACACACACACACACACACACACACACACACACACACACACACACACACACACACACACACACACACACACACACACACACACACACACACACACACACACACACACACACACACACACACACACACACACACACACACACACACACACACACACACACACACACACACACACACACACACACACACACACACACACACACACACACACACACACACACACACACACACACACACACACACACACACACACACACACACACACACACACACACACACACACACACACACACACACACACACACACACACACACACACACACACACACACACACACACACACACACACACACACACACACACACACACACACACACACACACACACACACACACACACACACACACACACACACACACACACACACACACACACACACACACACACACACACACACACACACACACACACACACACACACACACACACACACACACACACACACACACACACACACACACACACACACACACACGCGACATAAATACTTGTACGTCCGAACCGAATACTGGATGCCATTTCGCCAACAATTCTGAGACGAGCTTCTTTGTGGTATTCACTTGTTTTCCTTTGAAGAATGAACTAATAAATTGCACGGTGGTGTCTCCGAAGCTGCTTCGCCGCATGCACCGTAGGTGAATCTAGAGAAACCGTTTCCCCGTTACTGTCGTATAGTTACATCACACAAAGGTAAAATAAAGGCAAGAACAACAGAAAGGAGGCGAGCAAGCAGCCCGGAGGGACCGCGTCCCCCGCTGTGCACGCGCTCCTCCCTTCGCCGTCCGTCTGGACTCTGTAGGCATCTGGTTTTGCTCATGCGGTGAATGCCCAACTGTCACCAATACACACCAAACGGCAATGGCGTATGTGTGCCAGCTCCGCTTTCAGAGACTAGATCGCGCTTTCCAATACTTGCAAAAGAAAAAGAAAAAAAAAAAAACTAAATGACCGCGCGGGTAAGTGGAAAGGAGGGTTGGGCTATGGGCCTCTGAAAAAGAGCCTAATGTGAGGGAAGAAGCCTGTTCTCTTTTCGGCGGTGTACGAACTTAATTGACATACAAGAAAATATATATAAATAAATACCATGTTGACGAAAGTAATAACAAATATCGCACACTAAAAACAGAAGAGAACTGCGCTTCCCAGAGCTTATAAAAGGTTTGAGACATCGACTTAATACGGCATTCCTCAGTGCTAGCATGTAATTGGCTTCACATCACGTACATTAAAATTGATTTTTAAAGAAAAAAACAAATATCTGAAAAAATTATTCCGACATCTGGCCACAAAAATTTTCATCCGATTGATTTGTCCGTCTCGAGCATACGGGAGCACAAAACAGACACGTTCAGTTCGCCACACCAATTCGTCCGTCTAGACACCAAAATGTCCAGCCGGAAACCATCTCAATACTTTCTAGCTCATAAAAACATGTAGGAGAACGCTGTTCTCTTTTTTTTTTTTTCTGCGCCTGAATAAGAGATTTCAATAAAAACCTGATATTATGAAGTTAAGAATCCCTTACTCTCCTCCTTCCTCCTGCATGGCTTGATTTCAACAGAATTTGAGAGAGAAATAAAGGGCCTTAGCGGAGCGAAATCATTTTTTTTTTTCATTGCGCTTGACTGCATACAAGCGCCATATATTTTTTTGTCTGTTCTATCTCGGCAAATGGTTAACATGCGCATGCGTTTTCCTGTATACCAGTTGCGTCTTATAAGATGTGCCGTCCATTTCATCCCATTGCAGTTGTTCGGGGCCACCTGTGAATCTGTATAAGAAACAAGCAGCACAAGACCAAAGGAAAATACAAGAATATAAATTTACAGGACCGAAATATAGAACGATGACGTACAATTCGAAAGGGAGGACTTCGATAAAATGCCCAGATGGTATTGTGCCGGTTTTTCTGGTTTGTTCATGTTTTTTTTTTTTATCTGTCAGTATCACGTCCCCTAACAATTTCGCTGCACCATTTTCTGTTAAGTTTCCGTGTAATGTACAGCAGGGTCCTTTATCGAATGTAAGGCAGCAGCCGTTATAGCGCCTGGAAACGGGCATGCACAAGACACAGTTCTGCTCCGCGCCGTCTGCGCAAAGACAATTTGCTTCGCTTTTTAGTTTGCTGCTTTCTTTGCGGCCTCCGACAAAAGCACAGCAGGTCAACGTGAGTTATGTGCTTTGCGCGCTCCTGGGTGTTTGAGCCTGCCGCAAGCATCGGCACAAACAAGTCAGAGGAAACGGGGGTGGCTGGCGGGGGGCATGAGGAGTTCGTGAAGTAAAAAAAAGAAATATCTCCTTCCAAGTAGACCAGAGGGAAGCGGTCTCGGGCTGCGGACATTACGGTGGAATGCCGAAAGCTGGGCAAGGGCTGCCGCATCCGGTCGTCCGATTGGGGGTAACCAAACACCGAGAGTCGGCGGGCACACCGCGGCAGTACGCTCGAGCTCCGCGTCAAAAGGGGCGCTCTTCGAAGAAAGCCGCGGCAACAGCAAAAAGCCTGGACCTCACAATTTCGACCTCACACAATGACGACCTCACTCAACCTCAAACTCACGCGTGAGGTTGAGGTCCAATTTCGTGACCTCACTCAAAAAATTTCGAGCTGTCACCGACCTCACCTCAACCTCACCTCACTCCGTGAGGTTGAGGTCATTTCGAGGTTGAGGTCGACCTCATGAGGTCGAAACCTCATGAGGTTGCCCACCTCTGCTGGCATGACTCTATCTTAGCTGCCAGTTTGAGCGGGATGGCGTCGTATCCTCTGTTGTAGCGGTGTTGTCGGCTCCGGGTAGCCTAGTCGGCGCAGAACAGTCCGGCCCACTCTCGTGCTCGAAGGCGCGTGAGCTGGCCGGTCTTTTGGGCTTCTATCAGCTCTTCTGCGTTGTTGTGTAGGCCAAGCTGAAGCAGGCGATGCGTAAAGGTGTACAGTAAGTGTACATGGGAGTTTCGAGGGCTGTCTTGACCGCCGATAGCAAAAAGATGTTCAGATGATTCAGTTCAGTTAGATTTAACTTGTGATAAGGAGCGTGAAACATCACACGACCGGTTAACAACGCCTGCACGGTTTATCGCTTTCCTTGAGCCACCCTCGTGTTGTGGAAATACGGCGGACCAAGTGTGTCACCTGCGTGAATTGATTCTTGAGCAGCTGTATAGTACCCAGAAATGTGGCGCAACAAACACAATCACATGCGAAGAGACACAACACACGCGCACATTACCAACTGTAATATGGATCTGAACACACACTCCCTCTTCACCACTCCTCCTCTTCTACACCCAGGTACATCTTCTCATCATCTTCTTTGCCAAGGAGGTAGTAGCACTTTCTTCCCCGCAGAACATAAACATCGTCCAAGCATGACAGTCACCAATTCTACACTCACGTACATCTCCACACACCTCTTCTTTGCCCAGCAGCTAATGCCACAATCGTCCCAGTGTACCACAACCATCATCCAAGCTGGACAGTCACAAAGTCCACCACATAGTCACACTAGCAACCAATCACCACACATGTGCAGTAAGACATGTCCATCCAAAACACATCACTTGTGAAGTCCCTATGTAATGAAAAAACTAACCTGCCCAGCATGTCTACGAAGCAACGAATTACATGAGAATGAGAAGTACATGTACTTGAGGGAAAGAAGGATCAATAAACAAACATAGCCACAATACATGAGAGGTGTCTAAGAATAACAGCTTTAGGGCCGATAATAAACTCAATTCTTTCCATTACTCAAGAAGATTCCTCAATAAAAGTAAATTCTTTCCTACGTAAACTCAGTTAGGCTTCCCTAACACATATATCTTCTTTTTTCTGTATCCAGAACGCCTCTAAAATTTCGCGCGCCATCTTATCCCGACTCTTCCCTAAAATATTAAGCCTGCTAAACAATGGCTCACACTTGCACTTCTGACAGTGCAGGGGTAAATTTGACCCCTTCCCATTTTCTATGGACTTCTCATGTTCCCTTATTCTATCATTGATACAACTTCCAGTCTGCCCTTTATATACTTTACCGCATGTCAGTGGAATCTCGTAAATCACTCCCACCACACATCCAATAAAACTCTTTACATGCTTCTTATCGCATTGTGCTTTCTTTCTCCTCCCTATTAATGCACACAAACCACCCAGTTTTTTGTTTTGGCGCAGAAAATACAACCGGCACCTCATACCTACCTGCCACCTTTTTCAGGCAGTGCGCCACTCTATGAATATAAGGTATTACTTGTGGGCGTTTATTTCTCAACTTATCTGCAGTCCTTCTTTTCTCTTTCATTTTCTGAAGCAGAGTCTCTGCTACCCCATATCTAATCGTAACCGGGAAACCAGCCACCTGAAGCCTTTGTAATAGGCTATTGAAGCTATCCTCAGCCATATGTTCACATGATTTTAACAGGGCCGACTCCAAACAAAGGGAAGCTCTTTTAGCAGTCTTGGACGATGTTTATGTTCTGCGGGGAAGTGCCACTACCTCCTTGGCAAAGAAGAGGATGAAGAGAAGATGTGCTTGGGTCTAGAAGTACTCGTTTTCCCACCGGCACACCCTCTTTATATCTCCCTTGCGTATTGCGGTTCACAAATCCCACAGGTTGAATCCTTAAAGTACTTGGGTGTATTATACCACTCCCAATTAGACTGGCGGCCTCATATCAAAAGTAATTACCTGAAAGGTGAGCGAGCCCTTGGTCGCCTGATTCGAATTAGCCATAAGAAATTCGGTATGCGTAGAGATACTCTTTTGTTTCACTATAAAACTTATTTGAGACCAATTCTGGAGTTCGGCTGTGTTCTTTTCTCGGGCAGTCCTAAATACAAACTACGACCTTTGTTGCTACTGGAGAGGCGCGCTTTACGACTATGTTTGGGGTTGCCAAAAACAGTTTCAAATGCAGTCCTCTATTTAGAGGCCCGTGTACGTGACTTGAACTCTCGATTTGAGCTGCTCACTGTGCGAACCTTTTTACGAGCACTGGAATCTCTGTCTGGAGTGGCTTCTCCCATTTTTATTACACACCAATCTCAGTTTCTAGATTATCAGTGGCCGCAATATAAGCAACCACAATTTGTATTTACTCAGTCCTTGCTGTCCAAAATTGCAGTTTCGCTTATGTCAGTAAGACGTGTTGCCAATGTTCAAGCTACTTCCACACTGTGCTTTGACCAGTCGTTGCCATCTAATGCAAAACACTTGACTACAACGGTAATAAAGGGACACCTTGAAAATTATCTATTACAGTATCCACGACACGTAGCTATTTTCACAGATGCCTCACAACGAAATGAAAAATCAGCAATAGGGATTTACTCCCAAGCACTTGACTGGAGTTTTTCTGTACGGATCCCTGATTACACACCAATATTTACTGCTGAATTGCTTGCAATTGGTCTGGCCCTTCAAAAAGTTCCCGGTAATGTTACTCACGTAATCATACTCTCTGACTGCCTGTCAGTCTTAGCAGCATTAGAAAGTCCGAAAGTGCGTCTTTTGAAACAAACCCTGATGTTTTTCCTTCCGATACATTTACAGGAAGTACGTTTTCAGTGGGTTCCGGGACACTGCGGCATCGCTTCTAATACAATGGTGGATTATTTAGCAAATTCAGCTCTCAATGGGCCTGTTGCCGATGTTGTACCCAATATTATCTTGCTAAATATATCCCGTTTTGAACGGTTTCAAACGTTGAACTCCTTGAGCCATGAGCCACTCCTTGCGACTACGGATTTTAACAATTTAAATTTCCATTGGAATGTCCGATGTACCTCGAGGCAATGTGAGGTTTCCATGATGCTCATGCGTTGTAGAATTCCTTCCCTCAATCTTTATTTATGTCGCTCTGGATTCACGCCGTCGAATCTTTGTGCGTCATGTAATGACGTGGAAACAATTGAACATTACATCCTCTCCTGCCACAGGTATGCTACTCGGAGAATAAATTATCTAGAAATACCTCTTACTCGCCTAGGATTGCCATTTACAGTTCCTGTCCTCCTCTTCTTTGGTGCAAGCGTCAAAGGGTATGCCCTAAAACCGGTGTGTGACTTGCTTCATAATTATAATATTGCTACTGGAAGATTTGTGTGTTAGCGCTGATCTGTCTGAATTGTATTTTTTCTTCTTCTTATTATTTTTAGTAATTTACAATTTTATTCCTTTTTTTATTGCTTTCTATTACATCGCCTCAATATTTCAAATTATTTCAGCAACACTAGCTCCTAATTATTAGGTTATCTATATCATACAGTAAAATCAACATTATCAAAAATATTATGTCACCTATACAACGAATTCTGGCCAATCCCCCACTGTGGGTATGTGCCATTACAACGAGGGAAGAAGAAGAAGAAGAGGAGAAGTGGTGAAGAGGAAGTGTGTGTTCAGATCCATATTACAGTTGGTAGTGTGCGCGTGTGTTGTGTCTCTTCGCATGTGATTGTGTTTGTTGCGCCACATTTCTGGGTATTATGCAGCACCAACTTGCCCCTCAATCTGTTATTTTCAGCTGTATATCGTTCTGCCGTTGCACTACAGGTACAGGCTCAGCACTCTTAGTCGATACACTCTAGGGATGGGAGTGCCTTCGAAGTGCAGGTCGATTTCCCAGTCGACTACTTGCTCGCGCACAAATCGCAAGCAGTTTGATTTCTCAGACGCGCATGTAAGCCCGCTCTCAGTTGCGTAGTGTTGTGCTATCTCAATGGCTTCTTGAAGGCTGTCTTGGATGTGGCCGTCCGCCCCTTGGTGATCCACAGCGTGATGTATGCCTAGAGCGCATGATGCATGAGGCAGAGTCCACGTCATAAAATTGGGTTTACCACCATGCCTGGGCATGGTCCACAACATTAAGCGGACACGTAGTCACGGATTATGAAACATTCCATATAGTTGTGATTGATGTACAGGGTGATCCACTTCTAGCTATAACACTGCTTTCAAAGCGGTCTCTGCTTTCAGAGTAGCATTGCGTCGGATGCAGGCGCTTATCGAATCAAAGCGATATACGCACAGTGGGAAGCGGAGGTGATGCTTCGTATGGCCTGCCGCCTAGCTTTATGGAATGGCCGGGTCGAACATAATGATGATGATGGCCGTGTTATAGCTAGAAGTGGAACACCCTGTACGTAGTGAGCAAAAGTGGTATACAACACTCAGCCAGTGGCGGATCTCTAGAAAACTGCACCCCGACTTTATCTAGCAACAGATATCTAAGATCGAGACAATAGCGGCGGTGCCCCATTTTATCCACATGTGCCGATGTCGCAGTCCGTTACGCGGTTGCTAGATGGCATTTTGATGCAGTTTTCCCGGGATCCGTCACTGGCTGAGTGTTGTATACCACTTTTGCTCACGACATTGTGCAGCTGAGCATTACCGAACACTTTATTACTAACACACTGTAAGGTGTAATAATGCTTTCGCATTCTGTCATCTGAGCAGTCTAAGTGTCTATGCCAGGTTTATGCCAGCGTTTCTTTCTTTGGGAACATCTCTCTGGCATGTTGTAGCCAAAAATGGCGGTTTTCAGTGAAGCTATTCTCAAAGCGTCCATAGAGGCTGTCGAAGATTACCTAATCGGTACACACAGGACTGATATTATAGTAGGTGATAGTAGCAATCCATGAGCGCACCTTTGTGTTACAGGGCTGAACTGCAAAGGTACTTCATCGTTCAACCTTTAGAGATAAGACCCATGTCTTCAAGGTGTTGAAATTGGGGAGGGGTGTCTAAATTTCTTTGGGAGAAAATGTGTTCAGGAAAGAGAAGCAGTAGCATTTTTTCTTGCCACGCTGCGGTGGCGCAGTGGTTACGGCGTTCGACTATGGTGCCCAAGGATGCCGGATCAAGCCCCGGCCTCGGCGGCCGATTTTCGTCGGGGACGAAAAAGCAAGGCGCCCGTATTCTGTGCGATGTCGGTGCGCGTTAAAGAATCCCAGGTGGTCGAAATTTCCGGAGTCTTCCACTACGGCGTCTCTCATAGGGACGTTAAATTTTACAAACCAAACCGAAGCAAAAATGTTTGACTAGTGCAAAAAAAAAAAAAATCAAAATGAAGGGGGGGTACCTTCAAAGAAAAAAAAAAAAAAGGACAGATAGGAAAATGGCGTTGATTCAGATACGGAGTAGAAAATTGCTTCGTTTTTACTGCGATAATTAAGAGCCTCATCGGGCTTAAAATTTCCAGAAAAAACGCCGTCTTTGTGGCTGGTGTTCCCCTCGAACATGCATAGTGAGAAATCTCCGAATGCATGCATAGACCAGTGCGTGAGAGACGCGGTAGAACTGCGTAATATCACGAAGAGAGTTTCGGAGGGAGATCGGCCAGCCTATATAGAGACAGCTCCCTGATTACCTTGAAGGGTTTAGCGTGCAGGCGCCCAAAGAAAGGGGATTGGAGGTTCAATTCCACCATTCTACAGTAAGCGTGCTGCTGCTGGTGATCCTCTGCCCAAATATCGGTGCTGTCTACTTGGGGTGTACCGGAGTCACTCAACAAGCAGTAAACAGCACGACCTTTCCCTTGGACCACGTCACAGTTGCCAGACGCGTTTCTTACGTCGGCCAACACTACCCCACACTTAGTTGTGAGTCACACCACTACTGTGCACATCACAAGTTCAGTCGGTTTGGTGGTGTCTGGGAGCGAGTGGACCGTCCAGATGATCTTTTGCTGCAGGGGTTGGTGCTGAGCTTGACTGTGGTCCAGTGCGTCCTACCATGTACTGTCCTCAGTGGGACTACAATTATCGTAACGACGAACCTGATCGAAGTGCCGGGTGACAGATCTTTCGATTGTGGAGATCCTGAGCATCCTATTTGAATAGTTTCCTTCATCCAACGTTGACCTAGGCCAAAAATTATGGGAAATGACGGTCTGTCCATGGAGCCATTTCCCTTTTGTTGGTATATGCCTTCCAGTGTTCGATTCTTGTGGTTTCTGCAGAAGCAGGTCCAGGCGTCCTTTGGGCCGATAGCTCAGGATAAATAGATAGACTAAACTTTAATATCCAATGCATAAGGTGATCTATCCATCCCCCGACACGCAGGTCAGAGTGCGGGTGCCGCAGCCTCAAATGCAGGCTGGGAGGTCTTGGGTCCCAGCAGCATCTTCAGCGAGTTGGACGAGAAGGAGCTGGAGCTCAGAGCCCGAGCTGCGCAGTAGGGTCTTCCAGGTGTCTACAGCCTATATTGTACGTCCCCCTGGGAGAATACGGGCATTCCCATATTATGTGGTCGAGGGTCCCTCTCGCCCCACAGAGATTACACTTATCACTCCTGGCCTCAGACATGTGATTCGCCATAACCGGATGCGGATATGTATAAGTTTGCAGTCGCCTGCACGCGACTGCTTGTCTGCTGTTTAATTTCGTTTCTGGCGAGGGTACCAGTCTACGATCCAATCTATATAGTGCTGCGTGATATCCCCATATTTTAGCAAGCGCTCTTCGCTCCCTCGGTCATCAAGGGGCCCTGTAGCGGCTCGGCGGTAGAGATCTCGAACCAGCTTGTGGGCTGCCTCGTTGCCGGGGACTGCTTCGAGCGCAGGAGTCCAAATTATTTGAATTTTCCTATTCAACTTTTTCTGGCCTAGGATTCTGGCTGCTAAGGGTGAGATCTTGCCCTTGCTTAAATTTTGTATGACAGTTTTGCTGTCACTGATGACAAACTTCGCTTCCGTTCCGACGCAAGCTAATGCGATCGCAGTTTCCTCGGCTATTTCTATGCTCCGCCCGCGCAAATTGGCAGCTATCACGGGATTGCCCTGGCCGCTGACGACCGTTGCCACCGTGAAACTGCCACTACCTCCCGCCGCGTCTACATAAGGCACCTCATGTTCCGAAATTTTGCCGAATCTAATTTCTAATGCTTTGGCTCGTTTTTTTCTCACGTCTTTGTTATATTCCGGCTGCATGTTTTTTGGCAGGGGGAGGGGGGGATCATCAGATTTTGTCTGACTTCCCTATCTATCTCCATCTTCTCCGTGGGACCCCTATCCGGGTTTATTCCAACTTTCGTCAAAATGGCTCTTCCTGTCTTCTTGGTGCTGTCTCTCAATTTGAGAGGTTCGCACCGCTTCCGCCAGTTCTGCCCATGTGTTGTGTACTCCTAGAGCCATCAGTCTCTCTGTGGATGTGCACATGGGTAGTCTCAGCGCTCTTTTTACGCATTTTGTCATTAGAGACTCAATCTTTGCTTTTTCCACCGCTTTCAAATCTAGATACGGCGTTGCGTAGCTCACTCTGCTGAAGATGTACGCCTGTATCAGTTTCATCAAATTTTTTTCCTTTAACCCTCGGCGTCTGCTCGCCACCCGCCTAATTAGGCTCAGGGTCTGCATCGCGTGATTCTCTAGCCTCTTGATGTTCTCGCCATTATGTCTGTGTAACTGGAGAATCAAGTCCAAGATTCTGATTTGCTCGACTATTGGTACCTCGCTACCCGCCACTTTAATTTTGATCTCCGACGGCGCCTTGCACCTTAAAAGAATTCTGATTTCTACGGCGAGCACGCTAGGCCTCTCTCTGTCGCGTAATCGACTATGACGTCGGTTGCGGCTTGGAGCAGGTTTTCGACGGCCGAATAACTTCCCCGGTTGACCCAAAGGGTGATATCTTCCGCATATATACTAAATTTTAATCCTTCGAGTTTTGTCAATTGCTCGGGGAGTTCCCTCATAACCACGTTGAAGAGTAGGGGAGACAAGCACCGATCTCTGGGGCGTATCCTTACTCCCTAGTTATATTGTGGGGGATTCCAGCGTTTGGAACTTCACGCAGGCCGTTCTACCCGTCAGAAAGTTCTTGATGTACCGATATGTCCTGGTACCTACATTAATCTTGTTCATCCCTTCCAAGATCGCCTCATGTTTTACGTTGTCGAAAGTCTTCGTGAGGTCCAGCCCCAAAATTGATTTCGCATCTTTAGACTTTATGTCTATTATGTCATGTTTGATTTGGAGCATGACGTCCTGCGTACACAAGTGAGGTCGGAACCCTACCATCTCATGTGGCCGCAGATCACCCTGCTCCGTAAAACTCACCAGTCTGGTCTGGACGGCGTGCTCCATCAATTTCCCCACGCATGAAGTTAAGGAAATTGGTCGTAAAATTGCCAGTTGAGGAGGCTTCCCAGGTATCGGTATTAAAACAATGCTTGCCGTCTTCCACTGCTGTGGGAGCTCGCCTTTTTCCCAGCATTCCTGCATATACTCCCTTAGATACCTAATGGAGTCATCGTCTAGGTTCCTGAGCATTTTTTTCGTTACCCCGTAAGGGCCTGGAGCCGACTTCGTTTTAAGTCTTACAATCTCCGCCGTCACTTCCGCTTCTGTCCAGCGCCTCGTTAGGCGCTCCACCATAGTCAGGAAGTGGGGTTCGTGAAGTTTCCCCCACGTACGTCTCAATTAATTTGGTTATGAAATCATCATCGTTCCCTTTGAACGCGTGCATCGCTTTTGCAAATCTTGTACCAGATTGCGTCTTCGAGTTGTCTGGGTCCAACAAGTGCTGGAGAAAGCGCCACGTCTTGGAGAGGTTCATGCTCCCCTCCATTTCGTCACACTTCTTGTCCCAATTTTGTTCGCATAATTTGAAAGTATAATATTTGATTCCCTTATTATGTCGCGCAATCCTTCTTCTGAGGTTGCGGCTCCATTTCTGCTTTTTGAGACGACGCTCCATGCTCTGCTTAGCTTCTCACATATGCAGAAGACGGCTGTCCGCAATCTCCGGGGCGTTATCCCCTTCGAGCAATTTTGTTGCCTCTCTAACGTCCGATTTGAGCGCCGTCGCCCATTCCTCGATGCTTCTGACGGGCTCTAGTTCCTGAGCCCTCCTGATATCTCTAAATTCATCCCTCTCAACGACGGCCGGCACGCGAGCCCGGCGTGTTTTAAGGCATTCTTTCAGTGTGGAGACAATTATGTTGTGGTCGCTGCCAAAGTTTGATCCGAGTTATGGCGTTCTAGACCTTTTATGTTTTTCGAGAATGTCGGGTCTGGAGATGTATACTTACTGACGCTATTGTCCACCCTCGTTGAACTCTCGGGGTCCGTGTGCAGAGTAAGCCATAGTGTATCCTCCCTCAGCTGTCTGCCTTTTGGGCACTGGTGCGGGTACCCCCATTTCTGGTGATGTGCATTAAAGTCCCCCACTATCAACAGTGGCTGGTTGCTTGAAATTTTGAGGACGAAGCAGAGCTCTGAACCTCATCTTCCTTTGCCTGGGTGAGCTGTATAAATTTAGAATGAATAGACTAGGGTCTTTTTTGTTTTCAGGTTAAAACTTCTACAAACACGTTCTCGATCTCTCTTGACTCTAGATCGTGTTCAATGGCCGCAATATTTCTTTTCACGAGTGTTGTGACCGAGGATTTCTCCCCCCTGCTACTATGAAATGCTTGATAGTCCGACAATTTTGCCCCCCCCCCCCCCCCCCACCCCCCCCCCCCCCGTTTCCTGGAGAGCAATTGCCAATGAGTCTCGTTTAATAGCGGAAGGTATACTGTTGCAGAATCGGCCGCTTGCGCTGGAAGCCGCGACAGTTCCACTGCCAGATTTGATTTTCATTTGCGCGCCTGGCCATTTTGCAGTTGCGAGACGATCTGTTCCCTGTTTTGTTGCCACCCGTTTATGGCGGTCATCTCATTCTTTAACCTTTAGCATTCCTCGGCTTGTTTCTGAACTGCCCCGTGGACAGCTTGAATTTGGATGTTGATATGGTTCATAAATTCATTCATTTTGGCATCTAACCTTTCCAAATTTTCCATCCTTTTCTCCATAGCCTGAATAGGGTCGGTGTCTTGAATTTTGCGTTTCACTGGTGGCGGGAGGGAAGCCTTTGTGACCATCTTATCATCTCCCTGTGGCTGTTGACGTACCGCTGGGGAGGGCGTTTGTCTAATTGGTTGTTGCAGAGGAGGGATTGCCTGCCTCTGTGGTTTCTTTATGTTTTGGATCTCGGACCGTTGCGATTAGACTATCCGCGTTAATTTTTCGACCATTTGCTTTAATTTCTCAATTTCCTCGTCTCGATAATTTATCTCTGTGATTACTTTCCTGAGAGACCTTGCTCGCAAAACTCACACTCCTACGTTCCTTGCTCCTACCTCGTCTCCATGGGTTGGCAGTATCCCTTGAGCTCGAGCGACCCCTGTACTGGCTCCTGGCACATGAATCGGAGCGTTTTTTGGGCGGCGGCGGTGGCCTGCCTTGATTCGTTTCCAGATTCGGGAAAGAGTCCTCGCGGAATTTGAAGTCTTCTCTTACTTTCGGTTCGCGTTGTCGACTCTGATGTCCTCCTCCAGTCGTCACTGCATGTTCCATATGCTCCCACTGTCGCTTCTTCACTTCGTAGGGAGTGCGGGAAAGCTCTCGACACTTGGCATTTCCTAGTGCGCGGCCTTTGCCGTAGAGCTGGCATGTTGGTTCACATTTGTGTTCACTTGACGGGTTCTAGAGGGCGCAGCCACGACACTTGATGTTCGTCGGATCCGGGCACACGTCATCGCGATACCCGAGTCTGCCACAGGCGACGCATACTTCGTATTTTTTTTTTTTTTTTGCGGTACAGCTGGCGCCTGTGCGGCGTCCCGTCGAGATAAATCCATCTTGGCACTTCTTTCTCCTTGAAGAGAATGAAGATCGACTTGGAATCTTTGCCCAGTCTGCGGACGCCTCCAAACTCGGGGTTATCCTTGCGGTCTAGGCGGTACAGAATTTCTTCGACAGAGTATCCGAGCGGAACCCCGTGGATGACTCCCTTGCCGCAGTGCTCGGGGGTGGCCACGTAAGCGGAAGTCTCCACTTGTTCACCGTCGAACATGAGGTGTTTCACGCTCACGTACTTCAGTTTCCTCTCTGCACTCGTAGTGATGACGAGAACGGAGTGCTGCTTCATATTTGGAATTATTATATCTTCCTTCTCTTCGCGTGTATTGATTCCCGCCGACATTTTGATGTCACTGAGATGTGCTGTTCCATATTTGGTAAGCCTAAGTAGGCCTCCACGAGGTCGGTTGGTTGGTTGTACAACTTTTATTTCCATCGGAAACGGGGAGTCGTGCGCCCGCGGATTAGAGGCTGGCAGGTAGCCCTTGGCTTCTTGCGGCCTCTTCCGCCAGATGGACGGTGCGGTGCTGGATCGCAGGGTCCGCGCTTCGCAGCAGGGTATCCCAGGCCTCTCTACTTGTAATATTTTGCCCTATCCCTGGAGATTGTGGGCACTCCCAAATTATGTGGTCGAGGGTCCCTCTCGCCCCACAGTGTTTGCAGAGATCATTGTCCCTAAAGTCTGGTAGCGCGTGAAACGCCCAGACCGGGTTTATGAACGTATTAGTTTGTAGCCGCCTCCACGCGACAGCTTCCCTATTATTTAGTCTAACATCTGGCGGGGGTACCAGTCTACGTCCCAATTTATAATGGTCGATGATTTCCCCATAATTTTGCAGACGCTCGTCGTATGCGGCAAGTGGCAGAACAGGTGCGGCGGTAGCTTCGGTAGTCGATGGCCGAGGGGCACCGGTATCCACGAGGTCGGAGAACAATTTTCTCGGCATCGTCTGGAATGCGCGTCTGCTGACGCTCGATCGACTTGGCCGCGATTTTCCTACGGTGCTTGCCTTTCCTGGGCTCGCTCTTTCGCAGTTTTCTGCCCGCTCTTCTCCAGCGGCACGTATCTTCCTCCTTCGCTCGCCAACCATTGTCCTGGTTCCAAAAATTCCTCGGGCATTTCCGCCAGGGATTTGTCTCTAAGGGAACAAAATGTAGCGCACCAAGACAAGGACAGTGAAAGAAGACACACACAGCGCTGTACCAACAAGCCCAAGTATCTAGCCATTTGTCTCTATCTCCGGATGCGCCTGTGATCGTGCAGCCGTCGGTTTAATCGAGTTCTACTTGAGAGCCTTTAGACCCTCTTTCGGCTAGCCCATTAGATTGGGGGTGAAAGAGTGCTGTACGGATGTGTCGTATTCTGCACTGACGAAAGCACTACCATTATCCAGACCAAATCGTGCAAATATGCTCCTCAATGGTTGCACTGGTTGCACTATTGGTTGCCAGTACTTCAATCCAGCCTGAATAGCTGTCAACGACAACCAACACTGTTTTCAATTGGACCGGCATAGTCCATGTAAATGCGAGTCCAGGGCTGGGTTGTAGCTGGCCTGTAGTTGGCTTCTCGGAAGGTGGCATTACTGTCGCCTGTTGGCAGACAGGGCATTTGCACAGAAGATGTCCAATGTTTTGGTCAATTCCTGGCCCCCACACAAGTTTCCTTGCCAAAGCTTTTGTGGTACTCATTACATTTTGCGCTTCATGCAATGCCTGCTGTCATGGAATTCCAACAGGAATGTTTTTCTTGCTCCTCAGGAACAACTAGTCGGTCTCCAATGAAGGTGAGCTGTCCATCTGTAGTGAGAGAATTCGTACGTCTCAAAATGGCAGTACTTGGTCATAGTTGGACTGCGGAGGTTTCTTGGGCCCTCCCCGCTGCACATATTCCCGGATGCACTGCATGAAGGGGGTCCTTTCCAGCCACGTCTGCCAGCTGCTTCCTTGAGACGTGCTGTGTCCAAGATGCTAGCTATACTTGGTCAGGATCTTGCATCTGCAGTTCCGCCTCACTGGCTGGCACAGGTAGTCGACTTAATGCGTCGGCAGTTCGGTTGCTGGATCCGGGCTTACACTTTATGGTGTACTTTTAGGCACCAAGGGTAATCGCCCATCTCTGAATGCGTGATGCTGCAGTACTCGGAATCGGCCTGTATTCCTTGAAGAGTCCAACCAGTGGTTCATGGTTATCTTCAATGTGAACTTCCTGCACAACAAGTAGTAACGGAACTTCACTGCAAACACGAGAGCCAGGGCCTCCCTTTCCAAGTGAGAATAGTTCTCTGCATTTGTGAGGGTGCGGTATCTGAGCGCCATTGGCTTTTAAATGCCACTGATCACGTGATATAGCACTGCACCAATTCCCTCTGGTGAGGCATCACATTCTACCACAAGTAGTGCACGAGTAAATCAGAGTTCATCAGATAGATTTGAACAGCTTCAAATGCTCTCCTCTCTTCAGGTACCAGGTTAGGCAGAAAGCTGCGTTAATAAGTGGTCCAGGAAGGATCTGAGTTTAAGCAACAGCGCAAAAGGACAGAGACGAGTGGAAGGAGGTACACAACGACGATCACCAAACTAGCCCAACTAGTTCAAACCTCCGTTCTTCTACAGGATCTGAGTTCTTGGACATTTTGGGCGCTGATGCTGTAATTATGGTGTCCATTTCCTTTCCAGCTGGATGCAAGTCGTGTCGGTGAATTTTGTGTTCCAGGTAGGTTACTTCTTGTGCTCCGAATATACACTTGTCTTCCCGCAAGCGGATACCGTTTTCTTGACAGATCTCCAGAACTTTATTCATCGTCTTCCCATAGCTGTTCTTTGCCTCTACGATCAGGACATGATGTAAGAAGACTTGCGTGCCTGGCACATTTTTCAGCAGTTCTTCCATCTATCTTTGGAATATGGTAGGGGCTGATGCAATGCCATATGGCAGCCTACTGTAATCAAATAGGCATTTGTGGGTGTTCAGTACACAATCTGCTTTGCTTGCTCGTTGAGTGGTATATGGCAGTAGGCTTCACGTAGGTGTAACTTTGAAATTCAGTAGCCATCCTTGAGAGTGCCAAAAATGTCTTGCATTTTTGGGTGTGGGTACGGGTCGACATCACACTCGGCGTTGACTGTGACCTTAAGTACCCACAGATTCTCAAGGTTCTGTCTGCTTTAACTACTGGGACAATCGGCGTTGCCCAATAGCCTTGACTGACTGGAGATAGGATCCCTTGCTGATACATTCTGTCCAGTTAATAATAATAATAATAATAATAATAATAATAATAATAATAATAATAATAATAATAATAATAATAATAATAATAATAATAATAATAATTGGTTTACACGGAAAGGTAAGGCGCAGTATCTGTCACATTTGTTCTGTGGACGCCCGGACCAAGCTGTAAGGAAAGGGAGGAAGGTGGGAGTGAAAGCGGAAGGAGAGACAGAAGTGCCGTAGTGGAGGGCTCCTGAGTAATTTCGACCACCTGGGGATTTTTAAAGTGCATTGACATCGCACAGCACATGGGCGCCACTGACGGGGGAGGTGGTGAAGGGTGGCGGTTCCTGGCCCTGCGGGGCTGGGACGGTGGGTTGGCGCAGTGGACGCCGCTTTTATCTGTTGTGGGCCGTCATTGCGCCCGCCACTGCTTCGGTGGTAGACGACGGCTGTTGTTGCGGCGCGCGTCTCTCTCTCTCTCTCCCTCTTCTTTTTCCTTCTCTATTTTTGTGTGCATAGCCTTCCTATCCTACCTCCATTTTATAGATCTGCGAGTCGTACGTTAGACTGATAACGGCGCAAAATATGCCTAATCTGGGCCAAACTTGAGAAGTCTTCGCTTTTTCCAATAAATTGCTGGGTATTAATAAATTTTGTTTAAATCCCTGCTCCCAGCAGTTTATTTTTGTTCGGAGTATTCTGAACGCGTGTGAAAAAAGAAAGCGTAGGGCAGTGGAAATGCACTAATTTGGTCTAAACATCAATCTCTTGAAAATACGTGGCTGACAAAGAAAAAGTGATATCTGTCGTCTGACTGTCAGCAGACGGCTTTTTACAAGCGCGAGATCACATTGGTGCGAATGATGGCCGTGGTGCCATTGATGGGTGCAATGTTCGTGAAAGGTCGTGTTCTGCGTGGTAAACATTGGCTATACTAGAACATATGCGTTTTGGATTGACAAATTTTAATAGCTACACATATATTCGTAGAACGTCGTTTATACAGTCCTATATAGTTCAGTTTAAGCGAATGAGGCATACGGACAAATATTATTAGAGTGATAAAACTGAAATATTTTTAGCAGTGAAATATTTTAAGATTTTTGGGAGTGATATAACTGAAATAAGAAGAAAATGCACACTTGACAATAAGCTTGCAGGAAACCACCAAATTTATTGCCCGGATATTCTTCTAAAGACCAATGCATATAATACATAAATTGTACCTCCAAGAAAACATCATGAAAAACGCCTTGTAAATATTCTAATATTTGTATTTTAGACGCTTTTAGATGCCCGTTCTATTCTTCATACAAATATTGTTATCCACGTGACGTCCAGTGGATATCGTTGCTGTACATAGGCGTTTTGGGGAGGATGGTATGTAAAATGGATTGTGGTAGTTGGCTATAAGTTCTTGCAGTAAAATTTATATGCTATAATTAGCGGTAAGAGTTACCAATCTCGTCTGATTTACTCAGGAAATAAAGCGCATTTATAAACTTACTTGGTCCGGACAAGTGCTGCGTTAGACAAATCTTATTGAAAAATGTTTCTCGGTGGGAAGAGCAGTTGTGGATAGAGCGTATCCGCACGAATTGTCCATAGAAAAAAAAAAAAAGAAACATTGCGGCGACTGCCCAGAACGAGAACACGCCTCATCTAAATCTGCTGCATACTCGTGCTGCTTCATCCAACTGCAACACACTCTCGCGCTATGCAGGGAACATCTTCGTCTTCATGAAATTCCATCTCCGTTGATCCTGTTTAATTTACGTGAACAATAAAGGAGAGGTTGGTGCCTCATAGCGGCTCCGGCTACTCCTTTTCACCAATTCATAGGAACCACCTGGTCTGACGATACACAGATAAACATAACGTATACACTACTAAATAGCATTACACAAACACAAACAGCACACAGCATATACAGCAATGTACAAGCGTCAGGAGAAGTAACACTGATGAGCAATACAAACTCTTTAAATGTGTGTACACTTACTCACATAGAGGGAGGAGCTCTAACTTGACTGGGCCACATGTGCTAAATTAGTAGTTCCCAAGGATGAGGCTGTCCCTAAGGAAAGTTATAAACAACACAAGTGCTTGCTTCTGAAGTACATATGTCGGCCACGGGACTAATAGATTTTGGGGAGTTAAAGGTCCTTGTCAAGAGCGCTCAAGTCTCTCTTCAATCGCGACTTGAAGGTGTCATGCATTCGGCAGTCCAGTAACAGATGAGCCATATTCTCACTTGGGGTGGCGTAGTGGTTAGGGCGCTCGACTACTGTGCCCAAGGACGCGGGATCGAATCCCGGCCTCGGCGGCCGCTTTTCGATGGAGGCGAAAAGCTAGGCGCCCGTGTGCTGTGCGATGTCAGTGCACGTTAGAGAACCCCAGGTGGTCGAAATTTCCGGAGTCCTCCACTACGCCGTCTCTCATAGTCTGAGTCGCTTTGGGACGTTAAACCCCAAAACCAAACCAAATCAAAACTTTCATGCCCCCCCCCCACTCGCTCGTGCACACACACACGCGCACACACACACACACACACACACACACACACACACACACACACACACACACACACACACACACACACACACACACACACACACACACACACACACACACACACACACACACACACACACACACACACACACACACACACACACACACACACACACACACACACACACACACACACACACACACACACACACACACACACACACACACACACACACACACACACACACACACACACACACACACACACACACACACACACACACAGGTAAATACGTCATACACATACGCCATGTACGCCGCTCGGCCGCTCGACGGCTACCCGGAAGTAGAGAGCTCGGGCTAGCTCGTGAGCCGCCTCGTTACCAGGGACGGCAGTGTGAGCGGGTGTCCAAATTAACTGAATTTTCCTATTCAGCGTTCTTTGGGTGAGGACACTGGGCATACGACGAGCGTCTGCAAAATTACGGGGAAATCATCGACCATTATAAATTGGGACGTAGACTGGTACCCCCGCCAGATGTTAGACTAAATAATAGAGAAGCTGTAGCGTGGAGGCGGCTACAAACTAATACGTTCATGAACCCGGTCTGGGCGTTTCACGAGCTACCAGACCTTAGGGAGAATGATCTCTGCAAACACTGTGGGGCGAGAGGGACCCTCGACCACATAATTTGGGAGTGCCCACAGTCTCCAGGGATAGGACAAAATATTACAAGTAGAGTAGCCTGGGATACCCTGCTGCGAAGCGCGGAGCCTGCGATCGAGCACCGCACCGTCCATCTGGCGGAAGAGGCCGCAACAAACCAAGGGCTACCTGCCCGCCTCTAATCCGCGGGCGCACGACTCCCCGTCTTCCCCGGCACGCGTGCCGGGGGCGGGGAAGAGGACGCCCCTTTCCGATGGAATTAAAGTTGTACAACCAACCAACCATGTACGCCGTCTGGTAGATATAAACCACTGCTACCAGGACGCACCAACTGCCTGTGTAACCAAGTGGTAGCATACGAGAGTAGCCAACAGCCGCTAATTTCAGCTTTTGTTACTAAGGCACGTGAAAATCTCACGACTGCCTTACTACGAAACTCGACCTCAGACGGTATGCATTCTTTGTGGGCTCCTTCTGGGTGGACTTGAACTGCTTTCAGAAGTGAGGTGCCGGACAACCCGCCATCATCTCAAAGCCTACATTTTATCATTTGAGTATTAACCGCCTCTCAACAGCTCTCTCCGAGACGTCTCAAGTGGAGCAGGCACCGCTTTTGTTTTCCACGAACAATGGACGAGTGTTGTCTGGGAAGGAGGCGATTTCTGTTTATTTTGTTTTAGTGTATTTTTTTTTTCTGTTGTTATTTTCCAGCTGCTGGCCCGCGAGGGACGAAATTTTCGGAATGCGGTTCGCGTAACAATACGAATTTGAGAGGTCCGTTGAGATCAATGTGAAATAAAAATGTAATCGTCGAGATACACTGAACAAAGAGTAGGAGAAAAAAAACAACCCAGTGAAAAGAATGATGATGACCTCAGCTGTCATTTACGTTTTTATTTTTTTCTCAAAGCTGGGTCAAAAAATTTGTCGCATTACGTTTTCGGTATTAATACACCTGCTGACACCAACCTCCTTCCCTCCCCCTTTATTTCCTTGAAAGTTAGCGTAATATATTAATGCACTGTGACAAAGTTTCCTTTTTTCCCTGCTCCTCAGCTTTCGGCTATGTCGTATATCACCCTAATGAACAGCTGATGACTCCGGCGTATGATGACTCCGGCGGGACTCATGGTGCGCGCTTTCTTTAGTGACTTAGCTTGAACTTTACTATTGTGTTCACGATTACGTTGACATTGAAGCATAAAAACAGGCTTATGTATTTGGTCATTTTTCTACCTGGGCCGCTTTGCATGTCACTGCGTCAGAGTAAATGATTTCGCCCGTTCCTTAACCTAAATTGCCATGCATGCTATTAGGGTCTTGTCGCCCGGGGTTGCAACATGAAGGTCTGCTCGTTTTTCGTTCCCATTATTTTCCTTCATTGGTTTGAACTGTTCAATGGATGAGAAGGGGGAGGATGGTAGGCTGCCATGACAGACCTTGAACACTGGGCAGGCATGGTGTCGGTTCTTTTTTTTTTTCTGTCACAAAATTTGAAGTATTGTAAATGTTTTAGGAGCATGTAAAGCGTTTGCTCTTGTTATTATTAAGGCAAATTATTGATTGGTTCCCAAAGCCCGAACAACGCGCAAGCGCAAAGCACAGTCAAGAGCTTTGATTTCCAATCGCCGCCGAGTAAGCCACGCGAGTTTGCAGGCCTCGCAACCAAGAGCTCAAGGTGAGTCATCCACTTATACGAGGCGTTCGCGCCTTTCCGTTTGACGTACAGCGCAGGAAAGTTATCACGCATGGCTGCTATTACAAAGGAAATCAAGGCTGCTCACATAGCTTTTAACGCGTCCACTCAGTGGGAACTTGATGGCATTTCGCTTGCTTGCATAGGCTAACGCGAGCTGACGAACGTACTAGGGAATAGTGGAGGGAGCGGGACTAACTTAGATTACTCATACTTCGACTTTTTTTTTTTTTTTGGCGAGCACTCAAATTTGAGCACACGACATGTGCTGTGCGATGTCAGCGCACGTTAAAGATCCCCAGGTGGTCGAAATTACTCCGTAGCCCTCCACTATGGCTCCTCTTTCTCTCTTTCCACGTTAACTCCCACCTTCCTCCCTTCCCTTACGGTGCGGTTCAGGTGTCCACAGACGCAAGTGCGACAGATACTGCGCCTTTCCCTTCCTGTGAACCAATTATTATTATTATTATTATTATTATTATTATTATTATTATTATTATTATTATTATTTTGCACTTAGGCTTTGGCGGTGTGCGCGCGCCACGGGCGGGTATTGAACACTCAGTCACTGCAGCTGACTGCTGTTCCTGGTCATCCATGCCCGAGATGACTGACCTCTCTTTTAGGCACGATCTTAGGAGAGCAATTGTAATTTTCTTCAAAACGAGCATTAGCGCAGTCAAGGTTAGCAGAGTAATAGAAAAGGCTAGCATGCGGCGGCTGCGTTATATAAATTGGTTCACAGGAAGGGAAAGGCGCAGTAACTGTCACACTTGCTCTGTGGACACCCGAACCGCGCCGTAAGGGAAGGGAGGAAGGTGGGAATGAAAGTGGAAAGAGAGAAAGAGGAGCCGTAGTGGAGGGCTACGGAGTAATTTCGACCACCTGGGGATCTTTAACGTGCGCTGACATCGCACAGCACACGGACGCCACTTCGTTTCGCCTCCATCGGCTGCGTTTCGATGGAGGCGAAATGAAGAGGCATCCGTGTGCTGTGCGATGTCAGCGCTAATGATTGGTTTATAGGAAGGGAAAGGCGCGGTAACTGCCTGGCTTGTTTTATGTGGACACCTCAACCACGCCATAAGGTAAGGGAGTAAGGTGGGAGCAAAAGTGGAGAGAGAGAGAGAGAGAGAGAGAGAGAGAGAGAGAGAGAGAGAGAGAGAGAGAGAGAGAGAGAGAGAGAGAGAGAGAGAGAGAGAGAGAGAGAGAGAGAGAGAGAGAGAGAGAGAGAGAGAGGAGCCGTAGTGGAGGGCTACGGAGTAATTTCGACCACCTGGGGATCTGTTGTTGTTGTGGCTGTAGGAAGAAAAGAAAATGCACGGGCCTGCTACTGGCTCTGCAGCTGAGCCACCTCCGCTGCCTCGTGCGGACAGAAGAAAAAAAAAACTGATTTATTTATAGGAAGGGAAAGGCGCAGTAACTGTATCACTTGTTTTCTGTGGACACCGCAACCGCGCCGTAAGGGAAGGGAGGAAGCTGGGAGTGAAAGGGAAAAGAGAGAAAGATGAGCCGTAGTGGAGGGCTACGGAGTAAGTTCGACCACCTGGGGATCTTAAATTAGCGCACATGTATCCAGCACAATACAATCCAAATTGTAAACACTGCGGCGAAATAGCAGGATATGATCACATATTATGGAGCTGCAAAAAAGCGCCGCCACCAGCGGACCTACTACCAGTCCCTTCTTTTGAGCGGTGGGAGGCTATACTGGCCAGCTCAGACCCGTTAACGCAAGTTCGGGCTACTACTGAGTGGGCTCAAAAGGTCGCCGAGAGCAACGGTCTTGAGGCCATCTAAGTGTACGCCCACAAATCGCTCATTGCTGACAATAAATGTTTTCCAATCCAATAACGTGCGCTGACATCGCACAGCACACGGACGCCTCTTCGTTTCGCCTCCATCGAAACGCAGCCGCCGAGGTCGGGTTCGAACCCGGGTACTCCGGCACAGTAGTCGGGCGTCTTACCACTGCACCACCCCGGCTTTTTTTTTCTTTATTTCCTGACCGAGGACGTACAGAAAAAAGACACATGTGACATCAATAACATGACAAAATAAAAGATCAAGCATTGACTTAAAGCTGCAGCCTTCCTTAGCTGAAGTTGTCGGATTAAAAATCCCTATGTGACAACCCTTCAAAACTAACTAACCATTCTGGCTCTAGTTTTAAAGCTTTCTTTTCGTCCACATATGCCCGTATGCTCTCTCTAAAGAGCTGTCTCGCTGAACGTGCATCGACGTCACCGTGCTCTACAGCCATTCTGCTTTTCCATATGCTGTGGAGAGCCAGTAGCATCAAAAGATCCAACGGTGTATCATTGTTCGGTTCTACTGGCAAGAATCGGATACCATGTGGGCTTATGGGTAGTTCCTTTTTAAGCGTCCTCTGGAGCACGTCCCATAAAAATACGGCATCCCAGCATTCGAGAAACACGTGTTCAATCGTCTCCTCTTTCCTGCATATTATGCAGTGGACACCCCAGGGTACAAAAAGCCCTTTCTGTTCCTTCCATTTCTTTACCTCCAATGTTCCAGTGTGCAGCTTAAAAAAGAACGTTTTCACCCCTGCCGGCACCATCATCCTCTTCACTCTTTTAAGAACACTTTTGCCCCCTGTGGACGAGTACACAGCTCTGTACAACGGTTCTGGAAGCACCACATCGCACAAGTCTTTATACAGTTTTTTTCCGGTTTACACTCCACAAATAGTCTAAAGTAAACCGCACCATCGAGAACCTGTACGCCAAGACCACTTCCCTTAGATACCCGTGGATACCTCCTGACATGCGGTCAGAAGAAACGACAATTCCCGGGAGAGCTCGACCCAGGCGTAACTGACAGACCGTACGAAGAAATGGATTTTTCACATTCCTCAAAAACATGAAACGATTGACTAACTGGCGCAGAAACAGATGTGCCAAACCAAGCCCGCCGTCCTTCACCCGGCGGAAGAGATTTGTCCGACTTGTCCGTTCCCACGAAGACCCCCACACAAAGACGGCAAAGATACGATGCATCTTTTGGACATTAGCTCTTGAACAATATAACACTTGAAGCACATACCAAACTTTTGTCACTAAAAACAAATGACAAATCGTGGCCTTAGCAAACACCGACCACTGCCATCCATTCCATTTGTCCACTCTATCTTTCAATTTACCGACTTGGTTTTTCCAGTATGGGTCACTGTCCCGATACGATTCAAGAGGGGCACCAAGGTAGCTGACAGGGTTGGTAACAAATTTCATGTTAGCAAATATGCCTGGGGTCGCTGGCCAGTCACCGTGCCAGAAGCCCAGGCACTTGCCCCAGTTAACAGCACTGCCGCTTACAGCGCAAAAATCTTTTACAGTTTTCACAACTTTTACGATGCTTTCGTAGTCTACACAAAACATCGCGACATCATCGGCATAAGCCAAAAGATTCACTTCTGCTTGATGCAGCTTGAAGCCCCGCATTTTCTCATGCTCGATAATGCTTAAACATAAAGGTTCAAGATAGATACAAAAGAGAAGAGGTGAAAGGGGGCAACCTTGACGAACTGAGCGTTGGACAGCAATACTGTCACCGACAGATTTGTTCACAATTAGCCTAGTTGTACAAGCACTGTAAGCCATAGCCACTCCTTCTTTGATGACGCATCCGACCTTGACATAGTCTAATATACACAAAAGCAAGTCGTGGGGCACTCTATCAAAAGCCTTTTCAAGATCTATTTGGAGCATTGCTACTCCAAGTCCACCAGCATCGCAACATTCAAGAATGGCCCTCGCGATGTGAATGTTCGTAAAAATGGACCTGTCTTTAATGCCGCATGTTTGGTGGTCTCCAACAATATCTTTAATAACTGTTTGCAGTCTTTTAGCTAGTATTTTCACAAAAATTTTATAGTCGACATTGGTTAAACTAATCGGCCGGTAAGAGGTAACATTGCGTAATTGACCTCGGTCCTCCGTTTTGGGAATTAGCACAGTATATGAGAAGATGCAAAGGACGGCGGCAGCACATTAAGCTCATATGCTTCATTATACACTTTTTCCAGTACCGGCGAGAGAAAATCCTGGAAAGCTTTATAAAATGCGGCGCTAAGTCCATCAGGCCCAGGCGATTTGCCGGGGTTCAAATTCCCTATAGCGCATTTCACTTCGTCCTCCGTGATGGGGGTCTCTAGCACACGTGTCGTCTTTTCGTCAAGTTGTGGCATTAAAGGTAAATAAACTCTCTTGAAACTCTCGATATCAACTGCACGCCGTGCAAACTGCTGACGATAATGCTCGAAAAAAGCTTGCTGGATTTCTTTCCTTTCGTTGGTAATGGTCCCTTGGTATTCAATTTCATCTATCTGATTCCTTCGAGCGTGCCACTTTTCTGTGCCTAACGCCCTTTTTGTCGGACCTTCCCCCCTTATCAGCTCTGACAAGGGCACCGCGATATCGGTCAGCGTCGAGTAGTTCAAGTTTGCCCTTAAGGGCTCGTATGTCGTCTATGAACAAACCGGGGTTATTGCTTTCCACATCGATTAGACGCTGTAGATTCACGTGAAGGGACCTTTCTTCGGCCCTTTCTTGTCTGGCTATAGCGCTCGATCTTTCCAATGCTGTCATTTTGACATTCTGTTTAAAAACCTCCCATTTAGCCCCTAACTTTGTTACGCCTTTGTCATTCATATTTGCTCTATGCCTTTCAACGTCGGCTTGGAAACTGTCATCAGATAATAATTTTGAGTTTAACTTCCACATTTGCCAGTCAAATCCTTGACTTTTAGTTTTGTTCCCAGCGATAGTGACGGTGACCAAGCAGTGATCGCTGAACGATACTGGCTTAACGTGGTATTCGTGGCATACAGGCACCAGATCAAGAGATATGTACATCCTATCGAGTCGAGCGTGGCTAGAAGCCTGGAAATGAGTGAACTGAACAGCTCGTCCACCCTCCAGACATCCAGCCACATCAACAAGGTTAAACTCATTTACCAATTTTGCGAGAAAACAGGTGCTGGCATCACTATGCGGCCTTCTACTCGTTTTATCTGATGCGGAGAGTACACAATTGAAGTCTCCCATTATCACAGTTAGCCTTTCAGAGTTGCAATACTGACGAATACCTTCAAAGAAATCGCGCCTTTCGCCAACGCTGTTCGGTGCATAAACACAAATGATGCGCCATTCGTATGAATACAGCACGAGATCGCAAACAACGAAGCGGCCATACGCACAAGTCGTGACAGCTTGAATTGTGACACCAAGGCACTGACGCACAAACAGCACACAACCAGCCGCTGCTCCAACTGCATGACTTACAACGGCATTGTATCTTGAAGTAAAAAGGCTAACCATTCTCCCGGTTTCTTCTTCACCATCAACTTTAGTTTCCTGAATCGCGATGACGTCTAGCTCCAGCTCGCTAACCAAACGAAACAGTTGATTTTGCTTGCGCCTTGCTGCGAGCCCTCGAACATTAATAGTCGCGAATCTAATGGCTTTGTCTAGACAAATCATTGCTGATGAACGAATACCCGGGAGCATGGTCATACCTTTAGTGATGTCTGTGGCCGAGCACCCCTCCATGGTGGCAGGTGTTAAGTCTGAGGTGGGAGCGGTGCAGCCACCCCTCTTTTCTCTAACAAGTTCGGCCTAGGCCGAAAGGACGCCCGCCGTACCGCCGCGGAAGTCTTTGTCGGCGGTCCTTCGACGTCTGCGTTCTCGTGACCTGGTGTTCGGTCCTCCGTGTCGTCGTGTGTCCGCTTCGCTACCGCTGCCGAGTTCGCTGACTCACCCCGGCGGGGCGCGGACAGAAGAGAAAATAGACAAGAAAAAAAAGAAGAGGGAGAGAAAGACGCGCCGCAACAACAGCCGTCGTCCACCACCACCGAAGCGGTGGCGGGTGCAATGACGGCCTACAAGAGATAAAAATCAGTGGCTGGCTAGCTCCCGCCGCAAGCGGCGTTGACCTACCGTCCCAGCCCCGTAGGGCCTGGAACTGCCACCCTTCACCACCTCCCCTGGGGATTTTTAACGTGCGCTGACTCGCACAGCACACGGACGCCTCTTCGTTTCGCCTCCATCGAAACGCAGCCGCCGAGGTCGGGTTCGAACCCGGGTACTCCGGCACAGTAGTTGGAGTAACCGGGTTCGAACCCGACGCGCTGTTGTTGTTGTTGTTGGGGCTGTAGGAAGAAAGAAAATAAAATCCACGGGCCTGCTACTGGCTCTGTAGCTGAGCCACCTCCGCTGCCTCGTGCGGACAGAAGAAAAAAAAAATAGACAAGAAAGAAAAAAAGAAGAGGGAGAGAAAGACGCGCGCCGCAACAGCAGCCGTCGTCTACCACCACCGAAGCGGTGGCGGGTGCAATGACGGCCTACAACAGGTACAAATTCAGTGGTAGGCTAGCCCCCGCCGCAAGCGGTGGTGACCTACCTGTCCCCAGTGTCAGCGCACGTTAAAGATCCCCAGGTGTGCGAAATTACTCCGTAGCCCTCCACTAGTGCTCCTCTTTCTGTCTTTCCACTTTCACTCCCACCTTCTTTTCTTCTCTTACGGCATGCGTCAGGTGTCCACAGAAACAAGTGTGACAGGTACTGCGCCTTTCCCTTCCTGTGAACCAATTATTATTGTTATTATTGTTATGTGATGACATCGGTAACAGTGATTCCATTCGGAAGTCCCACGATTTGTAGCCAACTGCTGACTTCGAAAGAGGACTTCTTTTTATTCGCGGCATCTGCTACTGTGCTGCGCCCCATCCGAACCGTGCAGCGTTCCTGGAAGCTTGAGCTGGTGTCATCTGAACAGAGTGCTAATTTTTACTAAGCCACCGGCAGTTAGAAAGCGTTCGTGATTGGCTCGCACCTATGCCCTGGCCGTTTTATTGGGAACCGGTTAAGCGTGCGAACAGGTTTTGGGCATTCGGAGGATGCCCTGCCCTTTTCAAAACGATGCCCGATTCCAGCGAGACCGTGTAGGTGGTGATTTACGGGGCATCTCTTGACATGGTGCACAGTGTTGTGGAGGCTAAAGGCGGCTGCGCTGTAAGCTGGCTTAAGCAGGTGCCCAGTAAAGTATGGACGGCGAACATTTCGGCGCTGGCGAATTTGAAAACGTATCGCGCTCCAGCACTTAACCTCTTACGCAAACCTGGCTTCATACATTAATCTATCCACATTTTCCTCGGTTTCTTTTTTTTTTTCGCTAGCTTGTTCCGCCCCCTGCTGTTTAGCCGCATTATCTGACGATAACCAGTGTAAAACCAGAACGTTCCTTTCAACTTATCGTGAGGTCCGATCTTTCTTCGATTTTGTTTTCCCCTGTACACTTTGGTCTTAAGGATCCAACCGAGGTTGGAGCTGACTCGTGCCGATTACATTTATCTCCGTACCGGGCTTCTAATTAAGTCGTTGAGAAAATTACCCAGGGATTCCCCTTGAGAAAATCCGCATTTGCAAGTTCATCGAGTTGGAACATCAAGGCGAACTCTAAGGGCCCATTATGCGACGTCCGCATTCGTCGAAGGCGAGCGTGTTAGACTCCGTCTTCATTATCCGTTTCGTTATTGAATATTCTTCGCCGAGGCGCGCAGCCCACTTTTTAGAAAAGGCAAGGCGGAGCGGAGCCGAAACGAGAATCCGCAGAGTCTGGCCCTTGTTGATTTCTGCACACGAATAAGCGTCTTTCTTTATATATATATATATATATATATATATATATATATATATATATATATATATATATATATATATATATATATATATATATATATATATATATATATATATATATATATATATATATATATATATATATATATATATATATATATATGTGCAGCGGTGGCGTAGCGGTAGAACATCCGCCTCGCATGCAAGAGGACCGGGGTTCAAATCCCGGTGCCGCGCAATTCTCCACCGGATGAAAAAAAAAATCCGCGTGTCGGTGGAATTGCATATACAGGTTTGGGGTGCGACCTGATGCCGGTAAACACCTCCGGCAACGCACTCCGTCACCAGAACAGGAGTTGGCCACCCTGGTGCAGTAATTGGCCACAACCTCCTATGATAAGCTCCATAAAACCCCGGCCCTCAGTCACCAGCGGCTGCGGAACAACTGACCACGGCGGCGGTCAGACCTGTGACGCAGCAGGCGGTGCTAAGAAAGCCTGGCTCCGCTGGACAGGCCGCCATTGGAAACTGACCCTGGCAACTTTTAATGCTAGAACCCTTGCTAGTGAAGCTAGCTTAGCAGTGCTGTTAGAGGAACTAGAGGGCATGAAATGGGATGTCATAGGGCTTAGTGAGGTTAGGAGGCCGAATGAGGCATATACTGTACTGAAGGATGGGCATGTACTGTGTTATCGAGGTTTACCAGAGAGGCGACAACTAGGGTTAGGTTTCTTTGTCAATAAGTATATAGCGGGTAATATAGATGAATTCTATAGTATTAATGAGAGGGTTGCAGGCATCGTAATTAGGCTTAATAAGCGGTATAAACTGAAGGTTGTACAGGCCTATGCACCTACATGTAGTTATGATGACCAGGCAGTTGAAAGCTTCTATGAAGATGTAGAATCGGCAATGCGAAAAGTAAAGACGCAGTATACTGTACTAATGGGCGACTTCAATGCCAAGGTAGGGAAAAAACAGGCAGGAGACAAGGCAGTAGGTGACTATGGCATTGGTTCTAGGAATAGCAGAGGGGAGTTACTAGTTGAGTTTGCAGAGCGCAATAACTTACGAATCATGAATACCTTCTTCAGCAAACGGAAGAACCGGAAATGGACATGGAAAAGTCCTAACGGAGAGACTAAAAATGAAATCGACCTCATAATGTGTTCAACCCCCGCCATTGTGCAGGATGTAGAGGTAATCGGGAAAGTTCGATGTAGTGACCACAGGATGGTGAGGTCCCGAATTAGCCTAAATCTGAAGAAGGAACGCAACAGATTAGTAAGAAAGAAACCCATCAACGAATTAGCGGTGAGGGGGAGGGCAGAAGAGTTCAGGATCTCGCTAAAGAATAGGTATTCAGCTCTAACTGAGGATGGCGACATTACCCTAGAGGCAATGAACAATAATTTCAGAGATAATATTACTGAGTGCGCGGTAGAAGTAGGCGGTAGGATAGTTAGAGAGGATACCGGTAAGCTGTCTAAGGAGACGAAAGATTTGATTAAGAAACGGCAGAGTATGAAAGCTTCCAATCCAACAGACCAGATCGAATTGGCCGAGATATCAAAGCTAATCAATAAGCGCAAGGTGGCCGATATAAGGAAGTATAACATGGAGAAAATTGAGCATGCTGTAAAGAACGGGGGAAGCCTTAAAGCGGTAAAGAAGAAATTGGGCATAGGCAAAAACCAGATGTATGCGATAAGGGACAAGGCGGGCAACGTCATCACTAATATGGACAAGATAGTCAAAGTAGCCGAGGAGTTCTATACAGATCTTTACAGTAGCCAAAGTAGTCAGGACCGTAATGAGATTGGCGGAAGGGAAAAACAGTCAGACGTTCCACCAGTGACGAAGGACGAGGTAAAGAAAGCACTAGAAACTATGAAAAGGGGGAAATCAGCTGGAGAGGATCAGATAACTACAGATTTGCTGAAGGACGGGGGGGATATCGTGCTAGAAAAACTGGCCACCCTGTATACGCAGTGCCTGGTGTCATCGACGGTACCGGAAGCATGGAAGAATGCAAACATTATCCTCATTCACAAGAAAGGGACTCTAAGGACCTTAAAAATTACAGACCAATCAGCTTACTGTCTGTTACGTATAAGGTATTTACTAAGGTAATCGCTAATAGAATCAGGACAACCTTAAACTGCAATCAAGCAAAGGATCAAGCAGGGTTTCGGAAACGGTACTCTACTATCGATCATATCCCTACCATCAATCAGGTGATAGAAAAATGCTCGGAATATAACCAGCCCTTATACATAGCATTCATTGATTACGAAAAAGCATTTGACTCAGTTGAAACCTCGGCGGTGATGCAGGCATTGCGAAATCAGGGGGTAGACGAGCCGTACGTGAAAGTGCTGGAAGATATATATAGTGGCTGCACAGCAACCATAGTTCTACATAAAGAAAGCAACAAAATTCCCGTAAAGAAAGGTGTTAGGCAAGGAGACACATTCTCCCCAGTACTATTCACAGCTTGTTTAGAGGAAGTATTCAGAGACTTGGAATGGGAGCAGTTAGGGATAAGGGTAGATGGAGAATACCTCAGTAATCTGCGATTTGCTGATGACATTGCCTTGCTAAGCAACTCGGGGGATGAACTGCAAATAATGATTGATAACCTAGACAGAAAAAGTTGAAAGGTAGGCTTGAAAATCAATATGCAGAAGACTAAGGTAATGTTCAACAGCCTCGGGAAGGAACAGCAGTTTACATTAGGTAGCGAAATACTGGAAATAGTAGGCGAATATGTCTACTTAGGACAGATAGTAACCGCAGATCCGGACCATGAAAAGGAAATACCAAGAAGAATAAGATTGGGGTGGAGCGCATTTGGCAAGCACTCGCAGATTATGACTAGCAGCTTACCGGTATCGCTCAAGAGGAAAATATACAACAGTTGCATCTTGCCTGTACTCACCTATGGGGCTGAAACGTGGAGGCTAACCAAGAGAGTTCTACTTAAGTTGAGGACAACCCAGAGGGCTATGGAACGAAAAATGGTAGGGGTAACATTAAGAGATAGAAAGCGTGCAGAGTGGGTCCGAGAAATAGCTCAAGTTACCGACATTCTAGTGGAAATTAAGAAGAAGAAATGGACATGGGCAGGACATGTAGTGCGAAGAGAGGATAACCGATGGTCGCTTAGGGTAACAAACTGGATTCCAAGGGAAGGAAAGCGTAGCAGGGGGAGGCAGAAAGTTAGGTGGGCGGATGAGATTAAAAAGTTCGCAGGGGTCAAGTGGATGCAGCTAGCACAGAACCGGGTTAAGTGGAGAAATATGGGAGAGGCCTTCGCCCTGCAGTGGGTATAATCAGGCTGATGATGATGATGATGACGACAGAAATCATGATGGTATCGTGCCTGTGAAGCGCGATATTACCGCAGTGGAAGCTGCTGCATTAGTTATCTAGCCTGCGACAGTTGCGTTCTTTTACTTTTCTTTTTTTACTTTTTGTGGAAGGTTGCTGCTTGAGCCAAGTGATCTCGAGTTACTTTTTCAGGATTTAAGGCGAGGTTCAGTGCTTGTCGCTTTTTGTCTTTGTTTCACCTTTATGGCACCCGTAAAAAAAACTGTTGCCCAGAAACAGTCATTCCCAAGGACGTTTACACTAAGTGCTGTACCAGGAGAAATAAGATACGAAGAGCGCATATCCTGTGCAAAGTTTAACAACAATGGTTATGCCACTTCCTAGCTGATATTAAATGGTCCATGAAAAATAATTTACTAAAACTAGAAAACGCGCACGAGCAACAGGTATTCCAGCGGCCCTCTCCTGTGAAAAATCTTAAGCTACCATTTGTGCAGAGCATATCGGTGATCGAAAAAGATGCTCTTCCTTTCCTCCTCAACTCTCAACTCAGCGCACGTCGGCTGACAAAAAAAAAAAAAAGTCGCCATGGCGCTTTTTCACGACAAGTCCCGCCCCGTTCACTTGAGAGAGTCCAATGAGTCGGCGCATCTAGCAAGACCCCATGACGTAATTGGGGAGGAAACACGCTGGGAAGTGTCAACCTAATCACTTCCGAGAGATCGCCGGGGCTAGTTAAAAAAAAAAAATTACTTGTAAATTTTAGGGTCCACGCAAAGCTTTTAAGTTCCACTCGAGTAGTAACAAAGACCACCTGTATTGGATTTCTTGCATTAGAATGTTACCGCGAGTACCATTTCAGGGGTCATTTAAACGACAAAAAATTATTGGATTAGGTATTCGTGTTACACACCTTTCAGAGTTGGCTCTGTCCTCTTGCTTGAAGTGCCACTGTGTCCTGAAAGCCATTAGGCGGGCGCTTTATTTGTGCGAAAGAAACTAATCCGGAGGTTCAGAGCCTAGAAAAGCCTCAAACGCTTGTATGTTTGCTTGTGGTTCTTTCATACTAACAAAAATGGCAGTGGCTTAGCTCGGCTATGCCAGGACATGCGTAGCGTTTAGGCTCCTACGAAACGGAGGCGCACAGCTGGGCACGCGCCGGCGCCGTGTCTCGTCACTCCTCTGGAACGCGCAGACCGGCGAGGCGTGCGCGCTGCCAGCACTTCCTTGTTCTAGGGGGTGTTGGCGCTGCTCCGGTGCGCCCGCTGCTTGCCGTGTGACGTCACTGCTTCCCGTGCTTGCGCAGTACGGTTCTCCAGGAGCCACGCGAAACTGCTGAACCTCAGCCAGTGTCGCTAACGCTACAAAAGAACAATCGGAGCGGAGCGAATTCGGGTCCAGAGATTTTTCGTGGGAAGAGAGTAAGGAACTTCTTATTTTTGTTATTTTTTTTTATTGCCGCCACAGCCGATCGCCTTCAGCGTAGACTTTTCCACGCTTTCGTGCTCGGCATTGCACGTCCTCGTCTCCATCAACTGCCATCCGTGCACAAAAGCTTTCGCCCGTTATATTCGGTTTAACTACGTTGAACCCTGCCATTTGTTGATGCCATAGAGATGTACGTTTCGGGTTCCCGCTATCAGTTGTTTATGAGGCACCACCATGGCGATGTAGTGGCTACAGCGCTCGACTGCTGTACACAAGGATGAAGGATCGAATACTGGCCACAGCGGCCGCTTTTCGACGGGTGGGGAAAGCAAGGCGCCCGTTGACTGTGTAATGTCAGTACACGTTAAAAACCTCCATTGGTCGAATTTTCGGAGTCCTTCACTATGGCGTCTCTCATACCCTGAGTCGTTTCGGGACGTTAAACGACATAAACCAACCAGTTCTGCATGGGATCCGCGGCGAAGAGAAGCTTGGAAAGCTGCTTTTAAGCCTGGGAGCGTGCGTCTGAGGGCGTTCTTGATTAATGTGCTCAATGGCGGCACGAAGCGCAGTAATTTCTGCACTAGTAGAAGAAGTCTGGTTCGATGTCTTCACGGGTCGACCACGGGGACCGAATAGCTGATGGCTACCTGAGCCCTCTGTGTATGGAGGCGCCGCCAGTGCTCGCGGCTGATGCAAATATATTAGACCGGTTTGGCTTATAGCTGTCTGCGATAAACCACTGATTATTGAAAAAGAAGACACGTTTGATGCTGGATTTATAATGGAGAGCTTGGTCTAGAGGTGGGATTAAAGTGGTACAGCCGAATGGCTCTATGGGCATTACAAATTTGTGCAAAAATGTACGTAGCATGGTAAAAGGGTGGCCGCAGAAACTGTTACAGGCTATCCGAGTTAGATGACGAACATGTGCTCTTATCATGCCAACTGCAATGCAAGTAGGGATGACCGCCTGGGCCATTAATACGGTTGTGGCCATAGAGTCGCGTTTCGGCCATCGAGAGCTTGAACTTGAACACTCTGTAAACTTCGGCTTTTTTCACTGTTTCCAATTACAGGAAGGCCGTACCGCAGGAATACAACCTCCCCCTTCCTCCTCCCCCCCCCCGCACACACACACACACACACACACACACACACACACACACACACACACACACACACACACACACACACACACACACACACACACACACACACACACACACACACACACACACACACACACACACACACACACACACACACACACACACACACACACACACACACACACACACACACACACACACACACACACACACACACACACACACACACACACACACACACACACACACACACACACACACACACACACACACACACACACACACACACACACACACACACACACACACACACACACACACACACACACACACACACACACACACACACACACACACACACACACACACACACACACACACACACACACACACACACACACACACACACACACACACACACACACACACACACACACACACACACACACACACACACACACACACACACACACACACACACACACACACACACACACACACACACACACACACACACACACACACACACACACACACACACACACACACACACACACACACACACACACACACACACACACACACACACACACACACACACACACACACACACACACACACACACACACACACACACACACACACACACACACACACACACACACACACACACACACACACACACACACACACACACACACACACACACACACACACACACACACACACACACACACACACACACACACAAAATGCGTTGTTCAGCTGGATCGTCCACAGCACTGAGGTTGTCCTTGAATTTTCTTCGAGAAGAGAAAGAAGTTGAATAATCGCTGTCAGTCTCTGTTTGTGTAGGGGATATTAGCGCGGCACGACAGATTTCGATCGAAAGAAAGCGACTACTTTCGCAGCGTATAGCTCTGCCATTAGTACGTACGATGCATTCAGAAAGGTGCCTACGCGTAAAAGGAAGAATGGAGCCCTTTTGGGTAATTTTGTTAGACTTTTCACGTAGATGTGCGGTGTAGGAAAACTAGCCGACTTTTGAGGTCTCGATCGAACTTTGGGGCGTAAGTCTTGGTGCAACAGATACCGGTGTCGTCCAGAATGATTGAGAGTTGGGTGACTGGGGCAGCAAACGGAGAAACGCTGACGAATACAAGGCTGACAGCATTTGGGCTTAACACTGCTTCTTGTTGAACCCCTTGGGAAGTGAATTGAGAGGACATATTGGTCCGTCCTCATATCACAAAGAGTGATCGGTTCGATAATTAGCTTATATAGCAGAACACACGACCACTAAGTTCAAGATCGTCGGCCTGTTAGGTTGTGTTGCTGTTTGCGCCTTCGAGGTCTAGGAACAATGCCGTCGCCAAGCGCTTCAGACGTCTCTGCTTGTGATGGTCCAGGGTAGAACGAGGGGTAGAATATGACAATACCGTGACAAGGGGTGAAGGGGAACCTCAACTCGCAAACGAAACCAACGTTTCGACCATGGGGACGTGCCTTTGTCCAGATGACACAAGGACAGAGGACACGAGGACAACAGACTGTCAACAGAGGCGAGACCGCTTCAAAACTCGGGCATTTGAGCAGGGTTATATTCTGTGCACTCAAGGTGCCGCACAACACGTTTAAGTTCAGTCGTTCAGTCGTGTGCGACTCTTCGTGACCATGTCACGCCACGCTTTACGCGTCACCTATTTCATGGCTTTGCCGACGCCAGTCAGATCAAGTGATGATTTTATAGTTTTCAGAAGGAGGTAGACAACTGGATTTCCACTCTCTCAGACCCTTGTGGTGCGAATTGCTCAAATGGTCTAAGTGTGCACTTTGTGCCTTTGGCCAAGGTATGCAAGTGCAGAATATGTTACGAATCGGGCTCCGACATGCCTGAAAGTAGCGATCGCAGGTTTAGCACTTCATTGGCGAATAGTTCATTTTGCGAATGTCCAGAGATATAAACTTCGCTGGAAGTCAGTGTCGAAGATTGGATTATGGTGCCTGCTGCCCTAATATAGCGCAGATGTTCACCACCGCAGCCTCAGTGCGTCTTTGATGGAGTGCGAGGTTAAATGGTTGTAGCTTTTGAAAACATGTCCGAAGACCATGCACAACATTCAAAATACGTGACAGGAGTTGAATTTCTTGCGCAAGTTTCTTGTACTTCAGCCTTGCATCCCTCAGGTCGACAAGTGACTTTGTACATTTGCATCTGCATTGTGCTCGTCGTCGAAGTACTCGGAGATGCTGTACATAGGCATGACGCTCATGAGTAACCTCATAATCACTTGCCGCTTTTCTCCTTGGGCCTTTAGGTTCCTCCATCTATAGCCGTAGAAAAACTGGGCGCCTGACACCTGCTTAGATTCCGCGGTTGATCATTATTTCGATAATGATGACACGATCCTGTCTGAAACACTCGCTCTTGACTCGCCGGCCACCGGGCTTGCATTATACTCAATATGGCAGGTGGAAGGGGACGGACAAGCGACAATAGTGATGGGGGTCTCCCGCTGGCATCCGTCTGCCTATTAGATCGTCGGTGACGTGAACAACTTCGACGCAGCGACCTGTTCTGTGCATTAAACGGCTCCCGCCATCTCTTTCAGCACCACCTGTTTCTTTTCCATGCGGATACTGACCTTTGAAGAAACACCACGGCAATTGTGGGCGCACTTTAGCATAGTTGAGCTGGAAACGTCGCCGCTGTGTGGCTGAGAACATCTATTGCGTTTTTACAGACGCCACGCACGTGTCCAATTTCCATGCACTTCTTACTCTGAAGCGGTTTAGCATTGAACTGCAGGCCGAAACTGGCTATTCATTAAGGACGCTATTAGTTGTGCCGCTGTCTTGGAGAACAAGTCAGCGGAGGCTGGTGTCTTCCAGCCTGTTTACGGCAGTTACTTTCAGATACTTTATGTCAATTAAAAGAAGATTGCTTCAACTGTGGGCCCTCACATCTTTGATAGCTCCCGAGACGCGATCATCAAGATGGTGGATTTCCTATTGATGAGCTTGGGATCTTTGGTGACAGCTTCATTCACGGACAGGAGAATATGCGCCAGTGCACCCCATGTCGTGATAACGATAGAAGAACCTGATGAGGACGAATCCTCGCTCGTACTCAGCCTCCTTTTAGCTTTTAGCTTTTTTTCCCCTCACGACGCGAATGAACCACCGTCGATGAAGGAGTCTTTACTTGCATCCGACTGCAACACAGTGACTTGACTGCTTACGCCGTTCGATTGGTGACCCATTTCCTTTCGGTGCTGCTTCCGACCGAATGGGCTCTAGAGGAGGTCCACTACCGTCCATTTCCATTGCCGTTACGAAGAGGGAACTGCGCCATTTGATTATGCGGCATGCAGTACAAAATTCAGGAGCAGAGAAATTGCGCTCTGAGTTCAACAACTTTGTTCTTTTTTTTTAGAATCAAAGTGGACATGGTGTAACTCATATTTATTTTTAATTTTCGAGTTAATGTGATGAAAAAAAATAAAGCTCGCCACTTGGGATTAGGAACAACACGACATTGATCGGGAATGACGACTTGAAAGGGCAGAACAAATGGCCCTTGCTTTACTGTTGATTCGTATCACTTGTATACGCGTCGTCATCTGAAAAAACAAAACAAGAAATTAAAGAGGAAGCACTAAGCAGCAAGTAGTGCTAACCAGCCGAAACAAACACGTGGCTTGTATTGAATACAGTAGCAGGGCTGTTCAGAAGTGAGTCACACATCTGCAAACATGTCTCGTTCCTACTGCAATACGATACCGTATACAAAAATCAATGTTCACATGCTCACACATTGACAGCACTAACAGATTCATTTTTCCAAGTTATTTTGAGGAATGAGTTCACCTGTTTTAGTTCGTTTCTTTTTTCACTGTTGTAGATGCCCATCACGGAGCGTAGCGTGGTGCGGGCACTGATATGGCTCGTCTCGCTCACCGGCTTCCTATGGCAGACGGGCATCATCCTCAAGATGTACTTCCAATACCCTTTCTCGGTCACTGTGGTAGAGGAGCTGCAGAAGGGTATCATGTTCCCTGCACTGACCGTCTGCACGGAGAACTGGCAAGTCAGCCCGGAGCCACAGAGAGCCCAAATAGGGAATAAAATACAGTTGCTAAAAAAAAGAGTAGTATTTAAGCATACAATGTTAGCATCACTGTTCTCAGAACTTATTACAGTCGACAATTTCTGCGAGAAGTTGGCGCGAACAGCTTGAGTTTCGAGGCGGAGATATGACTGGGAGAAATATTTAGCTTTAAATGAGCGAATGCCGAGTTAATGATAATGATTAATACGACTGCATACGCTGAGGGTTCAGTTGTTTACGGAGCGAGAGGTTATGGCACAACTTATGAAACGGCGTTAATCAAAACAATGTTGTTCCGGACGATGAGAACACCAGGCAGATACCATGCATGACAGATATAGGCTATCTGCGGCGCAGTTATTGTTAGAAAGAATAAAACAAATAAAGTGATTCTAAGTGATCTCAAAAAGGAGGAAATACATTATTATGGCTGGGATTTCCCAAAGATTCCACCTTCTACGATTTGGAGCGCATAAGTGCCTTACATGCAATGTCTTCGAAGTTTAAGCGTTGAACCGTGATGGCTTATGCAGCCTAGAATGTTGTTAGTACTGTTTTTATGCGTTGAGCGTAAACAATTAGCTAAGGCGCCATTATAAGTATATGTACTGTATGTATGTATGTGTATGTTGCACATGTATTTTTGATGTATTGAAAACTTCAGCCTGAATGTGCATGCCTGAACATGAATGGATATGCATGCACATTAGAGGGAGCGATAAAATGGGGTGGATTTGGAAGAAATTCAAGAAGAAAAGAAATATAAAAGCTGCTTAGACAATGTAGTTTGCCGTATGTTAGTTCATTTTATGCTAAGTACGCAAAAAAGAGGACACACTGTCGACTGTTGAACCACGTTAAAAAAAAATAGCTCGAGGTGCAGGCCGCTCACGCAGAATGTGGGGCTTTAGCCACATTTGCTGTGCATGAATAGTTGCAAATTTTTTTGAGCAAGAATACAGGGTTCGTCCCGAGTAAACGATTGAAAATAAACACGTTCTATTTTTAGAATCTCACTGAAGTAAATCAAGCAGAATCGCCTTGCTTGCAGGTTCTCCGAATATCTGGTTGCAGAATAGCTATTAGGATGTTTTGAAACTATAATAAGTTTAAATAAGCCTAATTACGCTGGACATTCCCAATCGTAGTGATATTGGATTCTGTATGGAGCTTCAATATAGCAGCTGCAAGTTATACACTTGATCATCCGCATACTTAGGATACTCCGTGTACGTTTTGATACAGGGTTTGGTACGTGTATAGCCTTTTCACGCTGTTAAGTATATAGACCAGGAGAGTCGCTAAGAGGATGGACCCTTGCAGGACGCCTTACATATTAAAAATAAAATTTGTTCTACAACCCATTTCTAGACTTTGTCCTGCAGCAAAACATAAATATACGCGTCTCTTTGTTCCGCTGTACTCGCGTTTCTCTGTGACTGCAGTGTGTTCGACAAATTCTATGTAAAAATTGAATGCAAAGAAACTTGCCAGTGGCATAAATAATTAAATCTCCATAGTCCCCGGAATATTAGGTGAGGCTGCGCACCTCTTATTAATGAATCTTTGACATTTTATAGGATCAACAAGTCAGCTTTCTGCGCTCTGGACAAAAGTAACTGTGGAGAAGGTGATCAGGTGGGTAGGAATGTAATCTATAGCTTGAGAATGAACAACCAGCTTCACTATGAGACGGCACTCCTCCTTTTTTCTCTTTATGTGTGTATTTTTAACTTATGGGTAGGCTAACACATCCATTCTGATTGCCCATCATCATCTTTGGCATCACCACCGGAACTACTACAGTAAAAACAATGCTGCAGGAGGCAATTCGCACCGCTGTGTAGCCAAAATATTTGGCCTAATGACATATATACAGATGCTCTGACACGGATGCCTTTTATTCTCAAAGAAAGCGGTCGCCGATGTCAGAAACTTTGATTGGCTGGCAGCGTACATCTTTTGTGCACGACGACGTACAAGCATTCTAAGAAAGCAATTGTTTAAGTTAGGCTGTGAGATCATATTGTTCAACTGCATCAAACACAGGGGGCAGTAAATCATCTTACTTTCATGTTAACATTCTGATCATAACCGACTCGCCCAGTAAACTGTTCTTGTAGTTTTACATTTGTCACAGGGGAAGTAGCCCTCGCATTGTAAATAAACACGTCCGGCGCTCTATGTACAGAACTAAGTTTCTCTCTCTCCGTACCCGCACAGGGTGCAAAATATGCTTGACTCTAATTTGGACGCATTCATCTTTTCTTGTTTCAATAATTAGAGGTTTTTGTAGCTGTTTCTTGAAAATGTGTACTTGCTGGCTGTGCCTGTTTGATTCTGCAAGCTTGTATCTGTATACGCGTCACGCTTTTAAACAGTGATGTTCTTGAGTAACTTTTTCGCATAGCTGACAAACTCATTTGTGTTGTCCGTTAGCGAAGGTGTAGAGAGGATGGTCCCACAGTATTGGCACCACGAGAAAATCGAGTGAAATCCTGAAGTGGTTCATATATATTTTGCCTGTTGCATTGCAAGTCCCATTCTTTTTTTTTTTTTTGGTCTGATTTAGGGCCTAGTGTTAGTTATGAGCAGTAATTTATTTTGTGCAGTTATTAAAAGCGCTAAAGGACGACACAGAGAATAAGAAGCATAGGATGGCGCTACACTTTCAACAATACTTTAATTCATGCAAACACACAGAATATATGCAGCAGGTGACGGGAAGTTATCTTTAGACGAGCTATAATCTTCCATATCTATCTAAAAAGGCGTATTCATTACTATGCAGCATCAATGTGACAGAACTCACGCAGCCAGACTTTTAATAACTATGAACCAACAAGCCCAGCTTGGAGTTTTGCTAAGATTTTGTACAGTCTTTGAACGTTACGTAAGGCGTCAGCAGCTGCATTAAGAATCTTTACTAATGACTTCTTTCTTTTGTCCGTCCTCTCAAGCCACGTCGTGAGCGTCTGGCAACTCTAGCATACGACTTGGAATCCCAAGTGAAGGTGGCTATTTCTGCAGCCGACATGTTTGAGTGCTACCTGCGATCCAGCGATCCGAGGTGCTCTGCGATTCGCTGCAAAAAAAAGTAGGTCTGACTTGGCTGTGCTAAGCGTATGACTTGGGCTCGAGTTGTTTAATCTTACAATTGAAAAAAATGAGGAGTACTTAAATGTATGAATGCTCCTTGTCGGTCCTCGATCATTGACGTGTACTTTGCTACTCGCTCAATCATTGATCTCTCCACTTGTGTCCCTATTATCCCACACGCACTAATTAGCATACATTGGTAAGTGACCACATTGTGTGAAAGACAGGCGACAGGTGGTAGTTGGCAGCAGACACGGCCAGACACTGATTGGCCGTAGGATTCTGCGACGTCATGCGACCACGTGACGTGGTCGATTCGGCAGGAACTATAGATTGTGGCTTCTGAATTCAGAGGCTATGTAGAATAGTATCCTTCAGGACCCTTGCATTCTGAGTCAGGCATGCAACACCTAGACAACGCTAGCATGTTCGTACGGCTTCGCTAAGTAGAACTTTATACCTATGGGAAGTGGCCTTGCACATAATATTGTAGCTTACGACTGTACGTTCATGCAAATTAGTTAATCGGGGCTTTATTATATTTCTATGGTATTTCACATTAGCTGGTAGCTTACGACTTAGCTGAGGATTACAGCGCAGGAGTAACACGCGCAAGAACCAGAGAGACGGACGCAAATATGGACGCAAACACGGGTGTAATTAGCAAGTTGTATGCTAATGAGTATAGAGGCATGAGTTAGAAGACTAGTTATTAAGGAATGGTAGAGTGCATGTGCGAACGAGGACCCTCAAGGGGAGCCACGGGGGGTAGCTGTTGACGCTGTCACGTCATACCCTTAATGTTGGAGCCTAAGTGTCACCCCCATCCCGATTTGTTATTCATTGCCAGTCACGTCTATTGTGGTATTGAGAGCGAATTACTTTAAAATTAGTGATCATAGTTTCTTCGATGAAACAGGAATACAGTACACAAAGCAACAGTGATAAAAGAGCAGAGCTGCGTTTGCACATCGTACGGGACCTGTGCGGGACGCACAGTAGGCGATTAGTTACAGCTCAGTTCGTCAACAGTTTATAGAAAAGCATTATATTCTGCTCGTCCAGATAATGCCACCATATTATCAGAAACTTATCCGAAGTCTTCCAACTTACCTATCTCTTCATGGAATGTGCGAAAACATTCTTGACGCGGTTTCAGGCCATGAATAAGGCTACTAGAAAGACGCAATGGAAGTTTCACGCGTAAACGAACACTCATATTCGTTATAGAAAAGACTTGCTGAGAAAAAGCGAAATGTAATGTAGGAAATAAGTGTGAGGAAGTTTCGTTTTACAGAGGAAATTGAATTGCAGCATTTGACCGCATTGATCCGCGATGGCAGTACAAGTTCCCTTGCATATCTCAAGGAAGTCTTCCACTCGCAGCATAGCGCGCACCTACTACCGCCACCCGAACCACATGTGCTACACCTTGGACTTCATTCAGTACGCGGAAACTGGCAGCACATTTCTCCAGTGCAAGGCCCCATGGACGTGGGGTAAGTCGCTTTTGTTGCTTAGCGTTATTCTATTGTATACACAGGGTTTAACGCCCTCAATCTGTGTGTACCATGAGGAATAATGGAGTGTAAAACTGCTTACTACCAACTGCACTCAGAACACGCGGCTGTTTTACGAGTGCACCTTTTTTCTACCCTTCCCTGCCGGCGTAGTAGGCGAAAGTGGGCACATGAGAGCCGCGGCAGGTGTTAAGAGAGCGAAGAGCTACGTACCATCTGTCCGTGCAGCAGGCAGCATAGCGGACGGATCGAAATCCCGTTCTTCGCATTCAGGGCAGAGAGAACAGGTACAGTGTGAGAGGTAACGAGTGACATAGTGGCTAGGGGAATAAGGCGATAGCAGATGAGTGCGAAACTGTACGGTGGCTACCACAGGAAGAACGCGGAGAGTCTCTACTATGGAAGGAGGAGGATAAGACTAAGGCTGAAGAATGCGCAACCTGACGGTGGTGCTACGAGAAGCTGGAGGGTGACTATACCATGAAGCAGAACGTTACGGTTACAGCAGAATATTGCAGAAGATGATAGCGATAATGAAAAGCGTGGGAGGGGAATGCGGCGCTAGAGTCAAGAGGGTAATGCTAGAAGAGGGAAAGAGAGGGCTGTGTTACCCCACCGTTTACCCGTGAATTTAGGGCGCAGCTCTTAGACGCCCGTTTCTGGCTTGAATGACGCTGCCTTTGGGGTCACCGTTGGCGTCAGCTTTAACAGTAGGTAGCTAAAGGGTGGTCCAGATTGCCATACTGTGATAGTTGGCACTGTCAACTTGGTGCGCATGGCTTTGCTCAGCATCCGGAAGGCCATGGTTATCCGGAGCAGATGCGTTTAGGACAGTCTGGTGAATGGTAGCGTTAGGGTCCTGACGTCCCCTTTTTAAGCTATCGTTCCTTGCACTTGAAGGCGACACTCAAGTGAACTCGGGAGATAGTGCCCGGGGTGTAAATAGGATTCCTTGGACATAAGGTGCCCCGAGGCTTGAACGGAAGGGTGTAAATAGGAGGCCTTGGGCATTAAGTGCCCCGAGGCATGAACGGAACGTAGATCTGAAAGGGGAGCAGCAGCCCGGTGCCATTAACGCGGTCGCATCTTGCCCTTAAAAGGCCCTTGAAGAGCTATTTACTAAAATTATAAAATGCGTGCGAGGAATAGGTATCCCATTATTCACCTCTGCAGCGCAATGTTTTTTTTTTTTGAGCTAGCTTTATTAGCACCGAGCATATGGCCGATCGAAAATGATGCTCCTAAAATTGGAGGGGTTCAGCACTGCTGAGCCGAATGTGGAGCGAAAGTTTTGGCTGCAGGCGACCGAGCGTTGCATCGAACACAACCAGTGTTCCGTTGAACGCATTAAAGTCACACCGGCGTTCTAGGCAGAATCCACTCTTATGCCGTACAAAACTCATTCACTAACAAAAACCGCATTCGGTTGTTGTTGCTATCACCAGTGCTTTCTTTGTCTTCTTCTTCTTGTCGTTGTTCCTCTGTAACACCGGAGAAACCGGTTGCTAGGCAACGGGACGCTCTTTCAGGCATCGGTGAGATACTCAGGGGTAGCGTATAGCGTACCAAATTTCGCTACAAAAGGAGAAAAATTCAGGGGCACTTAGGCTCACTGAAGCGCTTCAAGGCGGAAGCCTCCCCGCCGCGCTGCTTAGGCATTGACTTCGACACCGTTTGTGATTGACTAGAATTGTGACAGATACTGTACCTTTTATTTGCTGTCAACTAATTTTAAACGCCGCTGACGCCTGCTATGCTGCGCCTATTTCTATAATGCTCTGTGGTGCTCGAGGAAGCGGCAAATGAAAGGCGCCGGGATGGAACGCCCGGCGGGGTCAGCGTGCTGTTGTTGTTGTTATGAACTTTATTTTTCCACCGATGTAGGAAGCCCCCCTGCTCCCCGCCCCTGGCACGCAGGCCTATGGGATGGAGGCTGGGGCCTCCGCGTGGCTGCCGCGAAGAAACACTGTCGTATATGCGTGAATCTTCTGGTGACGTCATCACCAGTCATGACGTCATGACCGGATAGGACGTCATTATCACTTCCGGTTATTAGACATGACTGGATGCGTTGTCATGATGCCGTCACATCCGGTCACGATGTCATAGCTATGGACGTCTTGAAACGTCCACCCATTACTATTGGTTAGGGATAGTTAACCATGACTTGTACTTTCTGAGTACTAGTTAATGTCTGCTTAGTGTTAGTTAAACACCCCTAAACTAGTAAGTGACGGTTAGTGATAGTTACGATGACCTCCATTGTTTCCTGTGGGCATCTGCTTAACTATTTGACTATTAGTCGTAAATTATCATGCAATTATCTTTAAAATGCCTTAAATCATGTTCCGATATCATCCGATTGCTATTGACTAAGTATCTATTCAATGGTGATTGGCATATGCCCATATAAGGCATGCACCCGTAACGCGGACACATTTGAGGACGACAGTATGATGAAGGCTTTCACCTGAAAACAAGTCGCGATGGCGCCCCACCCCGTTCCGTACGCGTAGCTTGGGAGCGTCCAATGAGCGCCCAGAAGCCCGCTGATGTTAATGGGAAGGTTTGCTCGCGGAGATGTGTCGCCCCAATAGGTGGCGAGCTTTCGACAGCATCACATTTTAAAAATCGTTTGCAAATTATCGGCTTGACGCAGTTTTCGAATTTGGCTCAATACTCACAAAGACCACCTCTATGGATTTTTTTTTTCATTAGAATTTTACCGCAAAGGAATTTTTGGGGCACTTTAAAGGCGGAGCTTAAGGAATGTCCGAGGTGAAGTAACGCGCCGCTCGAGCTCGGAACACACTGGTGGCGTTGGCAGGTGTCGTCTCAGCGGCTCCTTTATAGTCAACAATTGGGGAACGAATAAATGTCATTTGTAGCATGCTTGTGGGGCACAATATTGACCAGGCTCGAATTGCACTTATGCCGAAGCACGATTCTCAAACTCTTTACCTCAGCATATTGCAAAATTAAACTACCCGGACAGGGCGCTCAACTCTCTCATCGAAATCATTGGGCCAATTTTCGGAGCAAAGATTCTTAGGCGTTAATAGTCGGGTTGCGCTTGCTTGAGCGCCGTATGCCGCCATGAAATGCGGTCACTTATGAAACACGCCGACGCCTACGAGCCACTCTCGGCACGGTTGACTGCTGTGTTGACCGTGCATAGACCTCGTCTTTCAGAGCAAGACGTTGGTCCAGCACCTGGAAAACATTTTTTGTCTGATACCCCAGGGCTTCCTTTCAACAGCGATAACTGACAAAGAGCGTCAGCTGAAGGATGATTATGTGTGGGGGAGGGATGTAAGTCTAAGTGTACATGTATATGTATGTCTGTATTAAATTTTTCTTCTTACAATACCGCAAAACGGAAATACCTATAGAGCTGTGCTCAGATGTCGCATTACCGCGTATGTTAATTGTATGCCATCTTTCGCCGTCCGCCGCCACCTTTCGAAGTGCGGTTGATGACGAACCAGCAGACAAAAGCTTTAGCCACTTTAGCCGGTAAAGAAGTACAGGCTTTGCCGAAGCTACATTTCGTGTCAGCCGATAAGCACTATTTCTGACAAAAACGAACGAAATGGGAATGATTTCTGATCAGCCGGCGTCTACCTCTCTTACCTTTGATTGCATTAAATGCTCAGGTCTGCACATGCATGCACTTCACGTGCACACACGCACTTCACGCACATGCATCCACTTCATGCGCGAGCTGCTTTCGCAGCAATCACTATTCTGAAATGCGTGAAAAGTAGGCATCGCACTTTGCTAAGGGTTTTACCATTTGAAAGCTGCATTAGAAACATGAAACCTGCTGGAAAAGTCATAATTTTGGGCTCGACTTGATGCCCTGTGTTTCCTTTTAATATTTACAGGCGCATGCAATGTGCATTCAGGTTGTTCAGTTTAGCAACCCTTCCTTCCCTACTTCAAAAGGAAGAAGTAAATCTAGAGCGGTTAAACGATAGCTCTGCCCATATTGGTAAGTGGTGGCAAGCGACGAAACAAGGCGAAATAAGACGTGATGCAATAACGATGAGGTATGATTAATTGGCCAGTTAGACTAGCGCGAGCACTCCGCTCCGCGGTACTTCCCTCTCCGTCGTCTTCGTAGCATTACCCGGGCCAACCGAGCCATCGTCCCGATCGATTCCTTCATATAAGATGTATGAAGTTACTGTGGAAACAGGATGGAAGAATAGAGGATGAAATGCTTGCCGCCACGATGACGGGAAGATTTGATTAATGTTTTCCATTCCGAAACCGCCATTTTCCGAAGACCCATGGACACGCCAGACGGCTTTGAAGGGGATGCTATGTTGGCTCTGGTGGTCCTGGGATTACTTCGTCGTGGACGTTTCGGCTATGTTCGTTCTCACGTCATCGTGTGTTGTAGTCAGGGCGGGGATGGGGACAGCGGCTGGTCAGATCGGGTCACGTTGAGCCGGGCGGCAGAGTCTAGGTAGCTGCAGCCAAGACGAGCCTTCGCTCCAATGGTGAGTGGCGACTTATTCCGCTCTTCCGCCAAGATGTTACCTGATTGCAAGTGATGAAACAAGGCGAAATGCTATAAACAGGACGACTTGATGAATTGACGATAAGATATGATCCAATGGCCAGCGGGACTAGCGCGAACGCTCCGCTTTGCGCTATTGCCCGCTTCGTCGTAGCAATATAATACACAAAGCTGGTTTTATGTTTACCTTATTGATTTATTTCACGCTTTAATGATTATGAGCAGAGTTACGAGGTCATTGTATTAAACTGTTGTTGCGACTGTAGGAAGGAAGAAAAATAGTCCACGAGCCTGCCATGGGCGTGCCAACGGATGCAGATACACTCGTGGCAAGAAGCCGCCGCCTCAAAGGGCGGGGGCCCGAAGGTTCTTGTAGTAAACTGCCTGTATGTAGTATACTGCCGCGGTTTCTGTTTGTTAGTAAAAGTGTGAGTTTGTCTGGAAGAAAGTAAATGCGCAGTATCTGTCAGCCTTTTAGGTTGACATTCAATCATGACGTAAATGAAGAGAGGAAGAGCTGTCATAGTGGTGGGCTCCGGAAAGTGGTGGCGGTTTGCTAAATTTAGCGGCCGTTGTCCGCACAATGTGGCTGACCCACTACATCTGGCACCCGCTTGCGCGTCTCCTAGTTGAGTTGGCATCACCTATATAAGTCAGCGCACGTTAAAGATCCCCAGGTGGTCGAAATTACTCCGTAGCCCTCCACTACGGCTTCTCTTTCTCTTTTTCCACTTTCACTCCCACCGTCCTCCCTTCCCTTACGGTGCGGTTGAGCTGTCCACAGAAAACAAGTGAGACAGTTTCCGCGCCTTTCTCTTCATATAAATCAATCAAATCAATCCACCTGAAGTGTGACATATTGCGCTATTCCTTTTCACCGGGACGGCATTAGTATGAAAGCTTCCTAGACTACCCTCTGCACTCCTCCTCTCCACGGCATCTCGTTACAACCGAGGTCACGAGGCACGCGCTGTTGCTATGCGAGAAATTGTTTAAGGTCAAATTTCAGATTAACGCGACCTTGAACTACGCTAGCAGCAGAGCGAATGCTTTAAAGAAAAAAAGAATAAAAGACGGGAACACGTACACGCTGTTTCTGCTAATGACGTGGGTTCTATTGACACCTAATCCTGATGGAATCGGAGTTTGGTGCAAAACCTCAAAGGAAAGTAGTGCAACATGAATACATAAGTAATGTGACCGTAGCAGAAGTATCGACAAATAATTGGTAGTGCAATCGCAAACTATACCCCGAATAAAAATGAGCAGGATGCTTAAAATCGTATAAGCGCAGAGCCTTTAACGTCGTCTTTTCATTTCATGATTTTTTAAAAACTCTTGTTCACATTATTACACTTTTACAAATTATTGCTATAACATCAGTACACATCACACACACACGTTAGTAGGTCACATGTACAACGCCTTCACTAGGTGCCCATTTAACACGCACACGTGGTACGAACTATCCACCAAGGCGTGCAAACCTGGGCCCGTATTCCGAGTTTGCGTCGTTATCGTGTCTCCCCGACCTCGAGTCGCCTGATTGGTGGAAACGCTGGAAAAGGATGTTGTCACCTCTTCCGGTTCTGCAGTGGCAACACCAAGTTTCGGCACTTCTACCAATCAGATGGCTCGAGGTCACGTGAGATAGCGACACTTCGATAACGATGCAAACTCGGGCCCTGGCATACTGACGGCGTGAATTCGAAGCGCAATGGTGACAAATTTATATGACTCATTTTCTAATATATTGTCACGTAGCCATTCAGGCCCGTAACCAGAAGGTTGATTTTAATAGGGGGGTTGGCCTAATAAGCACAGAAGAGCAGGTCCAGAGAGCACTGAGTGACAGCAGCAGACTTCAGCTTCTTCTCGAACGCCACGGGGCCACTTCTTCGAGTCCGCGCACGAGACTCTCGATGAGCAGCCGCCTAGCGGCTGCTGTTGCACACGTTACATTACCCCCTCTCTAAAAAAAATAAATGTCAACTTGATGAATTCGAATGCAGAGAGAAAAAAAAATAAAGCAAGAAACATGCGTTAGGGGGTGCGCTAATTTTCTCGCGAAAAGTACGGCTTCATGCGCACGATATGGACAACCTCGGATTCCTGCTGGCGACGAGTAGAAGAAAAGCCGTCCGGAAGCACTTCGTACGTGACGTCGCTCAGCTGACGGAGCACTTTGTATGGCCCAAAGTACTGCTTCAAAAGTTTTTCAGATAGTCCCCGACGTCGAATCGGAGTCCAGAGCCACACTCTGTCGCCTGGTGCGAAAGTCACTACACGGTGGCGGTGATCGTAACGCTGGGCGTCTCGGCCTTGCTGGTTCCGGATGCGTGCCCTCGCCAGCTGTCGCGCTTCTTCTGCGCGTTGAGTGAACTCCTCGGCGCCAACTTCGAGGTCACGGCCGTCGTGGGGCAACATGACTTCGAGCATTGTCGAAACTTCGCGGCCATACAATAAGGAGAACGGCGTCATTTGCGTTGTTTCCTGCTGCGCCGTGTTGTACGCAAACGTGACGTACGGGAGGACGTCATCCCAAGACCGATGTTCAACATCCACGTACATGGACATCATGTCGGCGAGAGTTTTGTTCAGACGTTCTGTCAAGCCATTAGTTTGTGGATGGTAGGCGGTTGACCTGCGATGGGTAGTGCCGCTTAGCTGCATGACAGATTCCAGTAGCTTGGCAGTGAAAGCAGTGCCTCGGTCCGTTATTATAACTGTCGGGGCGCCGTGCCTCAGAACTATGCGTTCGATGAAAAATTTCGCTGCCTCGATTGCCGTACCGCGCTGGAGGGCCTTCGTTTCAGCGTAACGCGTGAGGTAATCTGTAGCGACAATTATCCACCTGTTGCCGGAATCAGAGATTGGAAAAGGACCCAACAGATCCATGCCAACTTGTTCGAATGGGCATCTTGGCACTTGAACAGGATGCAGTAAACCGGCCGGTTTCACAGGCGGTGTTTTCCGTCGCTGGCAATCATGGCATGTTCTCACGTAATGTCGTACTGCGGCAGCAAGGTTTGGCCAGTAATAACTCTTCTTAATTCGGGCCAGAGTTCGAGCATACCCCAGGTGACCCGCGGTGGGCTCGTCATGACATGCCTGTAAGATTTCTTCGGAAAGAGACTGTGGTACGACGAGGAGGTAATCTCTTCCCGTCGGAGCGAAGTTGATCTTGTATAAGACATTGTTTCGCATGCAGAACGATGAATGCGTTCTGGCAAAGAGACGGGGAACTTCTGTAGTGCGCGCTTCCAGAAAATCGATAAGTGGTGCGAGGGCCGGATCGTTACGTTGCTGCTGCGAAACAGTGAGCGCGTCGACGGCTGCGATAAGGGGAAAGTCTGGTTCTTCGTCTTCCCGCGCAGCCTCGACAGGTGAACGGGACAAGCAGTCAGCGTCGTTGTGCTGACGTCCAGACTTATACACGATGGTCATGTCGAACTCCTGTAGCCGTAAGCTCCATCGTGCAAGGCGTCCGGAGGGGTCTCGCAAGTTCGTTAACCAGCACAGAGAGTGGTGGTCACTCACAACCCGAAAGTGTCGGCCATAAAGATAGGGTCGAAATTTCATCACCGCCCATACAACAGCCAGACATTCTTTTTCGGTGGTGGAATAGTTCGATTCGGCACGGGACAAAGTCCGGCTGGCGTATACGCTAACTCGCTCGGCACCGTCTTGCCACTGGACGAGTGCAGCACCTAGACCCACGTTGCTGGCATCTGTGTGGACCAGAGTCTCGGCATTCGCATCGAAATGGGCAAGCACAGGTGTTGTCTGCAAGCGGTGCCGTAACTCGTCGAATGCCTTTTGCTGTTCGTCCGTCCAGGTGAAGGTGACATCATCCCGGGTGAGACGTGTCAACGGAGCGGCAATGCGTGAAAAGTTTTCAGTAAATCGTCGGTAATAGGCGCAGAGGCCCAAGAAACGGCGAACTGTCTTCTTGTTACATGGAGTAGGGAATTTGGTGACGGCTGTTGTTTTAGCGGGGTCGGGACGAACTCCTCGATGGCTGACGACGTGGCCCAAGAACAGGAGCTCTTCATAGCCAAAGTGACACTTTTGTGGTTTTAACGTGAGGCCGGCAGATCTGATAGCCCGTAGCACAGCGGAGAGACGTTGGAGGTGTTCCTCGAACGTTGGTGAAAACACAACAACGTCGTCCAGGTAGACTAGACACATCTGCCATTTAAGACCAGATAGAACTGCGTCCATCATTCGCTGGAATGTCGCTGGAGCGGAGCACAATCCGAAAGGTAAGACTTTGAATTCATAAAGTCCGTCGGGCGTGACAAACGTGGTCTTCTCGCGATCACGTTCATCGACTTCGATCTGCCAGTAACCGCTCTTAAGATCAAGCGATGAAAAGTAGCGCGCGTGGCGCAGCCGGTCTAATGAGTCATCAATGCGTGGCAGCGGGTAGACGTCTTTTTTGTGACCTGATTGAGCTTACGGTAGTCCACACAGAACCTTAAACTTCCGTCTTTCTTCTTAACGAGGACAACAGGCGAAGCCCAGGGACTCCTCGATGGCTGGATGATACCGTCATTTAACATCTCGTCGACCTGTTGAACAATGACTTCGCGTTCTCGCGGTGACACTCGGTAGGGGTTCTGTCGGACTGGTCGGGTGCGGTCGTCGGTTATTATGCGGTGCTTGGTCAAGGGCGTCTGTTTAACCGCGGAGGCGGATGAGAAGCAGTCTTGGAACTGAAAGAGTAGCCCGACGAGTCTTTCCTTCTCTGCCGGTGATAGAGCGGGATTCACATCAGGGTCGAAGTTGGGCGTTTGGCTGGCAGACGTGTTGGTCTCAAGAACAAAGCAGTCGTGGGCAGTTTCTGCCACACCTTCAAAGTAAGCTACCGTGGTGCCTTTATCGATGCGTTGCCGTTCGTTTCCGAAGTTCGTAATCAGCACGTGAGCTAGTCAGATGAACTATACCGCGTGCAACACAGACTCCATGATGTAACAGAAGCTCTGTGTTCTGTTCGGCAACACCGGCAGCACAGGACTGGTTGTCGCACCTGACTGTGACGAGAGCAGACGAACGTGGCGGCATGGATACATCCGCGTCAACGATGCGTAAAGGTGCGTGGCGTCGTTCTGAGTCAGCGGTCATTGTTGCAGGCGTCGAAAACGTTACAGTACGGCGAGGAAAATTAATAATGGCCCCATGCTCACGTAAAAAGTCCATGCCGAGTATGAGGTCCTTGCAGCAGTGCGGCAGGATAACAAAAACGGCTACAAAGGCTGAATTGGCGATGGTTACTCGGGCAGTGCATCGTCCGATCGGCGTCATAAGGTGACCGCCAGCAGTACGAATTTGCGGCCCCAGCCATTCAGTTGTCACCTTGGAGAGCCGATCTGCGAAATTCTTGCTTATTATTGAAAAGTCTGCTCCGGTGTCTACCAAAGCGGTTACTGGGTGTCCGTCGACGAGAACGGAAAGGTCGGCGCTAACAACGTGATCGGCTTGAGGTTGATTGGGAGTTTCGGGTTCATGGGGCGGCGGAGGCATCGTAGTCACAGCATCGGGCTGAGTCGTCACGGGAGGGTCTTCGGGACATCGATTCCGTTCGTCAGCAACCTGCCCCCCTGAGGTCGCCGCCTTCAGTTTCCCCGGTGTGGGCTTGGCGACCGGCGCCTCGACACATGATTAAACTCACGGCGGCCGAGTGACGAGTAGCGCACGGGGGAAGACTGTGTACTGTCGCTCGAAGAGGTTGTCCGGGTTGCCAGATATTCTTCGATTTATGGAGGGCGTTCGCCGACCCGGGGACGCGGGGAATCACGTGCAAAACCCCGAAGACCGAGTTCACGGTATGGACAACGACGGTACAATTGGCCGGGTTCTCCGCAGTGGTAGCACAGCGGCCGTTGGCGAGGAGTGCGCCAGACGTCTGCCTTCCGAACCGGTTGCTGCATGACGGGGCTCTGCTGGGTTGGCGGCTGGTAGGAAGGTTGGTAAAGCGGTGACTGCAGAGTGGGCGGCGGCTGTGCTTCGAAACGAAGCTGTTGCGCAGGAGGCACTGCAGGCCGACGAAGAGCCGCTGCGTAGTTCATAGAACGTGGCTCCGACAGTGACTCAGGCGGTGAAAATGTCTGGCGGATTTCTTCACGCACGGCTTCGGTGACAGCCGCGGCAGTCGGGTTAGACGATCCAAGATTGAACTTGAGGAGCTCCTCGCGAACTACCTCGCGGATCAGTTCACGCAGAGAGTGATCTTCAGTGGACCCGTTCAATGTGGCCACACCGCTGAAGGGTTGACGACAGGCAGACTCCGTGCGCCGGTATCGTTGCTGCAGGGCTCGCTCAATGAGGGTAGCTTCATTGATGAAGTCCGCGACGGTTTGGGGTGGACTGCGAACCAGACCAGCGAAGAGGGGTTCTTTTACGCCCTGCATCAGGTGCCGCAACTTCGCTGATTCTGTCATGTAGGGATCAGCCCGTCGGCAGAGACGGGTCACGTCCTCGGCGAACATGGCCACACTTTCGTTAGGTAGTTGCACACGAGCTTCTAGGAGGCGGCGTGCGCGATCACGGCGGTCGTGGTTGGCAAAGGTTTCCCGCAGCTGCTGGCGAAAGGAATCCCAGCTTTGAAGACTGGCTTTCCTATTCTCATACCACGTTTTTGCGCAGTCTTCAAGGGCGAAATATACATTGCGCAGCTTCTGAGCAGGGCTCCACTGATTGAATTGCGCCACTCGCTCGAACTGGTCGATTCAGTCGTCGACATCTTCCGCAGTAGCGCCATGGAAACTGGGGGGCGTACGAGGCTGCTGAAGCAGCAACTGATGCTGACTTGCCTGTGCCATTACAGAAATCTCGAACTGCTGGTCAGCTGGCGTCGGTTCAGGTAGAGGAGCGAATTCCGGCGCCAGACCTCGGAGGCGACGGCTGCAGCGATGAACGGGTGTCGACACGAGCGGAAGCCGGTTGGGACTCGATGAGCGGCTGCGAGAGGCCCGAGACATGTAATTCAAGGCCTCACCTCCACCAGTGTCACGTAGCCATTCAGGCCCGTAACCAGAAGGTTGGTTTTAATAGGGGGGTTGGCCTAATAAGCACAGAAGAGCAGGTCCAGAGAGCACTGAGTGACAGCAGCAGACTTCAGCTTCTTCTCGAACGCCACGGGGCCACTTCTTCGAGTCCGCGCACGAGACTCTCGATGAGCAGCCGCCTAGCGGCTGCTGTTGCACACGCTACAATATTTTGAAATACCCCCATCATAGAAAGCTCCCCGCCAATTTTCGCTTTATTTGGACCTCTCCTGAATTCGGTAGCTTAAATATATATGAATTTCGGGTGTCTGAAATTCCCGTGAAATGTCATGTGGTTACGACGTCATCACCCTATCGACAAGTCAGGATTTTACCCGACCGCCGTCAACAACGGCGGCGGCTTCTCGGCGGAACAAGCTGTGTATACGTAGTGGCACAAGAAAATACAGGTAGCGTCTTAAGATACTACCTGTATCCATTGAGACACATTATATTCTGCTTTCGAAAAATATCTAGAAATCTGTGTGTGTGTACTCAAAACTCTAATTTCGCGATAATAACAGACTGGCTCGAACACTTTTGTAATTCACGCATGCCATAGACTTCTACAATGACTGAATTCAAGGTTTATTTAAAATAAAAATATTTATGCCAAATTAATTACTTCATCATCCGGAGCTGTTCCTGCTTCTGGATGAAAATCGCCTACATGACCTTACATATAACATTGATAGCTAGCATCTTATGCCAGAGATATTACAGATTCATTACAACGAGCTATCGACACGGTACAGTCTTATGTGCAGGAAAACGGCCTTACCTGTTCACCGGCTAAATCAGAACTATTAGTTATAAGGAACAAACAAGCTTCACAGGTAAAACAAGATTCTCGAGAACCTATCCAGTTACACATTGACAACCATCCGATACCCCCGGTAGCCACGATCAGAGTTCTCGGAATGTTGATTCAGAATAATACGCAGAACGCAGAAGCTATACGCCGGCTACGCGTCACGGCGCACCAGATAGGTGGGCTGGTGAGACGCATTGCTACACGTCGCAGGGGTATGAGAGAAGCCGACCTGTGCAGGATCATTCAAGCCTTTATGATAAGCAGAATCATGTACGCTTGCCCGTACTATCATCTGCGTCGTAGGGACGAACATGCACTTAATAGCATAATTAGAACAGCATACAAAGCGGCCCTTAGCTTACCAGTATACGCTAACTCAGATCGACTACTGCAGTTAGGAATTTTTAACACACTATCTGAACTAATTGAAGCCCATAAGACAGCACAAGTGACCCGCTTGTCACGCAGCCTTGCGGGACGCGTAATTCTCGACAAGCTCCACATACACCCCACTGAGGAGGTGTGCGCAACATCCCATTTATCGGCTGACATAACTAGTAGACTAGTTGTTAAACCAATAGCCAAAAACATGCTACCAGGTAGACATGATCCCCGCAGGAAGACAAGGGCACAGACCCTTGAAAAACAGTACGAGGACGATCCACAAACAGTGTACGTGTATGCAGCTCAACACATCAAAAACGGAGCATACGTGGCATGTATGGCCACTCCAAAGTCAACCTTCATTAACGCCATAACATTTCATGCTAGCTCCACATGCGAGGCAGAGGAAGTAGCTATCGCACTGGCCATCGCGGATCCCCACACCAAAACTATTCTAAGCGACTCAAAAAGCGCCGTTCAAAATTTCGCCAAAAATTCTGTAAGCGCACTCGCGGCGCGAATTCTGCGCAACCGATCTCTCAATCACAACATCAATCTCGTATGGGTTCCGGCTCACGCGGGTAACTCCGGAAACGAAGGGGTCGACCGTCTAGCCCGAGGCTTAACCAACCGGGAGAAGGGAGATCTATCGGGAACGGACGCGCCTGTCGAGGCACCGCGCACATACGCGGAGGTAACAAACTTCTATCGCGAGCTAAGATGCACGTACCCCGCCCCTCACCCCGACCTCGACCGGGCGCAAGCCACGACACTCAGACGCCTACAAACAAAGGCCATTCTTAGCCCCTACCGACTATCGTTAATTACAAACGGAGAATTCAACTCTGCATGCCGGCACTGCGGTGACGGGACGCAGGCCACTCAAGACCATATACTGTGGGAATGCGCCAGCAATCCCCCTCCAAAGACACTCTTGCCAGCTCCCTCAGCGGAGGAATGGAACAAGCTGTTGGCCAGCCCAAGAAAAACTACGCAACTGGCCCTCGTCACGCGAGCTCAAGAGGTCGCTCCCGACTGGAGGCCACCCTAGACTCGCCCCAGCCCGAAATAATTTCTTTCATTTCGTGGCAATAAAAGTTGTTACCACCATGCCAGTTACAAGTCCGTGAAAAAAAGAAAAAACCCACCTGCAATTTCACTGAGCCCCGCCGGGGTGGTGTAGTGGTAAGACGCCCGACTACTGTGCCGGAGTTCCCGGGTTCGAACCCGATCACGGCGGCTGCGTTTCGATGGAGGCGAAACGAAGTGGCGTTCGTGTGCTGTGCGATGTAAGCGCACGCTAAAGATCATCAGGTGGTCAAAATTACTCCGCAGCCCTCCACTACGGCTCCTCTTTCTCTCTTTCCACTTTCACTCCCATCTTCCTCCCTTCCCTTGCGGCGCGGTTCAGGTGTCCACAGAGCAAGTGTGACAGATATTGCGCCTTTCACTTCCTGTGAACCATTATTATTATTATTATTATTATTATTATTATTATTATTATTATTATTATTATTATTATTATTATTATTATTATTATTATTATTATATCACTGAGCCCAACATTCCCTCTCGCCGTGAGAAAAAAATAACAAGTGACTGCATCGAGCAGCAGCCCTTCGTATGCGCCATTCAGATGTAAACAACAACAACTAGGATGTCCATGTATATTGTTTCCTTCGGGTGAGCCATTATTACTTCTAGATACGAAATGGCTGTGCCACTATGTCTAGCAGAGATTTCAAATGTTGTGGGTACTCCTGAACCCCTGAAAAACTCGCTAGTCGTTCTGGAGCACTTGTTTGAAAAATCGCGCCCACAAACGTTGGCGCCGTGCCGGAAGATGATAATGGTGATAAAAAAAGAAAAGAAAGTTAGCTTGAAGCATAAGTTGAGGAATATCTCTTTCTCTATAGAGCAGTCGTTGTCTTCTGTTTTAATTTTGCGCGCTGTTCTGAAAACGAGGGCAATAAATGGTTGAACCATTCATACCCAAATGGTTGAAAAAAACAAAAAAGAACTGCAGAAAATTTTATATTCTTGGAACATAACTTTTGAAGTTTTTGACAGTGAAGCTGTTGTTGCAACACAAATTTCTGTGGTATCTCTACATAAAATCCAAAAGTTCTACGGGGCAATAACCTCATAAAATCTTATATAATCGCATAGACTCTCATGCGGTGCGCATCATTACCATAAAATATCTTACATAGGTTGTGATAATCTACAGAAAGCTATGCGTGAGATTGAGGGAGATTGTGTGAGAAAATGTGCCTCATAAAATGTTTTCAGTAGTGTAGAATCAGAATTTGGTGTAGTCTCAGCAGAAAAGCACTACTGAACTACAGGACACAAAAAATGACGGCAGAAAAAGACTACAGAAATGTACTACAGAACTGCCGAAAAGTATGATGTTACGACAGAACTACAGAATAGTTTGTCGTATTTTTGACACGGTTCCGTATTGTTTGACAGGGAGGTGTTGCTCTTTCGCTGTCTATTTTGTGCGGAAGGGTGGGGCGAGCGCATTAATATATGTCTGCGCCTGGCTCCCATGAAAAATGTATCGTGAGTTGTGTATAGTAATTATGGTCTGTTATTCTCCTATTTCATTGAGCACGCGGTATGAACATCGTGGACCATAATTCTGCAGCTTGGGACACCGGCCCGCTGCCGCAGTTGGGTGCCATCTTAGTGCTGCCCCATCTTACACTGCCTAACCTTACGGGAGTCGTTCTTTAGTTACGCAAAAGTCTTGATATGTATTTCTGTTCGGGAATTGTTTTGTCTTTGCTTAAGCACGCACTTATTGAAGACTCAGTAGAAGACACTCACTAATCCCTGAAGATTATTAAGTCTAGAAGTGTTTTTGAATACGTGCCATTCAAAGGAAGGACCCAGCACTTGTCTTTTAGTTTTGCATTGTTGCCCGATCTTATCGCTATTTATTTTAAAATGAAGTAACCATTTTCGTGACTGAAATCTAGCCGTCGAGGTCAGTCACGATGCTTGCTTATAGAAACAGGAAAAAACAGTGTCCAAAAGTGTTACTGATGCCGCTTTCGTCCCCTGCAGAGCTAGAGTTGGACGTGTACTGGACGTCGAGTATTTCGGCAGCGATCGAAGAGGCGAACAAGTTTCCCGTGATTGTGCACAGACCCGAGACGTGCCTCCCGGATAAGCTGTCGGCTATTGTAGGAGAAGCCGGAGTGGCCTATGTGCTCTCCGTCACGCAAGTTCGCCTCCTCTCTGGCTCCTACGTGCCACTGCGTTTTACCTTTGTGTTACATCCACCTACGTGCCATGAATATTATACATTTTCTCTTTATTTCCTTTTGCAAGTCAGTCGGAAAGATATACAGGAAGTTTGTTGCCACAATAGAATTTCTTTGCGCAGGTAACCTCCTGTGACAGCAGAAATTTCCTTTGCAACGTTCGAACTTTCTGTATAGTTACACTAGAAGAGTACTGCAGAACTACATATATATATATATATATATATATATATATATATATATATATATATATATATATATATATATATATATATATATATATATATAATGCACAAATGTAGTACAGAAATAATCTACAGTACTACTGGTGAGTACTACATAACTACAGAAAATTCTGGCGTTGACGACAGAACTACGCAGTACTTTGTGGTATTTTTGATGTGGTTTTGTACTTTTTTTTTTGCGACTGGGTCTTTCTTTCATAGCAATATTGCAAACCCAAACCCAATTGTTTACTATTTTTGTCGTTTGTTTTTTCTAATCGGGGACGAGATTCCCATGAAGCGTCAAGTTGAAAGCGACACGATAAAATGCATCCTATTTAGCTACGTTGGCCAATTGGCTAGCTAAATCAAGCTAACAAGCTTGAGGCAAAGATAGGCGAAATCGGTGACTGGGGACATTAAGGTTAGCGCTCTGTAATTTTTTTTTTTGACCGCCTGACACATCTTAAGAGGGAAATGCGACAGCCGTATTTTTCGCTCCACAGTCAACTGATAGGAATTGATGAAGACGAGAACATGCAATCTGCGAGGTAGCGACAGTTAAACATGCATGATGGGCGGCAGCGGCGAACGTTATGGGGTCCTGCTATCGCTGCTGACGTGAAATTTCTGAATTTCAATCCATTCTTATTTCTGAAAAGAGTGGTAAAGGCTTCATTACGGCAACGGATAAATCCTTCCTGTTAGCCTAGTAGCGCTTTCATCTGAAAATAAGAGTGCAACACGCATGTTGCCTTTGGGTTTCTTGTAGCCTTCAAGCGGATATTTTGCACGATATGTAGCACAAGAAGGCATTTTTGCGATGCATCTCATGGAAGACAGTTTGCTCTCATCTTGAAACCACCTCGTTTCGCGCTGCCGTGTTTCGCAATATGCCTGTCTGCTTCCAATATTAGCTGCAAGTGCGGCCTTGATTACCTCACAGTATGTAGTGAGTTGCATGGACGCCTGAGGTGAGCGTGGTCTCTTAAATCGCTTTTTTTTTCACCTGCGTTTAACAGCTAAGTACAAACTAGTCATCCTCGAGCAACTCTTATTACTGCCTTCTTTTTGTGTTATACGCATATATTCTCAATGAAGTGTCCTTTGTTATTTATGCTTAGCATTACAAGTGTTGGCGGCCAAATTCGGCTTTGTAAGCGAACAAGTAGTCCGTGTTTCAGTGGAAACTTGATATTTCTCTCAAGCCCATCGTAAAATTTACCTGTCTAATGAATACTTTCTTCTTCTGAAAGTTTGTCATTTTCAAATGTGGCAAAACGAATGAGGTTGCTTTGGTAACCTTAAGGACATAGCTTTTTCAATACGGAGTGGTGCACAATACAAAATAACTCTCTCTTCCTTTAACAGCAAACAGTGAAGCGTCTGCCACCACCTTATGCATCCAAGTGCACCGATTATGCAAAGTACGGCAAGCACAGCGCGTATGGTGGATTTATGAATCAAGACGTGAGTATGTGCCCCCCCTTTCTATGATGGAAGAGGTGCAGACAATGCAATGAAATGTAGGTCCTCAGATTGAATCTCAGCTACGTTCCAGCGAAACAATACGTACGCCTTGAGCACCAGTTGAGGTTGCTTTACGTTGTCAGGAAAACTTTCGAAATTAAACAGTTTCTATCTGTTACCAAAACCAAAAATTACCAAACATTTGCAAAAAAGCGCACAGAAGCTCCAAAATGCGTTTTATTTTTCAGCAAAGTTTGTCTCGTTCATTGTGATTTAGCGTTGGTCTATTACAATATAAGTTCCACACGTCGAACTGTGGCCACTCTTGACGCTTTCAGACTTGTATCCAGGTCTGCCTCATCCGGCTGCAGACGACAGCCTGTGGCTGTGTGGATCCGGCGCTTGAATTCGCAGGCCGCATTGGCGCCAAGGCGTGTGCACCAGGCGACGCCGGTGAACACATTTTGTATAAACTTCTGTCTAACTCTTTATCCGATATGCAAAGCGCCTTTTTCTACGCAAAAAGAAGAAAGCTGACACGTCTTTCAGTACCTAAAGAAAAGTTACGCAAATAAATAAATCGATTCCGCAAGCAACTGTAAGATGTATATGTCGTGTTCGAGCGCTCACTTGGCGGAACACATTTTATGTATGGGCCGTAAACTGGAGAGCTCCCACTTCATCCATCAAATTTTTGTAATGATTGTTTTCCACAGTTGTTCTTTTTTCCTTTTATGACTACCGCAAATGGTATCGGAGATGACAGCTCGTAGGCGAATGGCGTTCGCCGGTTGTGCTATCCAGGCAGCTGTTATCAATTATAAACAAGGAAAGCAATAAACGAAGGAGAATAGCGCTATAAAATGTGGCTGCTGTTTAAGGCTGTTCCTCGTGCCATTAAACAGACTTGGCGCTGACATCAGGAATGTCGTGGAAAATAAAATTGATTTAATTTCTGTGTCTGCCTCCTCCAGAAATCTGTATAGAGAGCCTGAGTGAAAACAGTACTTTGAAGATATGCCGAAAGAAGTGCCGAGCACCGTGCAAGTGAGCACTTTTGCTTGCCCTGAAGTTCCTTTATCCGTCATTGCGGGTTGTTTGTTTATATTGACAGGGACACCACGTACGATGTTCGCCTCACAGGAATGGGAGTTGCTTCGGTAGGTATACGAATGCCTGGTCATGAAATGCCCTCATAAACTCCCGAATATTCTGGCCAGTTCACTGAGTGACATTAAGGTCGTGGAAGAATGCAATGCTTGGAAGGAAATTCAATATGTAACTGCGCTGGCATTTATTAGTGCTGCACACTTGCCTTGCTTTGTACCGTACCGATATATAGCGATGAAAAAGAGGACGTACGTTGCGTTAGCGAGGGCAGCACAGTGGTGACCTCTAGAACACTCATTGAGCTTTACTCCGATATTCACGACTGTAATGTCGGTACGGTTTTTTATCTGTGGTCTAACAGAGAAAATTAATGCAGAGGTGGCGTAGCGGCTTCATTATTGCACGTGGGAGGTGCAGGGTTCGAACTTCGACCCCATTGCCGCGGGCATCCATCGGTGATGAAATAGCTCTCGCCTGCTCAGGCGTTCGGCTTTTCTGAGATGGAATGCGTCTGACCGTACATTGTTTAAAGAATACGTTGTACCTCTGCGCATTATGAAGAAATTTACCTTCGCGCCATAACAAAAAAGAACATCGTCCGCTCAAAGGGAGGGAATCCAGGTGGGTCGTTATGACTAACCCTTTTTGTTATTCCCTCCGATTGACTATGCACATCAGCCATAAAAATAGCAAATTGACCTATCTTTTGCTTAACGGTGGTCCATGATTATTGCCATTGTCTTGAGTCACCGGCCCATCTTTCATTGTTTTAGCTTAATTGACGCCCTTCTGCTGTCAAAAGCAAACAAGAAGCTTTGTTGCTCCAGTGAAGCCGTTTCGTCGAAGGCAGTGGTGATAACCCTATGTTTTGATGTTGACTGGAGACTTTGAAAGATGATAAAATTTGCGAAATGTAAATAAGGGTTCACTCGTAACACGATTTTATCGAATCTAAAGGGCTAGAGGTGCCCTGTAGTTTCCTTTAAAATGTTCAGTAGAATTCTGGCTATTTACAGTAGCATCATCGTACTATTCCAGAGACAACTGAAGCCCACTTTGAGATGGTTCCTAGTCTTGCGGTCTCAGTGCGCATATTCTTATACGTGTTATAGAATCCTTAGAATAATATGTAATTTTTGACAGATACATGGAAGAATTTCCACCAGGTAAATTTCGCTCGCGAGCCTTGTTCGGAAGGAATAAGAGAACTCACGGTTTGCATCAAGTTTCTCACACCAAAGGGCGAAAGGCGTTCGCAGCTCCACCGGCGAATATGCGGGGTGTTTCAGAGAAGACTGCTACAAATTTTTATAAACAGGGATTTAGAGATACAAACATGGCTCTTCTACAACATGACATGCTATCAAGTCAGCGTGTTGACTAAGTTCTAATAGTTGATTTTTTAATTAGCACGCGTTGGCAGCTAATTGCAATTACAGGTTTGTAGCTGACCACTGCTAATAGCCATATGTGCTTTTAGAATTATGAAAATACGAGTACTTTCAGCGCTGTGGCTGAACAAGTTTTGAATACTTCTGGAAAAATTCACAGATCGCGCGCTGGCTGTGTGCGCATAGCGACGTCCAAAGAATCGCGACATTCCGCGGTGCATGTGCCACGTGACCTTTTCTGGCTCGCTACCCGCACTGCGCTGCTTGCTCCTCCGTTGGCGGCGTCCAGAAGGTCACGGGACATTTGCGCCGTGGTATGACCATTGCTAACTGTCAGGCAAAAGTGCCTAACTGCAAACAATGTGTCCATAGTGAACAAGTTTGCTGTTACAATTTACTTAACCACCTTGCTAGTTAGCGTAATTCATCCGTTTTTTGATGTTCGAAAGCACTAGTATTATGTTGCCGAAAAAGCCATCGCTTGACCTCTAAAACACCGTTAAGGAAAATTGATGGCGGTGTTTCCCAAAGCACCCGATATTATACCATTTACTTGGTGCCGTCATATGTCAGACCCCTTGCGGTCTATATGTCCTATGTCTGTCCATATGTTGGTTCTTTGTACTAAAGGAGCCAATGTGCTAATGCAAAATAAGAGAGACCAAGCATGTCTCATGCAGATGTCTATCTGCTCGCACTATATTCACTCAGCTGTTTGCTGTGCCTTCTTTCTTTCTTCTTTCTTATAATTTGCAGTCCAAGTTCCTAACGAGCGACGAGTAAGGAACACAGAAAGCACGCTGCAGCCAGCAACGCACACACGTGCGCCAGTTGGGTACCAGGTGTCAGTTTCTTCTTTCTTGTTTCAAGGATCAAGCTGTTTGGCCTGGCAGTAAAGTTCTCCTCGGACACGCAAAAGATCTTTGTCTACGAACCTAACCTAACGGTGAGTGGCTTTGCCCGTTTCCTTGGGACGTGCCTTTGATACTCCCATCGGATGGCACGGCAGCGAGACGTGATGCCCCGACGGGTCACATTCATAGAAACTGCCAGGACAAAGAAAGACCTAACTACACGCCGCGTGAACTATTTTACGACGTCACGTATACAATCGCTATTTGAAAAAAAAAAAAAACAGTGTTCTTCTTCAGGCAGTTTTATAAGCTAGTGCACTTCATAGAGAGTATTTTGCCCCTTTCTTCTCAGCACACTGTGCCGCAGATGCAATTCTCAAATCCCGTACGGAAGTTTACATTGGCTACCATGTAGCACCTGTGTCGGGTGCAACGAGAAATGAGCTCGTTACGCAACGAGAAATCATAAAACGAAACGTGAGGAAAAAAAAAGAACAAATGACGAACGTTCCTTCTCTTCGCGATATAGGGTTGTATTCTGCTCTATGAAAGTATCACCCATTTTTCGGAACCAAAATTACCTCTACTTTGCATGTCTTCAGCGGCACAATGTTGCTTTTCGCAGCGTGCTTGTTGTCTGGACAACCAAAGTTTGATTTTCGTTTGAATTAATGGTGATGTACAAGAAAATCACTAACTGTTAACGCGCCTTAAACGAACCCCAGAAACAACTTAATTGTTTATCATTTTCACCCACAAGAAAGCTGTGTGCCCTCCCATTTCTTCTGTTTTCTATCAATTATTGGTATTTGTATTGTAAGGTCGGGCTTGGCGGATCAGGAGACCTGAAGCCCTGGTCGCTCACTGTAGCGAACCACACTCAGCAATGATGATGGGTATCTACAAGAGAGAGCAAGATGAAGATGAAGCGCCATACAGTGCTCACGCTATTTCCCCCGCGGCAGTTGAGTTCGCAGCATAGCGCTTAATAAAAGGCTTCATGCGTGACAACTTCAGTTGCACGGTAACGACTGCCCGGAGGATGGTAAACAGGGCAGACGTTGACCGGGGAGGTTTGTACAAGAACTGAGTACGGACCACTGTAACGGCGCTGGAATTTGTTACAAAGGAGTGCATAATGGTGTCCAAAGTAACACCTCGTCACCGGGATGGAACGAAACTTGGCGGTGGGTCGCATCATAGCAGCACTTGCGGTCTTCCTGGTTGGCTTCAGGGATGAAGCGAGCAAGCCGGCGAGATCTGGTCACTCGGGAAATGAACTAATTAGGAAGAGATGATCAGGAGCTGGCATGTGTAGAAAGGAAAGAAGCATCATGAAGTTAGCGGGAGAACGGCTGTAAACGAGGAAAAACGGGGTGTAACCTGTGGCCCGCTGTACAGCCGTGTTGTAGGCGAACGTAACAAAAGGAAGAATTAAGTTTCGGTGGTCCTGGTCGACGTACATAAACAGCATGTCAAAGCGTGCAGTGGAACCGCTCAGATAATCCATTGGTCTGCGGGTGAAGCTGGAGGTCAATTTGTGATTTGTGGTAGAGGCCTCAAGAACTTCGGCTACAATCGTCGGCAGAAATGTCCGACCGCGGTCGCTGAGAAGCACTTGAGGGGCCCCATGGCGCAGTACGAGGGATTCCAAAAAGAAGGTCGCGACTTCAGGTGCTCAGCGATTAGGCAGGGCAGCTGTCTCAGCGTAGCGTAGTGTAGCGTGTTAGATGGTCGACGGCGGTGACGATCTGGCGATTACCTCGTGCGGACAATGGAAGCGCCCCGTATAAGTCTATGCCGACAACGGCGAAAGGATTGGCAGGGCAAGGTAGAGGCTGTAGTAGGCCAGCAGGAAATGAAGTCGGCCGTTTGCGGCGCTAGCATGGCAGACAAGAGGCGACGTATTCTGCCACGCTTCGGGCGAGGCCTGGCCAGAAGAAATGGTTTTTCACGCGGTGGTAAGTTTTGTGAAAGCCTAAGTGACCGGTTGTAGCATCATCGTGGAGAGCCGCCAGAATATGGGTGCGAAGCGCTCTCGGGATAACGGGGACCCAACGGGTGCGTTCAGAGCAATAAATATAACGGGAGAGCACGCCGTTGTCAAGTTTGAACTTTTGAACTTACCTGCGCATCCTAGCGGTAGGAGGGTGAGAAGCACCGGTAAGACGGTCGATTAGAGAACGACAGTATGGATCTGCTCGCTGATGTGAAATAAGGGCGTAGCGATCTGGAGCAACGGCAGGAGGAGCACTGGTGATGTCTGGAGCCCTTGACGACATTGGGGCGTCGATGGTGCACGCAGGAAGGAGCGAAGAAGTACTAGCTGGTGATTCTGGAAGTGGGAAAGGGGAAAGAGCATCGACATCTTAATGTTTGTGACCCAGTTTGTATGTGACATCGAAGGTGTATTCCTGCAAACGCAGAATCCAACGGCCCAGGCGTCCAGTCAAAATTTTGAGGGTGGCTAACCAACACAGAGCGTTGTGATCGGTAACAATCGTGAAATGGCGACCGTAGAGGTAGGGGCGGAATTTCTGAACTGCCCAAACAACGGCAAGGTACTCTTGCTCAGTGATGGTGTAGTTGCGTTCCACTGGTGTTAGAGTGCGACTGGCAAACGCAATTACCTTCTCCCGAGAGGCGCTATCACGCTGCAGAAGTACGGCGCCGATACTAAGGCTGCTGGCATCGGTGCGGAGATTGGAGGCAGCAGTGTCGTCGAAGTGAGCAAGAACAGGGTCCAAAGTGAGGGCAGTCTTCAGGGTTTGAAAACTTTCTCGCATTCTACGGACCAATTGAAAGTTTTATGGTCGGTAAGAAGCTGGTGTAGTGGTGCAGCAATAGTAGCGAAATTGCGAATGAAACGGCGAAAGTATGAAGATAGGCCAAGGAAACTGCGTAGATCCTTAGTCCGCTGCGGGTGTGCAAAGTTCTAAACTGCAGCAAACTTGTCGGGGTCGGGTCGAATGCCGGCGCGGCTGACGAGGTGGCCCAGGATCTTGATTACGTTCTTGGCGAAATTACACTTTTTTGTGTTCATTTGGAGACCGGCGGGTGCCAGGCACGTTAATACTTGATTAAGGCGGCATAAACTATCAGAAAAAGTCGCAGAGAAGATAACTATGTCGTCTGAGTAGCACAAGGATATTTTCCACTTAGGTCCTCTAAGAAGAGTCAATCATGCGCTCAAACGTAGCGGGGACATTACAAAGTCCAAATGGCATGACATTGAATTCGTAAAGCCCGTCGGGAGTAGCGAATGCGGGTTTTTCTTTGTCGGCTTTGTGCATCGGAATCTGCCAGCAACCGGAACGCAAATCCATGAGGGGAGAGATATTCGGCGCCCTGAAGACAGTCGAGGGAGTCGTCAACCCGTTGCACATGATAAACATCTTTGCGAGTGACTGTAAAGTGCGCGGTAATCAACACAAAAACGCACTGACCCATCCTTTTGTTTGACCGAGACTACCGGGGATGACCAGGGGCTAGCTGAGGGCCGAATAATGTCTCGTCAGAGCAGATCATTCACATTATCTTCTATCAGTTTACGCTCTGATAAGGAAACACGGTCAAAGGTGGTGGCTAACAATGAAGTACCTCGGGTAATGATGCGATGCTGTGCAGCAGAAGTTCGGCCCAAGGTCGGAGAAGTGACGTCAAGGGAGGCTTGGTGTTTGCGAAGTAATTCCTGCAGAGCTTGGCGACGAGACGCAGGAAGGTAATGATTGATGGTGCCAAAGAGAACACAGAGAGAGGCATCTGAAGAAGATGCTGGTGAGGAAGAGGGGGCGGTGAAGGACACCGGTTGAATGTCCAGGGAACAAGGAAAACAAGTCCCTTTAGTCAGCACAATGGGTTCAGGAGAAGTGTTCAAAGCAGCGACAAGCGCTGTGCCGTGCTCAAACCGAAAAAGACTTGGTGGTAACGCGATTACACGGGTTAGATGGCGATCAGAAGGCACAATTAGCACATCTCCGTTATCAATGTCAATAGAAGTAAGCGCGACAAGTTGTTCGCATCCAGGGGGAAAACCGAGTCAGTAGCGGCAAGCAGGCGATGTCGGGCCTCGTGAGGTTCAGAAGACGGATCGCTCTCGTTTATGTAAATGACCCTGCCACGACACGAAATGCTGGCTGATGCGGCAGACAGAAAATCCCAGCCAAAAATGATTGGGTGAGCGTACGGGGACATCACGGCAAATTGTACATGGTGGCGGCCACTGTCAACAAAAACTCGCATAGTACGCTTAGCAGAAGGCCGAGTGATTGTACCATTAGCTCCACGAAGTTCAGGTCCATCGTAAGGTGTTTTCACTTTTCGCAAGCGGGAACACAAGTGAGCGTGTATCACAGAAAAAGCGGCGCCCGTGTCGATCAAAGCCTCAACAGGTAAACCTTCAACCTAAACTGAAATCATATTGGAGGGACGTTCCGGATGATTTTTGGGATGGCTGAAGAATGCAGTTTTCCCTCCTAAAACTGCAGTTGTCAGTTTTCCGGTAGGAGATGGGGGGGGGGGGGGGGGGGGGCGTCAGAGAATCTTGGTGGAGCGGCGAGGTTGAGTGGTGCTGATACAGTGCTGATACAGTGCTGATAGTATTTAAAAAAGTTTGAAAACTAATTGTAGCATTAAAACATATCCCTGAAAGCACAGAACGCTTGCGTTCCTGTCTTGCAACTGTTTCAGTCCACTGTTTCCGAGGGGGGCCGCAGGGTGATTAGACCTGAGCGGCAACCTGAACACTATAGTGGGCTGAGATGTTGAGGTATTGATAGGATATGCAGTCGCTGGCTACTTTCTTGTGCATAAAATGTTTTACCAGAAATGCCTTCTAAATCCATATGCGCTAATCGGTTAAAGGGCAACTCCGGTGGTTTTTTCATCACTTTGTGTTTTTAGTTGAATTACATTCCTCGGCATGTCTTGACTCCAACACAAAACGCAGTTTTTCGAAACTATGATTAGAAGTATTTTTAAAAAAGAAAAACAGCAAATCGAAATCAGCCCGCCAGTACGTGTTTGGACTCCTGCTTATCCTTTTCAAAAATGGAGGAGGAGGAAAACTTTCATTGTATATTTTTCTGGCAGCACTAAGTGGATTCCTCATTTCAGGGCTCCATGTGCCGCCACGATCCTGTAGGTCTGCCAGAGAAGCTTTTGCTGGTCTTGCGGGTTGTTGCTGCTCAGAGTGGTCTTAGGAAAAATTGCAAGTACTTAGTCCATAGCCCCGCTGGCCACAGCTATTCGCTCGACCCGCTCGACCAGCCGGCATTGGTCTGTCGGCTCTGTGCGGGACAAGGCACCTTCCTAAGAGGAGTGGACAGTCAAAGGCAAACAACAAGAAGCCTTGTTGCTCCAGTGGTGCCGTTTCATTGGATGCAGTCGTGATAATGTTTTGATGTCAACTGTACACATTGAACGGTGACGAATTTTGCAAAAACGTAAATAAGGTTTCTCTTGTAACATGATTTTATCGAATCAATATTATAAAATTTTATCGAAAAACCACGCGGTGAAATACCACCGGCAGATTTTTGGCAAGCCCGAACAGATTGATAGAATGTAGATTGGCGTTGTTGGCAGGTAGGAGACTTCTCTGGGTAGCAGGTTGGGAAGAACAGGTGTTTATGGTACAGGTTCTTTCTTATACGTGTGAGCCTGAAGTTGACACCCTGCCACAGCTTCGGTCTTGGCGAGTTTTGAGCGTGGAGTTGGAAGCGTTCTTTTCTGTTCACTGCAATATCGCGTGAGGTCGGTGTAAGTTTGCAAGGCCTCGTAGGCACCGTCAAGTCTGCTTCCTCCTCCGCTTCCGTCGACAACGCAGGAAGGTGCTCGGGCGAGCGCATGCGCACTCTTGTTGCCGGGAAGGAAGGCGTGTCCAAGGGACCAAACTATTATATCTGGAGGAACCTGTTAACTCTCGCAACCCGTCGAAAGCCCGCACGCATATGCCTCTTTCATAAGGTATTTTATCATGATGACCTACACAATAAATTGCTCAATTCCCCTTCTTATATATAATCTCGCATAGACCACATTCATAAAGTGGGCATAACTCCATGCAATAGTAGAAGTTTGTTTGACTCATTCATACCCTGCACATCGAAAGACTGGAATCGCTTTCCCACTCCTATTGCAACCATCACCAATTTTTTATTATTCCCTTCTGCCGTGCGCAATGTCGACCATGCAAATTTTCGTTAGTATTGTATAAGTTTTGCTTGAATATTCCTGTGTTCACCTCAGGCTACCGTATATTTAAAACATTTCTGCGAAAATAGTGCTTACATATTGTTTAATGATACACTGTAATAAATTTTGTGTCTGAAATACTATTTGTGCAGTATTACGCAATACTTAACTATGTTGACCTCTTTTATTATTTATATACTGCTTGTATGCTTCTTATGCGGTGCATATTTTGTATTCTTGTACTCCACCCACTCCCCTCTGTAACGTATTGTTACCCTGAGGGTAACAATAAATAAATAAATAACTAATTAATTAAATAAATAAATAAATAAATAAATAAATAAATAAATAAATAAATAAATAAATAAATAAATAAATAAATAAATAAATAAATAAATAAATAAATAAATAAATAAATAAATAAATAAATAAATAAATAAATAAATAAATAAATAAATAAATAAATAATATATCACGTTCGCAGCCTGCACAGATAACGCATTCTTCGCAAAGGCTGGACACGCAACTTGTGAATCTGCGCGCACAGAGGGGACTTCGTCTGGAGATGCTAATCTTACAAGGCTGACCCCCCCCCCCCCCCCCCCTTCCCCTCACTCCCCCTTTTTTTTTTCCTATGCTAGATCGTCGAAGCTTTCGGTTACATGGGCGGCTACCTGGGAATGTGGTTGGGATTCTCACTCCTCTCAATACTCAAGGGCCTGGAGGAGAAAATACTCGATTTTTTCTTCGGAGCCGACAGGGTGACGCCCATAAGGATCCCAAGGTACCAGAGCACAGATGACTATTTGCCGCTTTTTCGAAGTCGTTTATACCTGGCGCCTTTCACGAAACACTGTCGCTAAGTCCAGAGATCATATTCAATTTACCTTTGTTTATGTCAAATCATACTGATCATTTTCAGTGTGTGCTCATTTTGATTGATTTTTATGGTTAGACTAACTTGAAATTAAGCTCCAATATGAAACTAATGTGGTCACATTGATGTGGAACTTTGCTGACGTCAGACACTAACTTGCTGTTGGCGGTGCAGGGTTTGGCGTTTCTGTTCCATTATTGGCGGTGAGCCCATGCGATTACTAGGCGTACTTGTGAGGGCGCGGTGACGTCACCGTAGTGCTGATATTCTTTATAATAAAACTGCGACTGGTCGCTGGAGCACATCACAATTCGTTTTGTTGTGAGTAATTTAGTAAAGATTTAAGAATCCGAGATAGTGGCCTGGACGTTTTCTGGAAAGAAGGCTGTAAAACCGCAGCTGAGATAACTTGGACATAGGCTTGAGGGCTCGCCTATAGCAACACTGTGGAAGTTATTTCCTTTAATTGACAAGAAAGCACCTATGCCTATATCCAGTTTTATTTCCCTGATTAACTGTTGTCGTTTTAACGCGACAGTGTTGCCCAAGAGAGCCATGACGTTACACAGAATTGAACAGGAAGGAAACATGGCGCAAATTGTGAATAATAGTTGCAACATGACCAAACATTATCGTGATATGTAAGATTGGGATGTAACTCTATTGAAAAGAGAAGAGAGGCGTGCTACGGGAATGGAAACGGAGACTTTGAAATTGCGAGTCAGACACTGAGGCGCGTTCTTTGGAATTGTTTAAAGTGAGGGTCCGTGTGTCTTGTGGTGCATAAAAATAATGAATAAAATAAAAGTCAGTGTCTGCGAAGTGATATGCCAAGACGACCCCAGCCTGCTTAAAGGACCCATTAACGCCATAGCTCAACGCACTTAAGACAGTGTCCCCTGAATGTTTTCGATCGATTTTGTACCCCGCCCGAGGCACAGGGTTGCGCACGATTGCTTTAGTTGCTTATGCACCGCGGTAACCAACACACGTGCAGTGCACCCAACAAAGTCTGTACCTGGTTTATTTTCCCGCCTTTTGTTTCTTCTTTCTCGTTTAAGATTTAACCGGGATCTGATTCCGCAAGTCTAGCGCCTTAATCACTCCGCCACCATTGCGGGGCTGTTCCTGTGTTGGTATGATGCTAAATATACAGTGTTAAACTATTGGGAATAACTTGATTTTAGTTTCTTGCATATAAACCGATGGTTGTAACATGGATGAATACCTCGTTTATTGCACTTTGGAAAGTAGACTATGCGCATCGAGTCAAAAACCTTATTTTTCTCGCAGGAATGCCACCAAGCAGGATGCGGTTTAAGCAACGCGCCTGCTGCAGCTCCAGTTTCAAGGATTCGGGATGGGACAGCGTTAGAATCGCTTTGAACATCAAGCGCGATGTTCAACTAAATTATTCGCAGTGATATCGTATGAACAAGTGCGCTGTCAAAGTTATCATTGAGCGTCTACTACTTACCGAGGGCATGTGGTGAACCTTGTTCATCATCCCACATATTAAACAAATATCCCAATAAGCAGCGTAGTCACGACTATGAGATTTTTAAAATAATGCGTGCACAACTCATCGTTGGATGGCCCATGTAGAACGCTTGCACATCCGCAAGTCACGAAACCAGCACTAGTGACAACGTGCAAGTTCACAAATTTTAGCTTATTTATTTTTAAACGAAAAAGGAGTCGAAGCGTAAGTTTCACTTTGCTTTGCCTTTTTCCTTTTCTTTCTTTTCTTTTTTGAACCAAGAAATAATCCTTTAAACTTGGTTGATATGTTGATATCATGCAGTTTCTTACTCTTACCTAGAGGGAAAGCTGTGCTGCCACCTATGGGAGTTTACATGTAGTTTCCTGATGACCAGTTAAGCCACCATGGGTGCCCAAAGCATCATGGGTCGGAGAATTACCGAGTGCAGAACTACAATTTTTGGCCAAAAATAATGCAAAAATAAACGCTTTTCTACGGTTAAAAATGTCCTAACGTTCATTATTGTTACTATAGATTGCGAAAAGAGAGCGAAACAGCATGCCAGTGTGAAATTTGTCTAATATAAGTGATGACTCTTTCTCCCATTGCCTAAGTATTGAGCAGGACAGATAACAATATTTCGCACTTAATAGGCACACTTTGAAAGAAAAAAAAAATGTTTTGAAGGTACTTATGCTTGCTCAATTACTTTAGGAAGTTTTTATTGGCATTTCGGAAAAGAGAAACTTTTTTTGGTGTCGTCTGCTTTTGGGTCTTTGCGACTACAGCTTTTGTGGTCTAAGTTCGCACCTCGAGATGATGATGATGATGATGATGATGATGATGATGATGAAAAGGAGACATGTTAGTAACGCCACTCTGTGTTCTCGAAAAAATGCAACTGTCCCGCACCAAGTATAGGACATCGGCCCATGACTCTTGCTTAGCGCGCACATGGTGGCTGAAGTGCAGTGCCCTCGGCTTTCTCTCTAGGTAAGAGTAGGAAACTCTATGGTTCATATTGCACCTTTTTGTGGAGAAACAAGTTTCTCTACTTGTTTGACTAGGAGAGAGGAAAGGAGCCAGCAGACACGGACTTGTTTGTTAAAAAGCGAAGAGCATAGCACGAAGTTCGGGACACCAGACAGAATAGACACGGCGTGTCGCTTGCTGCCGATGCAACTATCTTCACAATGCAATATGCACGCAGTAACGCCGACAGCCTGATTTCCCGGCGAACCGGCTCGCGGTGTTTTTTTTTTTTTATTGTGTGCTTACTAGGTAACTGCGTGTTTGCGCTGTTGGAATATCTCTGAATACAGCCTTTCATGTAGATGAAGCCACTTCGAAAATAAAAAGTAAAAATGTAGTTTCCCTTATTCGGACAAGAAAAACGGCCCTGGTCTAGCGACCTCGCGCAGTGTTGTATACCACGAGCCTACATGCTGGCGATTACTCTGTGGCTGCCATTCGTCATAGCAACGCTCGCAAAATAACTCAAGCGGACCAGGAGCATGTTTCAGTAAGTGAACTTATGCCATGTTCAAATAAAATTGTGCAGCACTGAAGATGGTGCAGACGTCTTCCCTTAACTTGAGCTAGTCTGAGGTGAATGCACAAGGGTGTTCTCAGGCGTGTGGTTGGCCTTATAAGTTGGTAGCGGTGGCTGCGATCGCCTACCTCACAGGAATACCCGACCTTCACGAGCGAGGAGCTTTGTGCATTGCAACGACATGTAACGTGAGTTTTAGCTTTCAGAAAGCTGCACGCTTTTATTTGGAAGCAGTACGGAACTCTCTGAGTACTGTAGCAATGAAGGAAGACTCGACGTAAAGAACACGGCCGGGAGCTCGTTCCGTTCGCTTTTCATTATTATATCTGAGCTGGGTCTGTGCTTCGTCGAGACCTGACATGGTTCTGGTCGTGTTTTCCGTACCGAAGGTACCAGGCGCAAACAAACTCGATGAGAATCGATCGTGGCCTTTGCGATCTCATGCCAATTTCAAGAAACCGGTCAGTCTGGACTATTCGGCAACGGCATTGCCATTCCTTCAGCTGGGAAGTGGGGGTCTGCAGGGTAAGTGTTGGCACAAAAACACCTGGAATATTGTCGTTGCGTCACTGAGGATTAAGGTAAAGTGAAACAAAACATTATATTTGTGATAAGTGCGACGAAAAGCTGTGCAGTACGAGGTGCACTGACGGCCGATATCGAAGGAGGCAACTCAAGCATTTTACCCAATAGAAAAAAATGGTTCTTGGCTTTGCGCTTGAGCGCTTGCTTCGGCTGCGGGAGGTTGTGGGTTCGAATCCCGCTGCCGCCGGTCTACCCAGCCGGTCTACCCAATGGGAACAGGGGTCCTCCGGCCAAGCGCCCGGCTCTTTAGGGGTGCACCACCTGGGAAAAGATAGCCTATGCCTGAAATTCCTGTCATCCTGAAATCTGTGGTCAACTAATGACTCCCCAGTCGAACACTATGCCAGGCCGTCGTGCAAAGTTCACAGGAATTCGTGCTTCTACAAAGCAAGCGCGAATGCAAGTTTTGCAAATGTTTTTCTCCTAGTCACTGTCTTGTTTTAACCCTAACAAGCCTCATTATTTACGCAGTTCACCTCTAAAAAATACGACGACGTCAGTGTGGCACGCCTGAGCTGGGTAGTTCATACTTTTATTATTATAGAGTATTTTAGCGTGCCAGGAACCGCGACTGTCTTTGGCGAGTCGGGCGGTATTTTCAAAACTGATAATCTTTTTTCAGTGCCCGGGATGAGTCGGGTCCCTGGGTTACGATGTTTGCAAGGTCACTGGCTTGAGGTAGTCATCAACAGCACTTAGAAAATATGGTGTGTGGTGAACTGAAATCACACATATTCCATAATGCATGCCAGGTTTGAGTGAGGCCTTCAGCAGCGAAGTGCAGACCTCGCCTTTTGCATTTTTGCTGTCAATATATTGAGAAGGTATACGTGGCTGAGAAGCGCTCTTTGTGTGCGAACAATTTTTGACTGCCTATCTCGTTTTTATTTTCGTGATGCAGTGGTTCGTGCACCGATGCAGAAAATGGTTTGATTTTGGGTTTGGTGGCAAAAATTTGTAATAATTGGGACAATTTGACAGACCAAATACAGAACGGAAGCGAAACTGATCTGTTTGGCGTGATAAATCCGTTTTTAGTCCGTCTTTTTTTTATCATAGCTGCAGTGACGAAAGACGAACACAAAATAAGAAACACGCAACACACATAAGGCTGCTTCATCCACGTGTTGCGTGTTTCCATACTTCAGTGTGTTGCTAGCACCATTCGTTCCTGTGTTGCGAGTATTTTTGCTTTTTCTTTTGTTTTCAGACTTCTTTCCTGCAGTTAAGATTAAAAAATGTGACCAGTTTGTCCAAAAACTTGCTTTACTCAAGTATATTACAGTTCATGATCTAGCAGTTCCCGATAAAAGTGAATTACAAGCTTGTTCTAAGCACGACATGATATTTTGTAGATTTGTCACAACGAAAGATTTTATGTATTGCTGTAGCGTTTGTTCTGCAGCTTCGTAGTATATTGCTGTAGTTCTGTCGCTACGGCAATGCATACTTCAATACTACGCAAAATTGTCAAGTTAAAACCTTAGTTTTGAGTTACTATACATTCGTGGCCAGAAATGCAATAAACATTAGAGGGAAACTTCAGCTCCGCCGTTTATGGCATGAAGCGTTTCAGACACCTCTACGATGTTTGCTACTAATTAATTTTCCGTTTTTATTTTTTATTTTTAAACATCGACACTTAGCCACAGCAAACAATGACTTTCCATTCTGAGAAGTTTGACACCTTTGAATGCATATTTTCATTTTTAATTTATTTCAGTGAAATATTTCACCAATTGCGCACTATAAATAGCCTAATTAGCATCATCAAGCATTGAATTTTCATTCTCAACATTTTTTACCCTTCCAACCCCTTTTCAAAATTTTGATATTTAATTATTTCATTTAAATAACTGCTAAATTACGCAGACTAAGTTGTTTTAATTCGCATCAGCAAACACTGGCTTTACTAATTTTGAGGATTCTGACGCCTTTGAATCTCCTTTTCTGAGCTTTTTCATTGTTTCATTTCGTTAATTCATCAAGTAATTTATTATAAATATTTAGTTAACTCGTAATCACCTATCACACATCAATCAATCGTCAATCAGTAGAACCACAAATTATCACGAAACAATTTTTTTTACGCAGTCCCTGATTATTTCCGACACACGGTGCCGGCTACTACTACGATGCCGACTGCTTTTCGACCGAATGAGCTGTATCATTGTATAGCTTAAAATTTGCTGGGATGCGAGAAAGCTTTTTATGTTTTTCGACAGGGTTATAACATGACTTGATTCGTCAACAGCTGGCTATTATGTGCAGTATACTCGAAGCACGAGTGTTCTTGTTACATGAAAGCTGTAACCAGTGGCGTTAGACCTTTTGACATATGCGAGAGGAGGCACGAACATGCAACTGTCATTTGGTGTCTGTCAACCAAGAGGGACTTACGTGCGCCCGCCACTGACTTTGTTCATGAAATAACAAATCCTGTCGTTCTCTTGATACAACTTCAGTGCCACGTCTGGTGACGTAAGTAGATATGTGGCACCTACTGCGACAGCTTGAAACGTTCTACTGTGTGGCGTCACTGGCGTGTCGTTTTGCACTCAGCGGATTCTTCTCTGATCGCTTTTCGTTTTTCGTGAAGGATGAACTTGCACTCATCGACTGCGGTGCGGGTGCTGGTGTGGCTGTGCTGTATGTGCGGCTTCTTGTACCAGACGTCGGAGATTATCGAGATGTACCGGCGCTATCCGTTCACGGTGACCATCATCGAAGAAGTAAGGCAGAATATACTCTTTCCCGCCATAACCGTGTGCGTCGAGAGCTGGTGAGCGCGGTCAGCTATAGGCTTAGTTTCTGCGCACTCGCGCAAGTGAAGGTAATTGTTGAATGAACGATTCACGCAGGGTCAACACAACGAGGCTGTGTGAGTTATACCCTACGATTTGCACGGTGGAAGCACAGGTGAGATCACCTTCGCCCTAGTTCACTAATTCCTGGCTCTGATTTTTTAAAGCTCTCAGTCGAATTGTACTTCTTAGGGGCGCGTTACATTTTTGAAGTGTTAAGGAAGGTCATTTTTTGTTTTTGTTTATTGATTTACAGCAGTAGAGACGAACTTCGCGTTTAAGATGAACGCACATTTATCGTCCGGCATGTTTTTCAAAGACTGAGTCGTATACCATGTTGTCGCTCCTGCATTAATAATAATACAAAAGACAGCCTCTGAGTCATCATGTCTTGCCTGCTGGTGAGCACGACTGAAAAAGTGGCATCCTTCGATAGCCATACGTGCTTGATGACGGCACGACTGAGGGCCTGTCTACAAAAATTAACTGCATTGATCATGTACAATGAAGCAAGCACTGCACTAACATTCTAGAAGCGGAGTTGCGAGGGGACACCGTGAATAACCTTCCCGTTACTAAAGGGTTTCATTTGAAAGCTGAGACAACCTGATGACTACTTTCAGGAGTTTTCAGTGGAGATTTTTTGCTCCCCGTAGACGCTGGCCGATGACGTATATCAGATCCAGTTCGACCATGAAATGCAGCAACGCGTCGCCATGGAACAGCGGGACCTGTTCCGGTGTAGCATGCGCTCTACCGTCAGCTCCTGCCTCTCGTTCAACTGCCTCGAAGTGTGAGAATCTTTTCAGCTATATAATAATAATAATAATAATAATAATAATAATAATAATAATAATAATAATAATAATAATAATAATAATAATAATAATAATAATAATAATAATAATAATAATAATAATAATAATAATAATAATAATAATAATAATAATAATAATAATAATAATAATAAATACTTTATTCACTTCAATGAAACAATACAGGACGCGGACGCGCCAAAGCCACAATAGGGCTTGTAGGGCGCCGTCCGGCAGCAGCAACGACCTCTGTTACCAGATCACAGTATTATTTTTTTGTAGACGAAAATAGCATGAACTAGAGCTGCTCAAGCTCGGCAATAGCATCCCGTAACTGCCTGCGAGTGTTCAAGTTGAAAACGTCATCAGGCAGCTCATTGAATATACATGGGATATAATATGACCTCACAGACATACCAAAATGTGTTCGCACTGTAGGGACAAAATAGCAAGAAACTTTCCGTAGTGAAATAGGTTTAACATTTTGCAACCTAAATTGAGAGTTCCAGAAATATCTAAGTATAGCGATTTGTTTGAACACAGTATCAAAGGTTGGCAGACCTGAAGAAAGGAATACACTTTGCAGTTTATGGGGTGTTGAATAGATGACACTCTTAGCCATATTCTTGAGAATACGGTTTATCCTATTTTTCCATGTTGCGGAACAGTTAAAGAAACAGCGCATGACATATCTCAGCAAAGAATATCCCAAAGACTGCACAATTAAACGTCTTATGGCAAACGGCAGGTAGGCCCTTAGAGCATAGAGCAAGTATGCAACGCCTCTAAGCTTTCTACTGAGGTGCATCATGTGTGTGTTCCAAGATAAATCGCTGTGCATGTAAATGCCAAGATATTACACGGACAGAACACATGTAATGGGTAGCAAGAACATGCAGTGCAACTGGAGCTGTGCAAAACAAGCGCTGCGTTTTTCGGAATTGGTTTGTGTGCATCGCTAAAGCACACTAGTTGAGTTTTTTGGGGTTTATTTCAATCAAGTTACATTGAAACCAATCATATAGCTTGGTGACATCCTCTTGAAGTTGTCGGTGTGCGCACGAAAAATCTGGATTAGCTGAGATGAGGAGGGTGTCATCTGCATATTGATATATCTGTGATGAAGCTATAACACTTTAAAGATCATTAACATACAGATTAAATAAGAGAGGTGATAAGACGGATCCCTGAGGAACACTACTATGTAAGTCTTTAATTCTGCTTTGCACAGATCGAAGTTCCACCATTTGGTGCATTAGTGCATTACCTTAAAAATCCGCGCTTTTGTGAGCCCGTGGCTACAAAAGGGAGCGGCGTAGGTTAACCTTAATCCGCGGTTAAAGAACATAAATGTAATAGATGTTATATCTATTATATTTAGAATTGAAACTCGAAGGGTAACATTAGAAAATACGAATAGAGCAGCGTAGCTCAGGAAACGAATGAGAGTTAATGATACCCTGGATGCGGTCAAATAGCGGAGGCGATGTAATACGGGAAAAACACGAAATATAAGTTATAGTAGTAGTTTTACGAAAGAAAAAGCATAACAAAGCATGGCTGCAATGGTACTTCCCGGGTGAAGGTGGTTTCAGATATATCTTGATAGGGCTAATTGGAGGTCCATGACATAGGCATTTATCCCACACTGGGTGCAGTCAGTCTGACAAAGACATTGTGCTGCTGGCAGTGAGAACGATGATGATTGTTATAGACCCTGATTAGAAAAAAAAAAGCACAAAAGAACGTCTCAGAAGTTGGCCGCACAATATCGGCCACCCGTTTTATTTTCTAAGAAAATGGAATATGCGAGCTGAAGGAACTTCAAAGTGATATTACGGTGAGTTTTGAAGATAGAGGCACATCCATGTAAAATTTGGAGCATGGTCCTTATCTACACCCATTAAACGGGGAGCCCTAGTTTTCGGGTTTTCAAGGGTTGGCAGCTGGGCTTAAAATCTTGATACAATGGACGATGCACAGAGCCGTTGGACATGGGTCGGTTATTATTAGTGCAAGTGTGTGATTATAGTGCTTTTTCGAAGCTGAATCGAATGAAAATAGTGTAGTTGGAAATCGAATCGCATACAAATATATCATTACTATGATTATTCGCAACTTGTGTGAACAATCGTACGGCACGGATATTAATAAGAAATAGCGTAGCGTCAGAGACGGCACTGTGAAGCCTGAAGTTAAAGCTCAAGCTGTCGCTCTCATATCCAGGTATAAAGCACATTAGTCAGCACGTTAAATGATAACAGCCTTGAGTTGGGTTAGTTGATGAATAATGAGCACATAGAAGGAGGGTTATAAACACAATGTGGGTCGTGGTCGCCGTGGCGACGACGGAGTCCAAAGTGCTACAGCGTAATTGATGAGTGAAGCGAGAGCTTTGAGCCATGGCAACCAATGTAAGGCACGCAGAAAATTTTTTATGTATCTGGCTGACCCCTGTCGCGTCGAGCAGTCTTGAAGACCATGGACATGAACACCATGAACGTCTCCGCACAAACGCATCGCGGCGCGGGGCTGAACGTACAGAATAACTGCGCCAGCATTCTGCATGGCGTCTGAATGGGTTCCGTTTTTGAAACAGACGTACAATAAGAAAAGAAATAACTACGGCGTGTTCGATTCAAACTTCGCACCTAATAAAGACAATATACGACCATGCGCACCTAATAAGGACCTAATATGACCATGCGCGATTTGTTTCGAATACTTTCTAGTCTTCGGCATTTGAACAATTTGAATCCTACAGCAAACAGATTGAAGGAATCTAGGACAGGCTTTTCAAAAATTTGGAATCGTTGCACCCTTCCAGTTACTACAATCGTTGAATTTATCGCTTAGCTCGTTTTACTAGCGCCTTAAGGTTATGGCGCTATTAAACACATTGAAATGTTATTGTTTCATACTGTCACGCCACCGTAACATCACTTTAACCGATGTTGTGCTCAACAACGACGACGAAGACAACAACAACAACAACAACAACAACAACAACAACAACAACAACAACAACAACAACAACAACAACAACAACAACAACAACAACAACAACAACAACAACAACAACATCAACAACAACAACAACAACAACAACAACAACAACAACAACAACAACAACAACAACAACAACAACAACAACAACAACAACAACAACAACAACAACATCAACAACAACAACAACAACAACAACAACAACAACAACAACATCAACAACAACAACAACAACAACAACAACAACAACAACAACAATAACAACATCAACAACAACAACAACAACAACAACAACAACAACAACAACAACAACAACAACAACAACAACAACAATAACAACAACAACAACAACAACAACAACAACAACAACAACAACAACAACAACAACAACAACTTAGCTGCGCCTCTGCAATATACACCCGAGAAGGCTGGATGTAAGTCTTCAGCCAAACACATGAACAGAGCGTGTTTGTATGGGATGGCTGGTTTCTCGTTAGGGAAGTCAATTGCGCAAGAGAGGACAGAAGAGAGATACATCAAGCGCCCTGTTTAAAACAATATATAGCTGTGCTGTTTGAAATGGAGGGAAATGATCAGTTGCAGCTTTATAGCATTGGATTTGTGATCTGTCCCGTCTGCGCGCTCTTCCTTTTCGTTTCAGCAGTACTGACAACAATGTTTTGTGTCACTTTATAAATTGCGCCTCTTCACCGTCGAAAAGGGGTGCAGTTGAGAGGTAAGATTTTCAATGAGAAGTATAAAAATCAACCCGAAGAAGAAAATTTCATGAGAGTATTTTGAGGTGCGTTATGTAAGGCACAAATTCTTGAGTTTTGAGTCATAATTCGCAACACCATTAATAACGCTGAAATAATTGATATAGCATGCAGAGCGCGCCAGCAGGCCAGTGAACAAGTGTACAGCGTGCAGAGAAACTAGCAGACTCTCTGTGGCTCTTTCAGGATGAGGATGACGTACTTCCGGCCTCCGGCTTCTATGTGCTACACGGTAGACTCCAACCAGTGGTCGGACCAGAACCATCGCTTTCACAAGTGCAATGTACCTTGGACGTGGGGTTCGTAACTTTACTGTTGTGCGTTTCCTACCGTCACCTACACCCCTGACTACTTTCTCTGGACGCGAAGGAGCTTTACCTTGGACGTGTAAATTCCGAGCACATGATAATAGACAAAGAGTAGAGAATGCAAACGCAGTGTTAAAAACAATTACACATTAATTAGTTCAATCAATCAATCAATCAATCAATCAATCAATCAATCAATCAATCAATCAATCAATCAATCAATCAATCAATCAATCAATCAATCAATCAATCAATCAATCAATCGACTGCTATAATGATACTGCGTGCTTTCGTTTCTCTCTCATCACTCTGCTAAGCTCTGTTTGTATCCTTTGCTGCGAGAAAATTGGTAACGCAAGGTAGGCATGAAAAAAACGAATGTTCGGTCTTTTAAATTTGCTTGCCCAGCGCTAAACGGGATACATGGAAATAAAAAGTCATGGGAATCCTCCCTTCACAGACAGGAAGAACAAATACAAAAACAAGTCATCCGTCAAGCCCAGGCTGCCGCCGGAAGCCGACTGATTCCGGCCGATGTCTGGGGGGGGGGGGAGCTGCGTTTCACCCGATCATCCATACTCTACGACGGGGGCAAATAAAGTGCTTTCTCTCTCTCTCCCGCTAATGCGCACTCTTCCAAAATATTGTTTGTAACTCCTCGAAATGGCAGAGTATGAGTTCTGCGCATCCTGAGAGCGCTTGAATTCTTTGTGATCACCGAGCGAGTCGCTTTACGTCGGTGGATGCCATGCATGGAGGCAAGGCATTGACGCGCAGCATCGTGTGCATCTTTCCTTTGCAAGCGTAATCTTAGCATGAAGTAAAAGCTTCGTTTTCCTGCTGACTGGGGTATTGAACGTGTATGTGCAGAGAACTTGAAGGCTGAGAAAAAATTTTATACCGGAAAACAGTGTTTCGTGAAAGGTAAAATTAGAGCTTGTGAAAAGTTTCACTGTGGCACTGTGTCTGATTTGAAATGCGAAGTGTAACAAGACCAAGGCTAGTATTATGGCAAGTTCTATTTGTGCGGTTTAGCGTACCAAACTGACTGAGGCAATGAGGGACGCCCGAAGTAGAGGTCTGTGAATAAGTTCCGCTATAAGGGACTGTTTAACGTGCCCTGCATAGTACACCGGCGCCTAAAATTTCGCATCCATGGAAACGCGGCCGCCGTGGTCGTGATCGAACCCGGAAAAATTACTTTCTTGTAATGCATGTGAGCGTAACTCTTGAGGTTATTTTCTGGGCATTTTGGATGCGACTGCGATTCACAGAGCTGTCCATTCGAGCCGCGTGGGCGCCGGGCAAGGTGATGCAGCTGCAGGCCACGGACAAGCTGCCGCTGGTTATCCACCGCTCCGAGACGTGCCCTCCGGACAGGTTGTCGTCCATCACAGTGAAGCCGGGCCTCACTTACACCGTATCCGTGGCGCAGGTAAACGGTGTCTGAAGTTTTAGGCCACGTAGGATTCTTGTAAAATGGCACTCTCTGACTACCTGAACTCTGGGAAATTCGATGACTCAACTTGCCTAGATTTAGGGTTAAGTTTAGAGTAGGTTTAGAGTTTCCTATTACACGGCTGAAAAGTAAGCAAGTGATATGGAGACTTTCGTGTGAGTGCGGATATGGCCCATCCGGGATTGACATACATTCGAAGACACAGAAAAAAATTGCAACCCAATAGCAGCATTGTGAACTTTGTTAATATCAAACCATGCCAGAGCCTCGGCCTTGACATACCGTATCCAAAACGTTTCGCGGTTACCTTTTGTACATCCAAAATATTGTCCAAAGGGGAGAGTAATTATCCAATAGTAGTTATTAGGGCGTAGATTGGGATAGTTAATGGATGCTGTCGAGAATGAATTGTCTGTAATAATGTGGAACAGATGAACCTGAAACAAGACTCCGCCCGACATTAAAGAGGGTTGGGGGGGGGGGGGGGGGGTGGAGGATAGTGCAGAACTATCGCCCTCACGTTTTAGCGCTAACGGGCTTGCTAGACATCGGGATTTCCTTCTTTGTTTCGGTAACTGTGATGTGATGACGGGTTTCAAACCAAAATACTCTTAAGTGCAGATTCATGCACAAGTTTGTTAAGTGGGCTAATAGCAAAAGCTTATTTGCTGTGAAGCGTTTTCAGTGAAGGAAGTGAAACCAGTTCAACGCATGTAATACCCCTATCAGGGGTTTTTGAGGGGCACAGTAAATAAATAGAACATATAGTCGTATGATGAATTAGTGTAGCATGACTACCGAATAAATAAAAATTACACAGCTAGAATTACCTGAGAAATAACTCTGTAAGTGATCGAAAAGGATAACTGTTTCAAATCATATATGCATAAAGTTTGGGACATCGATACTTTTAATACTTAGCAGCGACTTCATGATCATTGTCATCATCATCATCTGGACTATACCCTCTGAAGGGTGAAGGCCTACTCTATATTCTTTCTCCTTTGCTAGCTGCACCTATTTGACCTTAGCGAACTTCTTAACCTCATCCGACCACCTATCCTTTTGACGCCCCATGCTACGGTTGCCTTCCCTTAGAATCCAATGTTTTACCCAGAACGACCATCGGTTATCCTTTCTTCGCACTACATGCCCTGCCCATGCCCATTACTTATTGATTTCCACTAGAAGATTATCAACTCGAGTGATTACTCTGACCCACTCTGAACCCTTCCCATTTCCTAATGTTACACCTACAATTTTTCGTTCCTTAGCCCTTTGAGTTATCCTCAATTTAGATAGAACCTATTTCGTTAGCCCCATAGGTGAGTGCAGGTAAGGTGCAACTGTTGTATATACTTTCCTCTTGAGCGATACTATCTGCATTTGCCAAATGCTCTCTATCCAATTTTATTCTCCTAGTTATTTCCCTTTCATGGCCTGGATCTGCGGTTACTACCTGTCATAAGTAGACATATTCGCCTACGGCTTCCAGTGTTTCGCTACCTATTGTAAACTGCTGTTCCTTCCCGAGGCTGTTGAACATTACCTTAGTCTTCCGCCTATTGATTTTCAGGCTTACGTTTCTAATTTCCCTGTCTAGGTCATCAATCATTCTTTGCAGTACATCTCCAGAGTTGCTTAGCAAGGCAATATTGTTAGCGAAACGCAGATTACCGCGGTATTATTCATCAACCTTTATTCCCAACTGCTCTCATTCTAAGTCCCTGAATACTGCCTCTGAGCAAGCTGGGAATAATACTGGGGAGATCGTGTTTCCTTGCGATCCCTGATGGGAAATTTATTACTTTCTTTTGCAGAGCTATGATTGCTGTGCAGCCACTATAGATATCTTCTCAGAGAATAAGGGTTGTTGAATGCTCTGCTAGCCTGCAGAAGCTTCACTGGTGTGGTGCTTTTTGGTGTTTCTTTTCCCAGCAAACTGTGCGTCGCCTGCCGCCTCCTTTCGCGTCGAGATGTTCCGACTACAAAGCAGCCGGCATTAGGAAAGAGTTCCTGGGGTACCTCACCCAAGACGTGCGTGACTTTATCATTCAGACATAACCTGAACTGATTTCATTTTGAGGGCTGACTTGCTGCCTTTATGTGCCAGCAGGTTCGTGCTTTTACGTACCAGAACACAGCATATTACGTGATGTTCGATACTTTGAAGATATTAAACCTCGTTTTAATAAACTAAAAAGAAACTGATCTGTGCTTTGTCAGTTTGCTCATGGTACTCTTTATTTCACCCCGGTGATAGATGTGGCGATAAAATCTAGTTTTTCGTTTGCTGACATTTATGCCAAACTTATGTGCAGTAAAGGGTTTATCCACATCGGGCCCAGACGAAGCCTGCCCAGAAAAAAATTATTAATTGCATAAATCATTTTCGGATCACGTGTTGAGAACCGGTTGTAAGAAGTGACGCTCAGTTCATTTTCCGCTCAAATCATTTTTGCGGACGCCCCAGTTCATGGCTGGTGCACGTACAAAATTTCTCTGCCATGAGTTTACTCTTGCGGTTAAAGCAGAGCTAGGCGCTGATAAATAGCTAATATTTTTAAGTGCTTCGCAGCATAATCCTTTCACTTGCTTCTTGTGATAGAAAAACAATGTTTTTTTTTAAGCATAAGTAGAAAAAGATTCTGCACTTCTTGCATTCAGTACGCCTCTGTGACGAGAAATGTTCCAGTTTGCTCAGTTGCGGGTTTATCAGACACGTATGCAGAGCCATTGATTGCACCCAGTATTGGTATGTCGTCAATGGCTCATTTTTGTGGGGATTCTCAGACGGCAGCGCTGCTTCGGAAGTGTATTCTTGCAGGCGAATAATCTGTAAGAAACATCGACTTGAGCAAATCATATGCTCTTACTTTCTGGGAATTCGTTTTGGCTCTTCAGAGCTTCTACAAACAAGTATTGCAAGCAAACATTTGTGAGATGTCCCGGTGCAGCCGTTTCCTTGATCTTGTGCGAACGCGTACATAATGAAAAATCTAGCTTGTCGGCGCCCCGCATGAACTTGTGTCATTTAACGTAGATTTAAACGTTTTCGACTTCGCCGTGATACATAGCAACTTCATTCCACGTTCAGACTATACAAAGTCACCTAGGGCCACGATGTTTGAAACCATGTTGGCAATGTTGCAATTCTTGCTAACAGGCAAGGGCAGGGTTTCTACGAACGCAACGGCGCATAAGGATCCCGATCTGGAGAGAGCGGTGCCGGCGTTTGGTCGAGAAATTTGTGACTTGTTGACAAGTGCATGACGTAACAGCAAAGCAACTAGATGAAAAGAAAAAAAATATTGGTAAAGTGCTGCAATGAAACCTCTATTATTAGTGTCGCCAATCGGACACTACCTCCGCGCCACCAAGGAAGAACGTCGCGTAACATTCCTACAGTAAACATAGGTGTGTCCTGTCATTTTCTAAGAACATTCTCTAGAGAGAGCTTCCCCATTTTCAGTTCGCTTTTCATTATTTACTGAAAGAACATGTAAGCGATTCACCTTGATATCTCCACTCACTAGAATTACCACCGACTTCATCATCGTAAATGTCACCGTCAGAGACATCGCACGGACAACGCTTCAGAGCTCAAATCCTGCTTTCGAATTTCAGATCCATGATTTTGAACACCTGCGATTAATATTGAAATTTAATGCAATACACCCACTCGCAACTAGGGCCCAACTACGTAAGATGGCACTTGTAGATTTTTTCTATGAATTCTCTCTGTTCATGTTTGTGGGTGGGAAACTTTGAAAGTTCACTCCACAGTCCTGCTTTGCATATAACGATGAAAATTAGGTAATCGCTTGAACATTACTCTATGCAGAAATTTCGCATAATAAATTGCGTCTCAATTAAGCTTTGTCTTAACATTCAATTTTCTTTTCAACTGAACTTCACTGTGTCTGAGAGAGTTTGTATCACGGATTTGACAGGCAAAAGACGGAACTTTATCTTTTTCGCGAGATCATAATTAGATTACACCACGGTCATATGCGTGGGCCTTTTTGATGAAAAGCAGTAGTTTTATTGTATCTTTTTTCATGCATCAGTCTATTTATGACTGTGAAGTAGGAAGTGCGCCATTGAATCTTATCCAGTAGGCGTTGATAATAAAGGAATTAAATTTCACCGGCACAGCCACCTTTCATTTAAGCTTGAAGGACGGGAGAATTCCAATACTCCTATGTTATGGCGATAGTCGGTAAAGCGAGTTTGAATATTAAGAAATAATCAAGATAACTGGGATAATAAATGTATATGAGACTGTTTACGGAGGGCAACAGTATCAGGGAGGGAAGTAAAATCAAGGTACAAATAGGCGAAAACAATTCCAAGCATTAGCATTGTCGGCGCAGGAAATGCTCGAAGTTTAATCTGATTGATTAGAAATAACGGAAACGTTTGCCTGGTTTGGTTGTCCAGCTGTGTGCTCTTCTGAGTGTCGTTCATTAATTTCAGCTCATTTACGTTTGTTTTAAAGCTCTGCATCCAAGACTGCCTCATTCAACAAGAAATAAAGACATGCCGCTGTGTCAGACCACAACACGAGTACGGTTCCAATTTCAATGTGTCCACATGCACTTACCAGGACACGGGTGAGTTTACTAATTGTGATCGTAGAATGAGATCGCCTTAGTGAGTCATTCTTCCTTTTTCCTTACGCTTTCTTTCTTCGTTATATCTGGTTTATGCGGGAATGGCGGGCGCGACACTTTATATGAACATGGCTTTTAACGCGAAAGCAGTGCTAGCACCATTAAGCGAAACTCTGGCTAGCGTTATTGTGCGCACAAGGATGGCGGTGAATTGGGGCATCCCCCCGGAGTTCCATGTGGCGCCAGATTTCCCATACATGCATTTCTATCAGAATCATGACGCAACCCTCTTTGACCAGCATTCAGGGGACGTCATACCATTTCGCTTCCCGTTTAGCATGGATGTGCTAGTTAATTTGGAGGCTAGTTGCCGACAGGGATTCGAACCAACGACATTTGTGTCTTCACTTGCATGCCTTAATCACCTACCGTACCGGGTGTCGTTAGAGGAGAAGTGGAGGGGGCGCCATCTCAGAAAGAGAAAGAGTACAGAGGGCATTTCACTACCGGTCACCTGGTGGCATGCACCACAGAACGGAGCGTGAGAAGCGGGCGTCGCTGCATTCCCTCTCCCATACCAGTCGTCCACAGACAGTATAGCGGCATAGCCGGCGGTTGGGTGTCAGCATGGGCTACGAACAGCCAACACCCGGATACAGCAAAGACTCCACTTGACAGGCCTCGAAAATGCGTCGACTCCGAAGAGGCGCAGCGACAGCATAGAGGACCTAAATAATGCGGATACAAGTGAGCAGAGAGCAGCGTTCAGTGATAAGAAAGCTGGCTCGTCATTTTGTAGCGAAGATGCCTGAATATCGCTGGTATAGTGTGTAAATGTATGCAGTTACATTTTCAGATACGTTGAAACCACGAAAAGTGCTGCTTTCGCAATCGCACACGTAAGCGGCCTTAAGTATCTCTACTTTAGCGAGTATTTTCTCAGCCTGAAATACAGAGAGGTGCCTGTTACGAGATCGGATAAAAGTTAAAAAATTTATTGACGTACTACAGGAAGAGCCTTCTTAATCTTGAAGCGTTATCGGGTTTAAAAATTACGTATCCTGTATTTCGTACAGTGCTGGATGACCTCAAGATTGTCTTAACGGTCCCGGGTCTATTTGGTTTGACAGCTACTAATCCACTTTAGCTGTTTAGTGGTGTTTGGATGTACACCTACGAGAGTCTCGCGACTGTTGACACTTTTCAACTGCCAGGTCAGATATTCTATTCCACTCGCAGATTAAAATTAAATGTGTCCGAACTATTCGAACTATACGCCTCGAAATGCTCGAATAGTTTTCAAATACCTGAAACAAAAATCCATTATCTTCTTCGAGGACATTTTCAAGAAAGGCCGCACGAGCAGCAAGCGTCGTCGCGACGCTGCGCTCCGATCTTGTGACAGCATTCTTATGACCTTGCACGTTGACCGGCACAGCAGGGTTCAGCATGGTAGCTGAATCCTACTGCCATGCTATCGCGCCTCCCTCACCTGCTGAAATATGGCACTGATTCACTGTGCTCAGCAGCAACAAAAGGTGGTTTAGCGGCGAGTGTCAATACAGTTTCCTGAAGAACCGGTATGAAGATAGAAAGAGCTGGATCGCCCAATACTTGACGCTTTTCAATTGTGCAGCTGGTGGAGAGTTTCCTGGATCGATAGAATTTCAGATCGGTCGAGACTAGCGACCATAAACCCCGACTGCTCATTGGAAAGTCAATTTTGAAGTTAAAGCTGAACTACTTTGGTCATCTCATGCGAAGAGAGGAGTCAATGGAGAAAACCTTGACGCTGGGAAAGATTGAGGAACGCAGGAAAATGGACAGCGATGGTTAGATGGCATCCTGGAGGCACTGCAGCTGGATCTGCGTGATATCCAAAAGGTAGTGGAAGACTGCCTTGATATGCTTTGTAGGGTCACGGAGAGTTGGACACGTCTGAACGACTGAACTGTGCTGCTAGCGTTTCCCCTTTTTCTCTCGCACGCCTCAAGTCTAATCGAATATTCGTGCATATATGTGGTTCCTATTCGGTTTGCGTCATTCAGTGTTCACTCTCATTCGTTTCGGTAGTTAGCTGAACTAATTCTATTGATCGGGCACTTGTATTCCGATCCGATTTTAAAAGAGTATTGTTCGCAGACCGGCGGTATGTATATATTTTAACCGTAATATCCACGACATATTTGAGGAAGACATACGCAGCTAACAGAAGATGTATTAAATTTACTTTTGAACGTGCAGCCAGGTTAAATCAGCAACAAAAACTTGTCTGATTAATTAACTAAGCAGTTACCGAAAACGTGCCAACGATAAAAAAAGCGAAAACCCTGCACTGCTATTTAAGAGCATTTAGAGCTTGATCGGGCCGTTATATTTTTCATCCAGGTAGCGCAGGCGTTAATTGGACTTGTTAGCTTTTACTGAGACGAGAAAAACTGGTTGCAATTTGCTTAGGGCCTCTGTAACATTACTTTTGCTACAGTGCCTTTATATCCAGCACGGATTGATTCTTTTTCCGCAGCCATCTGCGACAAGCAAATCACAAACAAGACTGTCACAAAATGCATGAAGAAATGTGGAGCACCATGCGAGTAAGCAAGTGTTTAAATCTTCTGATGTTAAAAAGCCCAAATGCGGAAAAGCGCATTGCAGGTTTCTCTAACATGATATTGACTACATAGGCAGGACTATCTCCTCTTTTTAAAAGTTAACCTGATTAATGCTCTAGCAACATACAAATATCTCTGAGTTGTACCGCCAGTAGGAAATTGTTCTTTCATCTAATTGGCTTCCTGTAAAGACAGGAAATGTCTACAGAGAGAAAAAGAATATTCATCAATGAACATCTTTTTGAAAACAAAAAAATCTGAAACTTGGAATGTGTATGAGATGCTATATGTAGTGGGAGCCGCAAAATGGCCCGATTATTTTTTTTTTCAGCGTCAGAATATGAGCTTTAATTCAACGCTAAGCCCACAAATCAGTCAAAAGTTCGTTTCTACGCTTCTAAACGCGTGTTGATGTCCTACCAATCTGATTATGCATAGTTCAGCCTTGATATTGTTTTCAGGGAGACAACCTACGATGTCCGTCTCACAAGTCTGGGAGAAGATAGGGTAAGCACGTGTGCGAAATCGGCGGAGTGATTAGAACGACCCTCTTATTTTAGAGACGCACTGTTGTCACTCTATGTAGTCATCGTCAGTCTGACAGCGTCCACTCAAAACAAAGGCCTGTGCCAGCTGCGGCTTTCTGATTCCAGAAAACTTCTTAATATCATCCGTCAACGTGACCCTTCCGCCCACTTTGATGCTTGTCTTCTCTCGAAATCCACTCAGGTACCCTTAACGACCATAGGATATAATTTTATTCTTTTTGTTTTTGGCTAGAATATAATTAGCTTCCGTTTGTTTCCCTCTCTCATAAGCATTATTCTTATTATTTTCCTTTTAGCTTGCTGCGTTTCTCTCAGTTTAAGCTGAACCTTTTTCCTTAGCCTGCATGTTACTGCCGCTTACAAGAATAGCAGCAAGATGCAGGCGCTGTGCAAATTTTCGTCGAGGGATATATCGTAAGCTGACATTGTGAAGTGTATCGTGGGAAATACCACGACGATCAGGAAAAGTTTTGTTAATAGTGAAAATGAGGTATGAGGCGCTGCTGCAAAGTATTGATCTGCACCTGAGAATGCTACTGCATTAAGCTTCATCAAAGTTTTGTATTTATTTACCTGACAATGGTTCTGCGGAACGGCATGTTTCGTGGAACGGCATGGCTCTGCGGAAGGGCAATAATATTTTAGACGTTGTAAATATGTGACATTTCTTTCCGAAGTGATATCTATGAGAGACGGCAAGCTACATTTAGTTAGGTTGGTTTATGTAGTTTAATGTCCCAAAGCGACTCTGGTTGTGAGAGACGCCGTAGTGGAGCGCTCTGGAAATTTCGACCATCTGGGGTTCTATAACATGCACTGACATCGCACAGAACACGAGCAATTTGCTTTTCACCTCCATCGAAAAGCGGCCGCCACGGCCGGGATTCGATCCCGCTTCCTTGGGTACAGTAGTCCAGATTCCTAACCACTGCACCAGCACAGCGGAACGGCACGCTATATTTGTTAGAACTTGATTTATAAATGCTAACACTACAAGCACTTGCTCTCAATTCATGTTCGAGCAGCACTTGAGTGATGCCGAAGCGACATAATCGTAGAAAAAATATTTGGAAGGACGTAATGAATTATAAAGAAAAAAAGAGTGTGGCAACAAACCTATCTCGAGGCGACGTTATAAGCCCGTGCTGCGTTCCTAACGATGCCCATGTGCACCATCTGCTTAAAGCGCCTCCTAGGTATATTACTTGCATAGAATAACGGCCTGGGGGGGCGAGTTGGTGCATGATGGAATTGAACGGCGGCGCAACACAGAAACGGACACAGACAAGAAGGGGACACCAGTGCGCATGTGGTGTCCCCTTCTTGTCTGTGTCCGTTTCTGTGTTGCGCCGCCGTTCAATTCCTACTTGCATAGAATTGATGTTTAGCCCTCTCATTTGCAACTTATTTTGGCCTCGCGGCCATCAGCATAAGTTGCCAACCTTCACGCCATCTCAACACCTGCGCTCGTTGTTTTCTCTTTCAGAAAGAGAAGGATAGGTAAGTAGCCTGTCGGTTATATATTTTTTTTACCCTACCATAGTTTCCCGGAAATTAAGCTATTTTCTTCATTCTTTACTATTGTTCCTATATCTGGCTCTGGCAGAATGGCTTCTATTTCGAACGCACTTTTCTTACTGATCAGCCGGTCTTCTAGCAAACACCACTCTTGATTACCTGCAAATGATGGAGATGTTAACAGGGCTAGATAAAACTTTAATTAACTCTTTATGGTTGAATGACGGTTTTTGAACTTAATCAGTGTTGTACATTTAAGTTAGTGCAGAAATATTTAGTTTATATGCAACAAAAAGAAAGAAGGTTAATGAATATATATGTTTAGCTAAGCGCACTTTGAAATTATATTTGCCTGTTAAACACACCGACGGGATACACGTCAACAAAAAGCTTCTAATGTCTTTACGATAAAAAGAAAAATATAGCTGGCATAAGGTAAACAAAATTTCATTAATAGCGGTATTAAACTTTGTTGCAAATAACCATATGTATATGTGGTTTGTACATCCAGGGCGCCTCATGAGCATAACCACCTTGAACGTATTATTGTTAAGCTTGCGCAGCGGTGACCCCATCTGACCTCATGTTGCAGGAACTCTTTCTCGGTGTACGTGAAGTTTTCCTCTGACTCCCAGAAAATCTTCGAGTACCAGCCAAAGCTGACGGTAAGACCAATTAGGTGCGAACAGCGGCACACACTGCAGAGCTTAGCCTATAATCTTAATTTGTGCGTAAAAAGCCATTATTTATTACCACCTTTCTCGCATATTCACTTTGCTAAGACACTAAACCTGTATTTGCTACCTATGAAACGTGATTGGTCTCCTGTACGACGCAAAGATTGCTGCGTTGAAACAATTCCAGCAGGGAGTTGTTTTTAGGAAGCTTCAAGCTCAGTGAAAACGCCTCCAACATGTGTGCGTTGTGTGTGCAGGGGAAGGGGGGGGGGTGCTTGGAGTGTGGCTGTTACGCGACTACTTGCGAGTTTTGATACCATCTTACTTCCCCCTCCCATTTTGCCTGCTCCTAAACAGAGAAAAATAAATTGACAAAAAAGTGCCAATTTTTCATATTCACTCGAACGATCGGGAAGTCATACCGCACAGCCTTGCACGAACTGAACATTTCCTTTATTTTTATTCGCTCTGCAGCTGATCGAAGCGTTCGGCTACATGGGCGGCTACATCGGCATGTGGCTTGGGCTCTCCCTGTATTCCCTTGTCACGGACGCCGAACAATGGCTGCGAAACTTTTTTCTCAAGAGAGCCCAGAAGAGAAACGAGCCTGTCGAAAAGTTAGTGGCGCGTTACTTATCGCTCGCTTTCACGTCGGTTAATGCTTACGTGATAATAGGCAGGATGTAATTGTGCTTCGACTACACTTAGTTTCGATGATACAGTTTTCCTTGAAGATTTCGATAACGATCCGTATTTATATTTGCAGAAGGGACGCACCTCGGCCTAGAGTTTGCACTACAAGCGTCTACGGGTCGTGGAGGTGAGTGGAGATTTGCGCACTGTGCGCACTCTGGGAAAACAGACTCCTTAAAGAACATTTTCAGTACCAGTGGACACACTACGTTGAAACAAAAGATTGCATACTGAAATCCATGGCTAAATCTGGTTGACGTAAAGGAAGGGGAAATGCAGAAGAAAACGCTGGGTATGCACTGAATCAATGAAATTAATCATCTTCCCGTTCTTTTCTAATGCCTTTTACTGGTCTTTTCGGTTTGTCGTCGTGCACTTCTCGAGCCCATTGTCCTCAGTTCTGTCTGCCGCTAACCAGTCTGACTGTTGAGAAGAGTATTGGTTTGGTTTACCGGCAGTTACAAAGGAGTCCGCGAAATCTCCTTAGCTTCTTTATATTTCCAGTCATATTACATCGGACAGGTCGTAGATAATAATGCAGCATGCGCTGTTTGCGGTCATATTGATTGAGAGTCGATGAGAGGTGTGCGTATGCTCTTGACCAGAGGAGGCAGGGTAATTTCATTGAAGCGAATGTGCGTTTTCACTTGCAGAAAAGACAATGGCGAGCGTCTCTTCCACCTACTAAGTGCATTGAAGCTGAAACTTTTTATGACGGCTGCCTGTATCTGCCGCTCATGATTATGCATCGGGACCGGATGCAGTGTCGGGCTGCACAGTTTAGTTCTCAACTTGGCAAATGGGAGAAATTACGTTATAGGCCGTCCGTTTGCAATATTCCCGTGCCATATGCCTGTCCTTAGTGAAGGTCTAAAATTTATCCTTCCTTTGCTGCATTGTGCCTACAGAGAAGTGGGCGTATAAGCAAATGCCACCGCGTCTTATTCTGATAAAGCAAACAAATTTTCACCCCCATCTATACTGACCATTCCAGAAGTTTAAGTTAGCAAGTCTATAGAGTTCTCCGTCTTTGCACCCACAGAATGAACTTCTCTAGCCACCTTTGTTTATCAAATGCATTGAGCAATGGTCTACAGCGCCATGGTGAAAAGTAAGCATTTATTTTGATGCCACTTAAAATTGAAGTTTTCTAGCAACAGATAAATACGTCTAAAAATCGGGGATTAAAGGGTCTATTATTTTAAAACCAATGTTAAAGTGTTCTGAAGCTACCGTTAACAGCCTCTGTTGCAGCCGCACCCTTTACTGCAGTGCTTTTTGCAGACGAAGTAGTAGAACGTCTTTGTTTACAAGGCTCTCGCGACACTCAAAGCTTTCTGAAAGCTACTGCGAGTGAGTGTGCAAAAAATTTACGACATGTTGCGTCTCATTTGCCCTTTTTTCTTGAATGATACCTATACCAAAGTGGTTACCGAACACGAATGCCCGATTTCATTATACCGGCTTCAGCAACCGCCCTACTGTGAAGGCCTAATGCGAAAGCTCCCGGATACTGATGTGTAGTGTGCTGAAGAGTCACCAAGTGATAAGTGACCCATATGTCCACCATCACGCGTGCCTCGCAGCCCCGCAGTGCTGCTTCAACTCATAAAAGTTCATTAAACCAAACTCGCATTTTTTCAGATGATAAACTCCTAAGTGCTTTATGGCTTCTTTGGTACAATGGCAACATTTCATTTGTACTTGTAAGCTACCATGACACAGCGTAAACCGCGATATATCACGAGTAGTTGAAATGAGAACGACAGTGTGCAATCACTAACCCACATCTGCAAGCATTTTGGCTGAAAAAAGGAATACGTGACACGGAGTGGAGGAGGACGCCAGTGCGGGTGCAAACATCTCTTGGTTAGGGGTGTCGCTCCTAAATCCCTGAAGAAGCGTTAACTCTTCTTCTTGCAGGCTGACGTCGGACTCTGGAGATTTAGCAAGCGGTCGCAACGCTGCCAGCAGCCCCAAGCCCCTGCTGCGGGTCCGGTACTAAAGCGACTGGCCCTCCTTAGCTATAGCAGAGGTCGATAGCTTCGTTCATTGCAGTCATTTATGCATAATTTCTTACTGTAGGGCTTTCTTGGCTGTGGTTGTTCTGGAAAACTAATGAGGGAACCATAAATTAGTTACACACAACAAAACTTGTACTAACAGCACTTGAAACGCATGCCTTGAAGTGTTTCTGTAAGGCGCCATTTTTCGTTTCCCCTGCTATAAATTTATTTTTGGCTTGTTTTTAGTTGTGTTGCAAGTGGATACTCGAGCGTTGCCGTGAGATCACCTGTCGATGGTGGCCAGTGGGACTGAATCACAGGTTACACAATCTTTGCTGTTTCTACACTTTTGTCGTACTCTTTTCAGTCGATTCGATTAGCAAAAGTTAAGATCCTTGGTCCTCTCAGCCGTTTTGTTGTATGCAGAAGAGCGTAGAAGAGAAAATACGGATCCTAGGCCCGAGGGTCCAGACTTCCCTTAGAGTAAACTTTGCACCTCACACTCTAAGAGAATCACTGTACAAAGTAAAAGGTTGCTCCGGCGGCGCATCACCAAGAGGAGGAAAAGGGTGAGATAATATGACACGTTCAAGCACTGGTGCTGAGCAGATGGGGTACGGGTTACCCTACCACGCACTCAATAAAAATTAGGAAACCCATGCGGAGGTCATTATAAATGCGTTTACACATCAACTACACTAAGGATTTCGAGAGACACTAAGCTCCACCTTTAAAGTTATTACTAGATAGCGTTAATGACTTCCGTTCGCGGCTCCTTTTCTGGAGCATCGTTCGTGTATATCGACTTGGTTAATGACTGATCGCTGTCTCTATTGCCTAACTGATATTAATTAACATACAGTAGTAACTTATCCAGTTATATGGAAGACCAAACGAAATAGGTATATATCCACAAAGCTCCGCTTTAACCAAGCCTACGGACGTGCCAGCGTGGCTTAGGAGTAGTGTGTCCTACGCTTCGCCCAAATTTATTAAATGGTTCCATTCTATCACACGAACCCATCTGAACCACCGTACCATTCTTACCTCACAACCCGCTCAACAGTGAGTACCCGTCCACGTCACCTGTCACGGCACCGGCTCACAACGACAAGCTCCGATTTTGTGCAGAAAGGGCCCTTTAATTCTATATTGTCTCAAAGGCAAGCGCAGAGTGCTCAAAGCGTGGTCGTGCGGTCTCTATCACCGCCACCCAGTCCTCTCGTGCATGCAGATGGAGAAACGTCTGCCGCTCTGCTTTTGAAAAAGTGTAGGCTGGCGTATTCTCAACAGACGGCGTTACCATACCGCCCTGATCACCACGACCTGATGCAAGTGGGAGGCCGCTTAGCCGTGTGGTGCTCTTGCATCGAGGAGGCGATAGTTCGGTTGATCCCCCATAAGTGTGGCTACCGTTCGGCCACTGAGCCGGGGAACCAGGTGATCAGGGTTCGAACCAGGCCTCGGAGGCTGCGTTTCGATCGAGACCAAACACAAGACTCTCGTGTACTATGCGACAGCAGTTCGCGTAAAAAAAATTCCAGGTGCTCGAAATTATTAGGCGGTTTCCACTACAACACCTCTCTATTCTTAGTTGGTTCGAGTGAAGTTTGAGGGCTTTAGTTGTGTGACGGTAATCCGCATAAACAAAAAAATTTTTACCTGGTAGAGATCTTGCTCATTTCGGCGCAGGTCAGTTTGAAGTGAAGAAAAAGAGTCCAGCTTGGTGATCCGGGAAAGGTTGACAACAAACAGAAAAACTGTGCACGAAAGGGACTGAAGCAGAAGAATGTAAGGAAGTGTTTCAAATACGCATTATTGTCTTTTCTCTGCTTCTATCTCGTTTCTGTTTCTCTTTCCTAATGAGTTTGTAGTCATTGCGGGTTCGCTAAAATAACTGTCCTGGAATGGGATAGGAAACAGGCTTGTTATATTCCAGGTGCGTGATTACAAAGTTTAGGCTAATGTCACAATCAAGATGCTTAAACTCGTGAACCGCTGGAGTGGAGCAGACAAGGTTCATGTTGCAAAAACTTACATTTGTAAGTTATTGTAATATGAACCTAATTATACATTTTGGACTTCAACCGATTGTGCCCCCTGCCAGTGATCACAAGCAGGGGATAGGTAACTAGATTTGAAGCATTAGAGAGAATTACCAAGCTGGTCTCTTTTTCTTCACTTCAAACTGACCTGCGCCGAAATGAGCAACATCTTCACCAGGTAAACATTTTTTGGTTTATGCAGATTTCTGTCACAAACCTAAAGCCCTCAAACTTCACTATATATATATGATTGGAATAAACCAATTGTTCCATTTACATGTGGCTCTTACTACATGAAAATATTAATAAAGGAACGTAACGTCAGGCCACCATATATACAATCAATCAGTATGCGGCCATTCGCCAGCTACTGGCTGTCAGCGCCATGCTCGTGATTTTTCGGTCACAGCCAACGCCGCTGCTGACGCCAGACTTTCGGGGAGCGAAATCTTAAACGCTATAGTGTTAATATATCTGATATGATGAGAGCTTGTGATAATTAAGTGCAGGTTGGTTACGTTTGTTGCTCTAAGTAGAACTAACAATGTGCGAAATTACTAGTAATTAGAGGAGATAAAGAATGTGTTTCATTAAGGGCTATGTCAACTGTTAAGAATTCAGAATCCCTCCAAGTGGCTTAAGTGAAATTTCGTGGCACGTGTAGAGAGACCAAGGTAGCCGAATGAGATTTTCTATCATGTTATAGGCTGGCTTCTAGCCCAGCTTTGCTTGCTAGGAGTGACAGCATGAATTAAACTAAATCATGTCAAATTGACAGTTTTCTTTTTGTAGCTAAGGTCAGATCAATACACTTCCCTTCCTTCATTGTGATCGAATGTTTTATTGAATGAAATCTTCGCAATCAAAAGAAAATTCCTGAATGGGATGTATCCAGGCTAGTTGATGCGGCTATCAGCGTGGGCTACTTCGAAGGTTCGTACGCATATATAACAAGGCGATCAAGAATCATCGCTGAATTGCAATATTGGAAAATGATTCTTGAGCCATGGTGGCGCAAATTAATGTGTCAATCGACAGCGTTGCGCTAACATTGCTTCCATAAATATTACCGATATTATGCTCAAACATGCTGTTTTCCCGTTCAATTTTATTGCAGTGCTTTCGCTGTAAAGTATGCGCTCCTTGCTAACTGCAACGGTATTGTCTTTTTTTTTTTGTTGAGGTGTTAAAGCAAGAGTGCCCACTTTAGATATTGGTGCCGACGGGACTTATTTTGTAACCATCCACTCGACTTGGCTGCGATGAACGTAAGAGGAGCCAATGGAGCAGCCGTGGAAACAAAGGGACCATCGTAGACGCAGCCCTCTTGTCTATGCATCCACTACAGTTGAGTCACACGGCCGTCACCAACGTTCCCATGGACGCGCAGTTCCTTTGCTGAGGTAGCGCTGATAAAGTTCACTGAGAGTGTAAAACGTGTTGCCATGCTTGGTCATTCGGCGGCGTCACCGCTCGTTCGCCGGTGCGCAAGTGGCACCATGACCGCACAGGCTTGAATCTGCCATGACTACCGCTACACCTAGCACGGTCTGCGTACTGGGAGTAGCGAGCAGGGAAGGAGGACTAAATAAAAAGAAATGGATCTTTGGAAAACGTAGCCCGACAGCGCACTCTAGCAATCAGCGCACTCTAGCACAGCTGCTTCTACAGTGTTTTCGCGGTAGTAGGCGCCGTATCTCGAAAGGGCTTCGTAGCCATCAGGTTTAATGCGACTGAAAATGACGAGGGTCTTGTTGACAACTTGCGTCCGTCTTTAAGTTGTATTATATTTGTGGGTTCAAGTTCGCCCTATCAGTTTCTTGGCCATCTCCAGCCGCTGTGCATCAGTTTACTAGTGTCTGCTGTCATCAGTGCGGCACAGTATGAAATGAAAGGCAGCGTCGAGAGTTTGCGGAATTTTCCCTGCACTGCTTCGGCACAATCCGGCTGTTCCATTCTCTCAGGCTTCACCTCCAAGCCTTCAAGAATGGCGGGGTCCCTGGTGAGTCCGCATTATGCTTTAAAAATCAACAGACCTTGTAATGTGGTTGTTCTAAGATTCCATAAAGAGCGCTTCGAAGGTTCTGTTCAGAATGATTAGGTGGCGTTCACGACGAGCCTGAAAGCCGAGTTTCACCCCTATGATTTGTGTCCTGCAGACACCGTCGATGGCCACAGAACTGTAAGTATACATTACTTTGGCTGTGATCGAAGCGACGTGAAATTGCACGTTCAGCATTTATAATGCGAAACGATAGTTACAATAACTAGCAGTGCGCTAACTGAACATTGATTTTGAAGAGTAGTCCAGCTGTGTTGATGGCTTGATTCGAAGGTTTGACACTGAGGCTGAGCTGGAGGTGAAATGGACGCAGTCTGCTGGTGCTCGACGTTGTTTTCATTGATTGCATCTAGCGACATTTTTGCTTTGAGTGGAGCTCTGAAAGACGGAGCCCATTCGAGGCAACGACGCTTTCACTGGTACCGAAGCTGCGTCCCCCTATTTCACTAGGTTTTTCGGATGTTCGCATCGTCTGCGGCGGCGAAGCAAAACAATTCGCCGTCCCAGCGATGGTACCGGTGGCTCCAACTCGTTGCTTCCTGAGCTAGCTAGGCTGCAAGACACGAACAAATAACTAGACCAGTTCTCGTTAATTGGACTTCGCTAAATATGGAAAACTGACTTCATGGACAGCATTGTGAGACCATTGTCTTTAGAAAATCATATTGCCGCCATCGAGAATACTTTATATTCAACAACTGTGTGACTAGTCTGGCTTGAACCAGAGAGGTACTTTCGCTTGCTGGCATGCTAAGCCTCCTCTCTTCACCCGGTATGTTGCCTGGAACGACCAGGTTTGGGGATAATTTTGACACCGCTTGCTGAGGATTTGTAAATAGCTTATTTGTGTAGACTATGCTTTCAATTTATTGCTATATAGTTCGCTGTAAAACAACCAATGACAGTTACACGCGTTGGAGCGCTAGTTATGGGGACTTTGCGAAACGCGATGTTGAATGCGCTTCTAAGAACACGGGCATGAGCATATCAAACTTATTTGCTTTTAACGGCGCAAGTTCTGCATCAAGCCACAACCTGTCACAAATAGAGTCCCCAAAACAGAAAGTAGTCTCGAAGATCCGAGTCACACTCCAGCAGTCTGACAGTCGTCGCATACGAATGGCATACGCCTGTGGCTCCTGCATCGCTGTATTCTGGCGCCGCCGGTGTGAGGCTTTCGCCTCTTGGCTATAAAGCCGCGTCGCCTGTGAGCGGCTACTTAAATTCTTTTGCCCGGCACTTTCTCTTTTTAACTCAGTGGTCTCCGTGGTCGAGTCGAGCGCCTTCGAGCTCCTTCCACGAATACTTGAAGAATGGCAACGCTGCTGCGGCCTCATAATGTCTCCGGATTTGGGAAACTCGATTCAGTCGTGTACCCTTGACCAGATCTTAGCTCAGGCGCTTTGTACCCCTTCGAAATACACAAAGTATTATCTCGAAACAAACGCGAGAATGACTGCCTAGTCAATGCTTCTCGTTTTCAGTGCAGGAACATATTCTTGGCCTCCGTCGCAGAGTTCATGCCTACATCAGGTTTTCAGTTTCCTGTCTTCAGCGCATCTGAACTCCGCAAATGTCGTCATGTGGAGAATGAAGGAGGAGAGCAGGAAAACGTCGGTTCCAGAGACGTTGTTGTAAACAGTTCCTTTCAACACCCCGACACACTTTTATTTTTAAGAGCGTAGTAACGTTTCATGGGGTAGGGACATCACCACAAAGTACAGCATGATCACGAGGCGTTCTTTCTCAAATAGATGAATTTTTCAAGTTTCCGTATGATTCGTGGCAAACGTGTCGCTGCCATATGGCAGAAAACGCGCAGCACCGAAATACCCATTTGCGTCGCTGTGCTTTGTCAAGGACAAGCAAGTGCAGGACTCCAACAGGCACGTAGCGGGACACTCCATAGACAAGGGATTCACCGCACGACAACGGGCTAAGGCAGAAAACAGGCAGAAAGGGGACCAGGGCAATGGGCGTGCCAGACGCGATTGCAAGCATGGGTGCAGCAGGCCATATAAGAGGGCGTCGTTGAAGAGGACAAGGCCTTCATTAAAAGCCGCTGGTGTGGCCCTTGTTTCTGTTCAATGGCCCCTTCCGTCGGGGGCGTAACGAAATTACGACGGAGCCCGCAGGCAAGTACGCGTTCTCAGCTGAACTTGCGTGTTTGCATGCGTGTGCACGCGGAGTAGAAAGGCGTGGGTGCTGCTGTCGGGGAAATTCAGAACAACACCGAAGGCAGGAATTTGCAAGTAACCACGTACAAGGCTGGAATGATGCGTATAAAAGAGTGTATGGTCCTGCGGCTTAGCAGAGGCCGAATCACTAAAATAGCGGGCACATTGGAAGCGTTTGTGTCCGTCCAACCGGAACGAGGGCAGAGGAAGAAAAAGAAGGCGGCAAAAAATAATTGAATGATAAATATACGCAAAGAATGCAATACTTGACCTCAAGTGCCCTATAGAGACAATATAACGGTGCAGGTAGCCATTTGCGAAGCGAGCAGCATCTTACCAACCCTCATAGAGACACGCAACCAATAGAATCACCCACATACTCCTCTCCACATAAGCAGCGACTGTTACACGCACTGGGTATCTGGATATATACTTGCTGCTGCAAATTTCTATCTGTAAATGCATTCTAAATGCACCTGTAAATGCACTTTTTGTTATCCGATTCGCGATGTGGGGGCAAGTGCGACGGTTTTGTTGTACGCAGCCTAGGAGGGTATAAAATATACTGCTAGTGTTGCATGTCCACAGCGCCTCCCAGTGGCTGCGTTCTTCTTCTCGTAATATACCTATGGGATCTGGCACAGAGTTATAATTATTAACGAGATTTCCGATGGGGTGTTTCCGATCCAGTGGCGACGTACTTAAAAGATGCACTGGTCGCTAGGAGCTCTTTAGCCGTTTAGCTCCCACCTTTACCAGCATACCATTCCAAATCTTCGAAACCGTGAGCAGTGACGTCGAGATGTTGCTATAAAGTTGTAGGGGCATAAATCAGGCTTCGAAACAAAACGAAAGGGGGCTTATTGCACTAGCATCAACATCCATTCTGAATTCCTGGTTTCGTTTGGCTCGCTTTTGGGGTTTAACGTCCCAAAGCGACTCGGCCTATGAGAGACGACAATACCAGTTGGCGTGCACGGTGATCCATAACAACAGCGCGACAGACGGGACGTGGAAGAAAGGACAACACACAGCGCTCTGTGTTGTCGTCCTTTCTTCCACGTCCCGTTTGTCGCGCTGTTGTTATGGATCTATGAGAGACGCCGTAGTGGACGGCTCCGGAACACTCGACCGCCCTGATGTTCTTTGACGTCCACTGACATCGCACAGTACAAGGGCGCCTAGCTTTTCGTCTTTATCGAAAAATGTCCATTGTGGAGTCACTAGAAGAAATAACAATAGGGTTATGGAGAGCAGCCCACGGTTTAGTGTGCAAAATGTTACCGACAGAAATATCCCACCGTGGTTGCCGCAGATATTCGGCTTACTAAGGAGCAGTATGCGGAGCTAATATTTTCAGTCTGGTAGTGCCTATCCCCTTCATGGATCACTGCCTTGTCGTGGCGGAGGGGCTTGCGAAACTCGATGAAGTCGTGAGCTCTGCTGTGTAGGGCCACCCAAGATAGACAGGCCACGGCAGAGAGTTCTGACAAAATGTGATTCACTGGAGAAGGTAATGGCAACCCACTCCAGTATTTCCTGCCAAGAAAACCCTATGGCCAGTCACAATACCATTAAGGATATAGTGCCGGAAGATGAGCCCCCAGGTTGGAAGGCGTCCCACATGTTATTGGGGATGAACAAAGGGCGATTCCTAGTAGCTCCAGGACGAATGAAGCGGCTGGGCTAAAGCCAAAAGGACGCTCAGTTGTGGATGTGTCGGGAAGCGACCGGAAAGTCCGATGTTGCAAAGAGATATATCACATAGCAACATGGAATATAAGATCTATGACGCAAGGTAAACTGGATGTCGTCAAGCGAGAAATGGACAGATTGAACATTGATATCTTGGGTATCAGCGAGCTCAAGTGGACCGGAATGGGAGAATTTAACTCCGGCGACCATTATGTCTTTTATTGTGGGCACGAATCCATGAGAAGGAATGGGACCGCTCTCACAGTAAACAGAAGAATGGGCAAAGCAGTGCTAGGGTACAAGCCTAAAAACGACCGAATGATTTCACTTCGAATCCAAGGTCACCCTTTCAAGATAACAGTTATCCAAGTCTATGCACCGACCACTACTGCTGAAGAAGCTGACGTTGAGAGATTTTATGCGGACCTACAATGCCTTTTAGACCGCACCCCATCATCAGATGTCGTTTTTCTCATAGGAGACTGGAACGCTAAGGTCGGGAGTGAAGAAATATCCGGAATTATAGGCAAGTTTGGTCTTGGCGAGCCAAATGAAGCTGGGCAGAGGCTAGTAGAATTTTGTCAAGAAAACAACCTGACCATAGCGAATACTCATTTTCAACAGCACAAGAGGCGCCTGTACACATGGACTTCACCGGATGGTCTGTACAGGAATCAGATCGATTATATTCTTTGCCGGAAGAGATGGAGAAGCGCTATACAAGCAGTAAAAACAAGGCCTGGGGCCGATTGTGGCACCGATCATCAGCTTCTTGTTGCCAAAATTAAGCTTCGATTGAGGGAAACGCAGAAAACTAGAAGGCCTTTCAGGTATGATCTGGATCAAATTCCATTAGAATATGCTGTGGAAGTGAGGAATCGATTTCAAGAATTAGATCTAGAAGACAGAGAGCCCGAAGAGATGTGGACTGATGTTCGTGATATAATACAAGAAGTTGCTACTAAGGTAGTTCCAAAGCAAAAGAAATGCAAGAAAGCAAACTGGTTATCTGAAGAGGCTTTGCAAATAGCTGAGGAAAGGAGGATGTCAAAAGTTATGGGGGAAAGAGAAAGATACAAGGTTCTCAATGCGGATTTTCAGAAAATAGCAAGGAGAGATAAGAATGCCTTCCTGAACATACAGTGCCAAGCAGTTGAGGACAACAGCCAATTAAGGAACACAAGAGCTCTGTATAAGACAATCAAAGATATCAAAGGAAGCTTCTGTGCTAAGCTGGGCGTGATAAAGGGCAAACAAGGCAAGGACCTCACTGAAGCCTCAGAGATAAAGAAGAGGTGGCAGGAATACACAGAAGAACTGTACAAGAAGGACCCGAATGTGCAAACCCAACATAAGACGGTTGTGATTACTGATCTCGAGCCGGGCATCCTGAAGAGTGAAGTTGAATGGGCATTAGCCAGCCTTGCTAAGAACAAAGCTAGCGGAATTGATGGCATTCCAGCTGAGTTGCTTCAAAACCTCAACCATGACGCTGTTAACGTTCTGCATGCTTTATGCCAGAATATTTGGACAACCCTGCAGTGGCCACAGGATTGGAGGAGGTCAGTTTACATCCCCATTCCAAAGAAAGGCAGTGCCAAAGATTGTTCGAACTACCGCACGATCGCGCTTATTTCGCATGCTAGCAAGGTGATGTTGAAAATACTCCAAGGAAGGCTGCAGCAGTATGTGGATCGGGAGCTTCCGGACGTGCAAGCTGGGTTTCGCAAGGGCAGAGGAACTAGAGACCAAATTGCCAACCTTCGCTGGATCATGGAAAAAGCAAGAGAGTTCCAGAAACCCATCTACTTCTGCTTTATTGATTATGCGAAAGCGTTTGACTGCGTAGATCACAGCAGATTGTGGCAAGCTCTCCAAGAGATGGGAGTTCCAATTCACCTCATCTGTCTCCTCAGGAACCTGTATGATGGACAAGAGGCCACAGTCACAACTGGGCATGGTCTTACTGATTGGTTTCCGATTCAGAAAGGAGTGAGGCAAGGCTGCATACTGTCGCCCTGCCTATTTAACCTACATGCAGAGTGCATCATGAGGAAGGCCGGTCTGGACGAGTCTTCAGCTGGAGTGAAGATTGCTGGAAAAAGTATCAACAACCTTAGATATGCGGATGATACCACTTTAATGGCAGAAAGTGAAGTGCAACTCAAGAGACTTCTGATGAGCGTACAAGAAGAGAGTGAGAAGTTTGGGCTTAAACTGAACATTAAAAAAGACAAAGATCATGGCGTCTTGCCCTATCAAGTCCTGGAGCATCAATGGACAAGAAGTGGAAGCTGTGACAGATTTTCTCTTCTTGGGCTCCAAGATTACCTCGGAAGGAGACTGCAGCCATGAAATTAGGAGACGCCTGCTTCTGGGAAAGAGAGCAGTGATTAGCCTTGACCGCCTAGTAAAGAGCAGGGACATTAGTCTGCCAACCAAGATCCGTATAACTCGTGCTATGGTCCTTCCAGTTGTGATGTATGGATGCGAGAGTTGGACTGTGAAAAAGGCTGACCGCCGAAGAATTGACGCGTTTGAATTGTGGTGCTGGCGAAGACTCTTGAGAGTTCCTTGGACTGCCAGAAGATCAAATCAGTCGATATTGTCGACCATAAACCCTGACTGCTCATTGGAGGGTCAAATTCTAAAGTTAAAACTCAGCTACTTTGGTCATCTGATGAGAAGAGAGGAGTCACTGGAGAAAGATTTGATGTTGGGAAAGGTTTAGGGTCGCCGGAGAAGGGGTAGGCAGCGAACGCGATGGTTTGATGGCATCCTCGAGGCACTGCAGATGAAGTTATGTGATGTTAGGAAGATAGTGAGAGACCGGAAAGCGTGGCGTGACATGGTCCATAGGGTCACGAAGAGTCGGACACGACTGAACGACTGAACTGAACTAATGCCTATACCTGAATGATCGTCTGCATTATCAACTTCTTTATTGTGATTTGGCGTCACTCGGCGTAGCTGCTGGTCTCACTGACTCACTTAATATGCCGGTTCCTAGGGTATCGTAACTTGAAGAGTGGAAAGATATTGGTTTTGCCATGTCTATGAGCAGTCTACATTATCAATCCGATGGATTTACTTTAGTACAGAAAGTAAGCAAGGGAGGTTTAAAAAGAAAACAAATAAGTATCAGGGGAATATCTTGATCTAAAATGTAAAAAAAAAAAAATATGAGCAGTAATAATCAAGTAATAATTTGAGAGGAAATCATTTGTTGCATTGACGGCATCACGGAAGTTCACATGAAGAGCGTGCACATCACTTGAACGCATCTTGAAGAACTTTTCATTCTAGCGGTAAAAAAGGGGAGAAAACAAGAGGATGGGAAAGGACGAAAGGAAAATACGGTGCCACGTTTACCTGCCAAGATACACAATGATGAGGATACTAAAGCCGTATCCAAAGCTCTCTTTCAGAACTGACCGCATCTGGACAAGAACGTGACCACATAGTACGCAGACATGATCCGACAAATTCCTTTGTGCCATTGTTCATTCCATTGAAATGTTTCACCTCCTGGTTGAAGTATAATGTTTGTATGTGTGCCCCTCCAGCAACAAAAGGTTAAGGGATGCGGATGAACAGGAAGAACAATAACTTCTAAGTCGTCACAGAACTGTCGAGAATCGGCGGATATGTTTGCAAATATCGCGGGAGAGAAAGTGCTCTACCAGCTGCAACATGATCCGATGGCTGGATCGCGATGTTGCGCAACAATAACGTTTTTTTTAAATAAGTGGCATTCTGTATTCTTTCATCGGCCGCATCTTCTGACTAGCATGGCGGGATGGTTACTGAAGAAGAGAGGTAAACAAATAGGCAGCGTCGAGGTGTAACTTGTTCGGGAAAAGACATTTAATGTTGTAGTTTTTAGGTCGAATCGTGAAGCTCTGAAGGACCTGCTAAACGTGCAAACGTACTTTGGAATGAACTGCTACGAAGTTGTTCTGCAGATGAAAGTGCGATTATGGTAAGAAAAGGAGTTTGTACGCACGGAGTTTGAGAAGAAAGAGTGCTGCGCTTTTGCCTTCCAGGTCAAAATATTTGCAGGTTTCTTGCACTCTCAAGCTGAGGAGATGACTGATAACTAATTCTTAATATGCACGTGCATGATGGGTGAGTTTCTAAATCGCGCTCAGTTCGTATATCATCGCAAATTGCATCTCCCAGCTATATGCCGGTGGCAATGCAAATGAATATCTCAAACGTAGCCATTAAATCTGCTCTGCTGCACAGTGCAAGCCAGCCATACCTCCCCACTTCACCTTCATTCCATTTGCTAGATGGCGGACGTGTGTGTTTTGTGGTAAATAGGAGTGAAATAATAAATAAAAACTGCCCTTATATGCGAAGTGGTATCCAAAGGGGACCCCAGGCCAGGTAAGGGATTTATTAATGCATTGGTCATACTCTTAAGGCAGAGCAGAAATGTCTCCGGTTTTTACAAATATTAGATCATCAGAAGGTATTTTTGTTACGTGTGCATTAGCAGGCTTATGTTGTACAAAAAGCACCCGCAGAAGGTGCCCGTAGAATGTGTTTGCCCAATGTGTCCGCAGAAGGTGTGAACGAAAGTTTCGGTCCACACGCCGAAAATTGGCCCTCTGGACCCCGAGATTTGATTTGACCTAATTTGGTGTCCAACCAAATTGGAGTATCGCCATCTCAATGCTGACCTGAAAATCTCGGTGGCCCACCCCAAACGTATGGCTCGCGGGAACACCAAAATTCGGTCCCCGGACTTCGATGATTTGACCTCTTCAGAATTGGACCGAATTTGGTGTGTAACCGAATTTTAGTGGGGTTAGCTAAGTTGCGACTTCCGATGTAAGTGGGCCACTCTCGAAATCCGGCTCTCCTAGACATTTGAAATATGTATTGATCCGAATTTGGCCAATTCGGTGTCCAATCTAATTTGACTGCGGCCAATTGAGTGATGACGTCAAAATTTAGGTGGGCCAATCCCAAATACATGATAGGCATTTCTAGCATGTAGGAGGTTACGCGCGCCATTTAAAGTTATTTTTTTTTGTTAGGTACTGCTTCCATATAGACTTCAAATTCGCACAGTTATACTGACGGCTTGTTAAGCAATAAACACTGAATGGTAATGAATCGTTCTGAGATAAACAACACTGGACTTGTGTCAGATGCCAAAAAAGGCTTCTTCTCTTATGTCCCCCTGCTCCAAATGACAAAAAGCGTGCGCGGCGATGCGCATGAATGGCAGCGGGCTTTGAAAATGGGGTTTCGCAACCAATGCAATCAAGTTATTCATCGGGGCCCTGGAGGCGTCTTTACGCATGCCGCGCTGGAGATCACAGAAATGAGCAGCCTCTTATATTGTGGTGCGCTGAAACATATTTTTCTCTCTTCCGACTGGGTAAGCATCCTGAACAGTTTTCATTGTAGCCTCACGAAGGTGTAAGTAGTGCCGCTGCATGCAAGTTATAAAGTAGTATTGTTGCACATTTTTCTTTTCTTTTTGAACAAACTAGCTCGAAAGAGCAGAGAGCGATTTTCAAATAAGCACGTCAGTAAAGCTTTTCATGCACTTCAACTGTCGTGGATGGAAAAAGGAGTAACTTTTTGTAGAACATCCCGGTAACTTATTTTAATTAGATAGTTTTACATCTTTTGTACTACCAGCTTTTTATTTTTCTTGCATATGCTTTTACTTGACAGTTCTTCGTAGATTTTTAGTTGTCTTCCCTACATTATTCAGCCAGCCTTAAAGTGGCCAAGATAGGCAGAACAACGACTGGTGTTTCATAAAGCAATACATGAAGGCCTTGAATAAAGTGAACCATTAATCAGAGCGAGCTTGGTGTGGTTTACGATCCCTGGTTTTACGATCCCTGCGCAAGGAGCCCTGCATGCTTCCTCGACCCTAAGAATCTTTGAAACCAGCCATTTAAATCACACTTCCCGCCACACAGATGCGGGCGCACGCACACACACACACACACACACACACACACACACACACACACACACACACACACACACACACACACACACACACACACACACACACACACACACACACACACACACACACACACACACACACACACACACACACACACACACACACACACACACACACACACACACACACACACACACACACACACACACACACACACACACACACACACACACACACACACACACACACACACACACACACACACACACACACACACACACACACACACACACACACACACACACACACACACACACACACACACACACACACACACACACACACACACACACACACACACACACACACACACACACACACACACACACACACACACACACACACACACACACACACACACACACACACACACACACACACACACTCATATGCAAAACGGATGTGCAGAGCCACGCGGAACCACTAGTACTCGCTTCGGGGTAAACGGGCGTCTGTGCGCTGATTTTGTACTTAGACGTAGAGAGAGAGCCGGCAACTGCTCAACCGTAGCGTCACTTATGTGTTAAGAAAAGGACCTAATATCTGTGAAATCTACCCCACTATGCGCACAGTCACTTAGAATAGCACTGTTTCAAAGCTCTAAATGGCTTGGCAGGAAAAGATATTTCGTATGTTACTGTACATTTTAAAGCAAGTTTCGTGGGTATATTGCAGATAGGCGTAGCAGAAAACAAATGGCGATACGAGAGAAGACACGTAGACGACAGGCCAAGCGCTTATTAATCGATGCAGTGTTAAATACAGTTCCGCAGCTTCCTATACCGGTCCATACACTGAGGGAGTGGAATGGGGGGTGTGGGGGAGGGTGGGGGGGGGGGGGGGCGTCGTGGAGGTCACTGAACACATCTCGCACGACGTTTGCGGCGCCTCCGTAAACTTCGTGGTAAGAAAACAAAAAAGCCGCCTGGGTGGTGGTGTGGATACTTTGGGAAAAGCACATGCTGTATATAATCAGGTTCTGTACATCTGATTTCGGAAGAGTAACGTGGTGCTAGATGAAACTTTCTATCGCCTGTTTAAGTTTGTATTGTCCCACCTTCTTGCATGTGCCGTAATGCTGTCCGAGCACTTTGGTTTTTGCTGTGTTTTTTTCAGCAGATATGTAAATTAATTTTATTCTGTGTGCTCTAAGGAAACTCCAAAGAAACTTCGCTTCTCTGAATGGCCCTTCGCTCTACACCAGTCGGATGAGAATTGCTTCAGCTAGTAAGAAAGCCGTCAGATATTTTTTGGACGTCACCATGCAGCGTTGACTTTGATATTAGCTGTTTTTATAATATTATTGTGAACGATCAACCGATGCTGTTTCATCTCCATTGTCAGCAGCTTCCGAGAGTTCTGTCTTCATGCTACCAGGACATCGCTCGATCTGTTCTTCCACACGGCAGTTGCTCCAAGGGCTGTCCTTTTCAAGGTTTGCGCCTTGTGGCTTTGCTCAGGAGTTGTCGTGTTTAGCGCGAGAGCGTTAATTGCACCATTCAGCTAAAAATTGTGCTTTGGCTTTGTGAGCGAAAAATCGCGGACATGGCTCTGGCAGTTGACATGACCATGCGCTGACTGGTCGTCGGGTTGTGTGACGTAACAAGACCACATGACATGGCCGAGTCGATTGGCGCTGCCAACTCGGGCTTTGCCTAGCCATGATCGAGATGCAGGGGTGATGTCGGAATTTAGCCCTCCACGACCTTTGGATTTCGAGTTGGACTCTCTCCCGCCATGTAGCCACGTTCGAACGTCTTGATTAAAGCGGGGATCTAGCTCCATGTAAAGTAGTCTATAACGCAATGTGGTATCTTAGGAATGTGATTTAGTACGTGTGGGGTAACAGAGGCGCGAATAAATAAAATAAATAAAAAGATGGCTGGTTACGTGATTGAAGTTTATTTACACTAACAAGAATCATCAAGGGGAGCCGGCAAACGGGCTCTATTAACGCAATGACGTCATGCCCTTAAAGGCGGAGCTTTTTTTATTTTCCTCGCTCGAATCTGTCTTGGTCGACGCAATGCGATATGAGTGCTGGCATAAAAACAACGTAACGATGTTGTGGTGAACAGTTTCCAACTTATCCGCCTAACTGTTTATCTAGGTTTATCTTTTACGTGCACAGAGCCACGTGCATAGTAACCTATAGACAGCCTGTTCCAATTTACTGGAGAACAAGGTGCACTTTCATCCTTACGTCATTCTGTGTAGTTTCACGTCACTTGTCTTAAGAGGGTAGCGCCATATTCCTAGGTCAGCAGCTGTCAAAGTAGATGTATAGGTACGGTCTCAGCATAGCAGGAAGGTGGCATCAGATCAATTAATTTAAATGAGCATCGCACGGTTCGCTAGAAGAGGACGTATTGTGGATGCGAGAACCTCCATACTTATATAAGCCTGCGTAAAAGAAAACTTATTGAGTGAACTTCGCTGCATTCCAATTTTGTTTTTGTCGTTATGGTTCACTCTAGAAGACCTGGGAAGAGTATAGATGGCACGGCACTGCAGCATCAAGTTCCCTCGAACAATTCGTACTTCTTGCTCGTTTGTAACGTGATTGTAGTTCTTGACACTAAAAACACAATGAAAAAAGGCCCCCATGTGCTTTACAGTGAGAGATATCAGTCTGTAGGAACAATGAATCGAGAGGCGGTATAAAAAAAATGATGACCGATGGCTTCCAGTTTCTTTTTACCATTTATGCATGGGCGCAATGTAGAAAGAAAAAGCACGGTTGAAGTCATCAAGAGCACACGCTACACCACAAATAAGTTTTGGAGTCGCTGTAAACACCATGCTCGTAAAAAAACAGCTAGAAAATCCGACTAGCCTGTGATTACTGGAGAAAACGAAAATTTAATGGGGGAGGGGGGAGGGGGACACTTAAGCTCCGCGTTTCAGGGCATGAAGAGATGCGTAAGCTATCACCAGATATGTAAAGCACAGCTTTAACCAAGGCGTATTATAAACGCGTCTGCATGGCCTACAAGAAGCGTGCCTGACTCGACATACAAGAACCCTGGAAAGCTAACCTATATACCACCTTCCCACTTCAAATAAGCAGTGCTAGTTGGCAACTCCTCCCAACTTTGTGATATCATGTGCTGTCGTTAAGTCTCACAAACTATAGCAAAATCAGTACTCGGCAATTTCAGCTACCGGATACCAGCTGCCAGCGCCTGCCCGTGATTATTTGCTCACAACACCGCTGCCGACACCACCGCCGACATCGGATTTTCTGCGTAACGTGCCCTGAAAACTATCGCGTATGGCGTGCATCCGCACCAGAAGACAATGCATAAAAGCGCAACTACAGCGTCACTAGTCCGCATGATCGCCCTTGGTGCCACCTTCTGAGCGACGCTAGAACGTTAGATTAGAGTGCAGCGGCAGCAAGATGTCGCTGCCACTTGAACTTTGCCATTGTGAAATTTTCTTCGAGGTAGCCGCAGGGGACACTCTACTGCGCATGCGCAGAGCGAGTGGTTGTGCAGGGAAGTACGGGTTCAGGTAAAGGAATGAGGTAAGGAAGCATGTGGGTCGCTTTGTGCTTAACTCAGGGAATGCACGCACCACGTGCGGCCTGAGAAATGCTCCGCAGAATGGTGTATTTGAAAATTGAACGCAGTGCGAGCCGTTCTTAGTGAGCATCCTCACTAAGGCGACATGTGTTCTACAATTTGGCGCTGAAAGTAGCGCCGATTTCTGAGGCTAGAGCGATGGCTTTTTTTAATAATACTGTAAGCCTTCTTCAGGCTCCTACAGGAGTGGGTCAATTCAATCGTAAATAGCAACAGTACAAACAAAAAGGAACACAATGGAACTGAAAATCCCCGACAGTCAAATAACATCATTTTCATTGGCGAAAAAAAACGTTCAACTGCGCCGCTGTAGTTTGTCTCCTTTGAATTAAGCTGGTGTTAGAAAGAGAGGAAAAGGGCGAAGAGTATTAAGCCAGATTTGATTTTTCTTGAACAAATAAATGGATAGACAGACGAGTGAGGACGCGACTCTGAAATTTATTTGGCTTTTTCCCGCAGATTCGTTACGGACTCGTCACTGCACGGCGTTTGCCGAGGGCAGTGACCCCATCCAACAAGCAATTGCACCGCATTCGTTGGCGGTGCATAATTAAAGCGGGGGCTCTCTACCAGTCGGTGTGGCGACAGAAAACGTAATTAACGTAGCATGTTCCGGACGCTCATTCGGGGTCACGTCCGTTGCTGCTACGACCAGTCTTCGCAGGCGTGACTGTACAGGGAGGTTTTATCAAGCGCACCTTATTTTGTTCTCTTTATACTATATTCTTGCGATGACTCTCAAATAAACTGTTTGGCTTTTTTTTTATTTTAGCGTTCAGAGAGATGAGAGACCAGACGTAATTGAGCTTTAATTCCACCTCATGTCTTGACGCTCCGAAGTTTTACCTCCAAACGTGCTTCCTTTTCTGTCCTGTTCATTGCGGGCCATGAGAGGAAACTCAATTTCAACTGAGGTTGGGATCGCTTGGCAATACGGTGCCTCTTGTGGGGCGTCTGTGAAAATCTCGTGTGGATACGCTTTATACTTCCAGTTCCTTTAAACATTTGCATTTGCTAAGCTGATATTTGAACTTAATCTAAACTACTGTCTTTGGTTTGTGCTCGGATGACCTAGTGTTTCTTCTTTGACGCGGAGAAACATACTTGAGCCTGAGGCAGGAATTTGTAGTTATTGGTTGATTCACATTTTTCCTAAGAAGGCAGTCAGTCACGCTTCGTGGTAGTTTCTTCTGAGGTTCAAAGATATCAAGCGCTTGGATACATTGTTTCCAATATCGTTCACCACTGAAGGAGTTGCTTTTAATGCATATTTTGCACGGCTGTTTGGACGATACTAATTCCTAACGACATGCGCTGTATTTCGCTCCGGAGTATTCAAGGAAGTGAAAACCACTTTCGCCACGCGTAATTACTTGGAACGTAGTTGGAAGCATGTTGATAGAAGTAGACTATAGAAGTATAGAAGTACGATGGAAGTAGGCATTTTTATTGGTGGCCACAGTACTGAGCTGGAAAATTAACGCTGCATTATTTATATTTTTCATCAATAAATAAGTTACTAAAATTGCTAGATGTAATTAACAATTACTAGAAGATGACGTGTATTGACCGGTGTTCTTTTTTGAGTGGTCCCGTCCAAATCATTTTGTACTGCGAGTTTTCTTGCTGTTAGATTAGCTCGCTTTAAAGACCATGAACGCACGGCTGCTTCACGTATGTCACAGCTTTACTCGTGCAGCGCTAAGTACGGCCGAGAACTTGTTGATGGAATACACAAGATCAGGACAGCGCACCATGATTGATTGTTTTCCATCTGGAATGATAAAAGCTACGCTACTGCAGCAAATCCTAAACGAGGTTCGTGTTGAATATGGCTGTCATTTGAGTCAGCTGCTAACATTTTTTGGCCTGAATGAAGGAGTTCAAAATATTCACTCTGGTTTGCCGCATCCTTTGCGTCCCGCACTCGAAGACACAATAAAAAATCTACCTACTAATCATCTAATATATTATAGCGGGGGATCAGCTGCCAAATTTTAGAGATCGCCCCCATGAGCAGGCAGTAATGCTTGTAGTAGAACATGCTTAGTAGAACATGACCTTAATGATGTCCTTTCCCGATTTAACAATAAGAATTTCTTGTCGGAGAAGGCGAAAATATTGTGAGTTGCCGACAACGCAAACGCTATCGCGTGTTAGAGCACACGTGTGATGAAGGTTTTCACAGAAATAGAAAGCTTTGTTCAGGTTATGAAGTCGAGCCAATTTTTACAGGCGAGTTGTTTATATGTTCTATCAGCGCGACATTCAGCAGATGCTTCTGGAGGGTGGTGTTAGGCTTTTGTGCAGGCATGGAGTGGCACCTGCCGACTACCCTCTGTCAGAGGTACGCTCGTGAGGAAGACAGGACACACTCACGCAGAAAACGGCTTCAAAGCAGAGTGGAAGCTCTATAGTTCTAGCGCACAAAAAGTGAGCGCATAAAACGACATCCCAACAGGCACTTGTCGCCGTGAACACAATTAGTCTAACTATAAAGCATTAGGAGCCAAATTATTAGGAAATATTGAAGTCACTGGGTCTCTCAGAGTGGCGCCATAAAAGTACCTGACAACACCTGTCTGTCGTAATCAGTTGACTTGATTGATGCGAAACCCTAGAAGCCCCACTAGGAGGAAACTCAGGGTCCATCTTGAAGGCATATTATTAAACCAGCTGCGTGTGGATACCTGTCATAATAAATTTACGCTATTAGTATGTATGTACAAATGCTTGTTAACTTAATACAGCCACACAAAGCTTCATCGCTCTGTCGTACAGCTTTAGGAATGGCTGTGGTCCAGGGGCCCTATTTTCGACACACATACTGTGTACATACTATGAATTCTTAAGTGACATTGCCTCATATTATCTTCTTTGTTCTCTTCCTATGTTTCTCTTTTTTTTGTGTGTGCGCAACTCGTCCACGCAACAACCAGCCCAACACGAAGTTCTTCTAAAGTAAACTGCTTCATCCCTAAATTTGTTTATTACATTTGTTTTTACTGAAACAGCTGTGGAAAGGTCTCATAGTCAATGTGTTTCTAATTTTCTCATTACAAACACGTTCCCGAGTTACATTAATTACTCACAAAACAAGCAAAATGAGACTGGGCAACACTTTCTCGGTTACCGAATATGCTTCATTGTTAACGACAGTTATCTGAGCGCCACAATGCTCTGGCTATGAAGCAGTTGCTACTACTTCAGAACTACTGAGTGAGGAGTTCGCAATATGAGCGCTGAAATGAAACTTGTGAACACGATAATAAAATAATTCAGCTGGGGTTCAACAAAAGCTCTCATCCTTCAGAGATTCAAGATATATTGAAGACCTCGCTCTATCGTACTTAAGGTACGATAAGGCTGGTAGTCACTCAGAGGTCATGACCTCATAGCTCGGTTGGCTGAGGTCTGCCTTCCTTTAGCAAGAACATAATCTTGACCATGCTTACTGACTGCGGGCCAGGGAGTTGCTGTGCTTGCAGCGCCAGCGGGACTCCATTTTACAGGCAACCAAGCGTAGTTTTGGTCAGCTGTAGACGGCAGTTTATGAACTTTATACATGTTGATTTTGCCGTGTGCTGTGATTTCTTTCTGTAGTTATATTCCCCCCCCCCCTTCCATTTTTTTTGGTGTGGATTTCTGGAACATCGCATGCATGTTCACTCATTAAAAATGAAATGGTCTGTATAATATTATCATCATCATGGTTATTACGAAATTGACACCCGACCTGCTCAGCGGCTGAGTGCTGCAGTTACTCTGGCTGAAGCACTGCTTAGGTTTTCTCCATTTCTTCCAGTGCCTACAACTATTTTTCCTATGCCAAAGCCTTCCATGCCGACCTGAAAATACAAAAATGCATTTATTATTTTTGTACTGTTGAAAAGGCAGGGTAATTCCTGGTCGCTTAGAACAACAGGCCGGAATCCGAAGGGAAGGCAAGCGTAGGAGGGGGCGGCATAAAGTTAAGTGGTCAGGTGAGACAGGAAGTTTGGAGGAACACGTGTATGTAGCTCGGACAGGAGCAGTTTAATTGGAAATACAAGGAAGCAAGCAGCCTTTGTCCTGCACTGAGTGTAGTCCGGCGAATGAAGTAATGATAGCTGTTTACTAATAAAGAAAAAAAATGCGCAACTTCACAACTTGCCAGCCTAAATGAGCCAGCGGTGGAAAAAGTAAATAAGATTGGAGTAACCCTAAGCTCCACTTTTTAAAGGTATGATGCGAGAACTTTAGTGACTCCCTTCTTCAGACTCCCCTTTGTGCATACTTTGCATATGTACGCTCATATTATTACTTTTGAATTCGAGCCTATATTATTTCGCACATACTCATTAGCGTACAGTTGTAATCTACAAGACTAGATGAGACACAACCCGACATTGCATAAAACCCCTATTTAACTAAGCCGTACGAGAGTGCCTGTGTGGCCTAGGGTTAGCGTGTCTATCGCGGAGGTCCGGGGTTTCTAAAGGGCCACATTACGCGCACGTCCTCTTTTCTCACTGGCGAAGCCCGAGTTGGCAGCGCATGCCAAATCATACATCCCATGTGAGCTCTTTATGTCACGTAACCAAAAGACCAGTCAGTGGACGGGCATGTCACCAGGCAAAACTATTACCTGCCAGAGACATGACCGTGATTTGGTGCTCGCACTGCCTACGCCGGAGAACGGGAACGTTTATTCAATTGTGTCGTGTTAAAAATTAAGGGGGAACATAATGCCCTGCGTTTGAATTTATGGCGCGGCAGCGTTATGTGCTCCGTCTGTGGTCCCCCTTCGCGCTAGTGTGAAGGCAATTTGTTATACTGGCTTAATCTCCACTCCATTATTTAGTGCTTCTATTATCTCACTCACTGTCATTACGATACAGTCGTAAGTCACCTAATTATGCGAGAGGCTACCCGGCAGAGTTATGATGTCCAGAACAAGAACCAGCCTGCGGGAGGGCGTGTCTGACTTGACGATTCTGGAGTCCTGGATGCAATTCCCATTTCACCTTCCCGCCTCACTGCAGCTACCCATTTTAAAAGGTCCTCCCATATCATGCCGTCTTACGGCGTCACATAACGCGCCAACCAATCAACGCTCGGCCATATCTTTTATAAGTTACCACCTGTTATGCTCGTGCTTTTGTTTTTCTCTCACGACGGGGGCCTACAAGGTCGGACTTTCTGCAGAACGGAGCCTTCAATGCTAATGCGGTAATACTTCAGATAAAACCTTTAACTTAATCGTACAGGTTATATCAAAATGTGCAAATGTCGAAAGTGAAGCTATATTAAGCCGCCTGAGAGAAAAAAAAAAAGAGCAAACAGCGCGCGAACGGTTAGGCGGGCCAATGGACTCGTACGTAAACACACGAATATCTGCACACATTCAATCAGCCTTGCGCGGCTCTATCTACTTCTGTAAGAAGTGGTAACAAACACGGCTTTACATTTCGAGATGTTTACAGTCTCGTGTTTGCTCCTGTACGATGTGTTGCCACCCGACGCCAAGCTCAAATATTCCGAGAGATGCGGCACTTTAGCAGCTTAATATACCCAGAAGAAGCGCGTGAGCGTGAGCGCTGGGATGCAATGTGTAATAAGGGCGGTGTGTGCTCATCTATACTCCGTTTCATACATCAAGTGCAACACTACCAAAGCTACAGCTCTTGTTTGCGCTCTCCGCATCCGCGATAAAAAATAGTGCCTGCTCTTGACGAGAGAAAATAATAGTTGCTTTGTCTGCAAACTTAATACATTTTACATTTGCCATCAACTTCATAAAAAGTACCTTTTTTAGGGAGAAAAGGTCGGATTCGGCTAATTTGTATGTTTTTTTATGTCGTTTTTGTTCGTGCCGTGTTTTGCTGCCCCGCAACCTTGCCTGCTGTGCCACCAGATGGCGCTGGCTGTGCCCTCCGCGCTGCGCATCTCTTTTTGAGAAAATGGTTCTTTGGTGCGCATTTTTTCTATAAGATCCGCTCTGTGATGATGTCTAAGCATGCGAAGCATGTTATTGCAAACGTGTATGCTCGCAATAGAGCCAGTTTCGGCAGGAACCACTCGCCTACAGAACGAGTGCGTAGTGATACGCCTCCTGTTTTTTTTCTTGCGGACTACTTGCGTAGCTTTCGCTGCGTTGCACCTGATGTATGAAACGGAGTATAGACAGGGATAATGCTGCTGCAGCTCATACGACGCTGCACTGACATGCGGGCGCGTGTTTTACGGTACACGCAGTATAACCATGCGGTGCTTCAAAGAACTCCCGTCCATTACAGACCTCGGCATATGAAGGAGCTGGCTGTTGTGCACGTGAGGGGAATAATTGTGGCGTTTATGTTCTTAATTACTACTCAGTTTAAAATCGGGTTAGAAGAGGAATGATATATATATATATATATATATATATATATATATATATATATATATATATATATATATATATATATATATATATATATATATATATATATTGTAGGGGTGTGTTTATTCGGTGAACCCAGGTGATTCCAGCCGCTCAGGGGAGACTCGCAGCGAAGCGTCAGGCGTGGCGAAAGAGCAAGGCAGCGAACAACTTCTTCGTCCTTGAGAGCGGCAGCACGCGACGCATGTCAGTGGTTATATCGATGAAGATTACCACACTACAATATATATATATATATATATATATATATATATATATATATATATATATATATATATATAGAGCGAAGGGTACGCTTCATTTAAAGAAACATTTTATTAGACTCGACGTTTCGACCAGAAGCTGGCCTTCATCAGGAGTGTGAATGCAAGCAATGGGAGTAGGTTTTATATGCAAAGAGTGGAAAGAGAGACAGGTGCGCAGAGTACAATGGCATTGTAGTGATGGATGGGGTAAAAAGCAGGTGCAGGCGGGGAGTGGAAGAAAGTGCAGGTGGAAAAAAAAAAAAAACGGCACATGGAAGGAAGCACAGTAATAGGTATGACCCCAGGCGACAAAAGCAGGAATTGTGTGACCTTCATTGTGTGTATGGTGGGGGAGGCTGACATTCCTTTGGGCCACCTGCAGTAAGCTTGACTTGGCCATTTTGGGTGTGTTTGAGGAAGGAATTTACGGGGTAACTGAACTTTGAAGTGGGGAAAGAATACCAGGGCTCTCATTAATACCGGCATGCAGGGCATTAAATTTAAATATAAAGTACGATTCTCGCTGTTCCCGTTCGCGGTTGCTATGGAAGCCGCTCTGGAGCAGGAAAACTTTAAGTTTGTCGAATTTGTGACTTTTCTGTTGCAGGTGTTTGGACAGGGGAAGGTGGGGGAGAGATTTGCTGTGTGCGCGATGGTTGTTGAAACGAATTCGGAAGGGGTTCTCGGTCTGCCCTATGTATTGCATTTGACACTCGCCACACTCGAGCATATATACCACGTTCCTGGAGTCACAATTCAAATTTCCGCGGATGGAGTGTTTAAAATCAGAGTGTGTGCTCTTTGCCGTGGTCGTTGTTTGCATGTGTTTGCAAACTTGACACCTATTTTTTCCGCACGGCGTACAACCCACAATATCTGCTTTATCGATAGTAGAGTGTACTACATAATTTTGTAAATTTTTTGGTCGTCTGTATGTAACACATACAGAGTCGTCGAGTCTAATAAAATGTTTCTTTAAATGAAGCGTATCCTTCGCTCTATAATTTTTTAAGCGGCCAAGTACGTTAAATGTTCTCGCATATATATATATATATATATATGTATATATATATATATATATATATATATATATATATATATATATATATATATATATATATATATATATATATATATATATATATATATATATATATATATATATATATATATATATATATATATATATATATATATATATATATATATATATATATATATATATATATATATATATATATACGTGTGTGTGTGTGTGTGTGTGTGCGTGTGTGTGTGTGTTTGTGTGTGTGTGTGTGTGTGTGTGTGTGTGTGTGTGTGTGTGTGTGTGTGTGTGTGTGTGTGTGTGTGTGTGTGTGTGTGTGTGTGTGTGTGTGTGTGTGCAAAACTCGCGAGCAGGGCAGCCGGAAGCCCAGGCCAGCTTCTGATCACTTTAGACCATTTTATTTCGCCATTTTGACCTGGTACTGCTGCGTGTACTCTACGACACCAAAACGGCTAACTGCAGATTATTGTACTCCACTTAAAAAAAAAAAAAAAAGAAACGGAGAGAGAAAATTAGGCGAAAGTATTGAGTACGAACATTTCTCGTCTGGAATATTTTACGGGAGCCATTTGCACTGAATTCTGCTGACAGAGCTCCAAGAGTATAAATATGGAGTGGCGGAAGTAGGCTACTCAGCAACTTTTGTTCCGTTTCGTGGTCTCCACTGTTTATTGCCCTGTCTTACTCCTCGTCGTTATTACCACAGCTTCGAGTGCTACTCAGCAACTTTTGTTCCGTTTCGTGGTCTCCACTGTTTATTGCCCTGTCTTACTCCTCGTCGTTATTACCACAGCTTCGAGTGCACACGACACACTCGTAGCTGTTATGACAACCCAACCTTTTGTGTTAACGGATGAGCTGTTTTACTATCGGCTTCGAACAAGCAGGTGCACGGCGTCAGCAGGAAGCGCCATTTGGGCTGCAGATAATGGCGCAGAATTAAAGGCTCAAAGAGAGGCGAAAGAAATCGAACAGACCAAGTTGTAGATCTGGCAATACTAGAACACTAAAAACTAGTTTCACCGGCCGCGTGAGCAGAAAAAAACAACAGTACAAAACGCAGCCAGAATTTACGTTTAGTCTTTATGGAATAAAAGGACACGACTAAGGGTATGAATAATAGCGGCAGCGAGCTGCCGGAAATCAATACAAAATGCTGTTAAGAATAGCGGGCAGCCTGGGAAGGAATATTCGAGGAAACAAAGAGATGCATGGAAGGCCTACTCGCTGCAAATAAAACAAGTTTAGTTAATACATGTTCTGTGCCTTTCACTGATTTCCGTGTGTCCATTTTTGTGTGGGGAGGGGGGGGGGGGGGGGGGGGGAGGATAGGGTATTTAACCTTTTCAAAATCTATGCCGCATCTCGCCCGAGTAGGAGGAGGAGGAGAAGGAAGAGGAAAGGCAGGGAGGTTAACAAGTAGAAGAAACCGGTTTGCTACAGTGCACTGAGGGAAGGGGGTGAGTGGATATAAAAGCGATTGGTAAGAGAGGGATGAGTGAAGTCGGTGTAGTCACGTCACATCACATCAGGTCACAGTCATATCAAGCCACACTACAGCAAATCACAGCCTATCGATCAAGCACTGCCTGGGAGGCCTTCACCGCCGACGATCACCGGGGTCAGTGACGTAGAATCTTTATTTCAGTCACTGGGCGTCCATCTAGACGCTCCTGCGTACGACAGAGACACTGTCTTTCCGCACTGATATGGGGCACTCACAAATACTGTGGCCTATAGTTTCGTCGCCCCCGCAGTTTGCACATGCAGGGCTATTTGTCATACCTATCCTAAAGGAATAAGAGTTTGTGAATGCTACACCAACCCACAGGCGGCACAGCAAAGTTTCTTCACGTCAATGTAGCCCAGGTGGACGCCGGAGCTTCAGGTCAGGGTTCAGGGATTTTAAGCGGCAGTTCGCAAACTGTCCAGAATTCCACAAGGCGAGCGTATGATCCCGTGCAAGCTAGCGAAGCCTGCCCACTGCGTCTACTCTAGAAAAGGGGATGAACACACAATTGCCGTCTTGGTGGGCGGTTCGCGCGTCCTCCTTCGCACGGAGATTGCCCGCTATGCCGCTGTGTCCATTGGTAGAAGATATCATGTCCTTCATTTATGACATAGTAAAGAAGTTCTCGTACTTCCGCGACGAGTTGCTCATGGGCTCAAAGGGGAAGAGCCGCTTGTAAGGCTGGCAGGGCTGCTTTGGAATCAGTGAAAATAGGTCACTGCTAGGGGCTCTGCTGACTGATATGCCTAATTGCGACACGGATAGCGGTCAGCTTTGTGGCTGTCGAAGAAGTCTGGTGAATTGGCAACTTTTATTTGTGTAGTCCTTGCGGGGATGACTTTGGAGCCTGAAGAACTCCAGGGTATTCACTTAACTGTCAATGTAGACGTGCATGCGATTTGCATGGTACTCATGGAAGTATTCAAGAGTGACTTGTTTTAGTTCTGTCGGCGATAGCTCGATCTTCTTCCTGATGCCGGGTATTGAAAGATGCACATGTTGTGGACGCAGGCTCCATAGTGGAGAGGACGGTCTAGATGCGGGTGTAAACTGGGACGGCAATATAGCGCTATGCGCATCAACGGTCTTTGTAAACGATGTACGCGGCCTGGTAATGGGAAGACTGGCGAAATGATGACAGGGAACCCGAGAGATGTGTCGGAAATGTGCCCTCAGGGAGTCAAATGTTAGCTAGGTAGTTCTGGGATGCTCCTGGGCAATTAATACGGTAGCAGCCGTAGAGGCACATTTTGGCAATCCCAGGCAGGTTGGCAGACCTTGAGCTTACGCTCTGTAGAATTCTCACGTTAGTTTTCTGATATTTCCAAGTGCAGGTGAGCTGTACCGAAGGAATACCATGAATAATGCATTGTACAGCTCGAGCTTCGACCGCACTGACCATGACTTTCTCTCAAGAAAAGCAAGTAGGTGAGCAATCGCCGTGAGCCTTTTTTTCATGAGTGAGATATGCGGAGTCTACGAAAGATTTCGGTCGATGATCACTCGTAGAAAGCAATGGCTGCTTTCGTAGAGTATTGCTTTACCATCAATGTGTACGGCGTAAGGAGACATTTTCTTGCGTGTAAATGCAACTAGCTAAAATATTTGGGTTGATATTGCCATGCAGACCATGCAGCTGGAGGTAGGACGCAACTATACTTGCCGCCTTTTGAAGCCTCGCTCGAATTTGTGGGCACGTAACTCCTACATACAGATGTCCTCAGCATAGATTAAAAGTTGCGCCGACTGTGGCATTAAGTCGATAAGCCGACAAGAGTAAGACTGAAGAGCGTTGGGCTTTCCACCCTGTGGGACTGCACGGGAAGTGAAATGAGAAGATGTTGGGCCATCCTCATTCTGAATATAGTGAGATCTGTTGGATAAATAACTGCGTATCCAGCAAAAAACTCGACCTTCAAGCTCGGCAGCTTTCAGAGCGTCTAAAATGGCCTGGTGAGTGACGTTGTCATATGCGCCCATTATATCCAGGAACAACGCCGTGGGTAAGCGCTTCAAAAATTTTTTGCTGCTCTACAGATGATACCAGGTCCACCACGTTGTCAACTGAAGAGCGTCCATGTCGAAACCGGGGCACTATATCTGGATATATACAGTAGCGCTCCAGGTGCCATTCAATACGTGTAAGCAGCATTCTTTCCAGTATTTCACCCGAGTAAGAGCTTTGTTAAACATCAGGGAGGATCAGAAAGGGCGAAGGACGGTGACGCGTGAGAACTGGTATACGAGGGTAGCACGCATTAGAAAAATGAAGGTGCGTACGAATATACGAAGCTTTCGAGTAGCAAATCGGATATCTACGCATTCCAGTATTCGAGCAAATTAACTAGGACAGTCATAAAATTCGAAACAAATCGGATATATTGTCAGTGCAGTTATGAAATTCGAACCAAATCGGATAAATTGTCAGCTTTCGGAATACTTCATTCGAATAACTGGCGGAATGGTCGATTGTTACCCGCTGCAGTTTTTTTTTCCTGCACAGAAAACCGCGTATCAATGCTGCGGGTCATTCTGCAGCAATAAACATGTGAGAGAAAATTTGCGTCACGTTAACACACTTTTTTTTTGCTAAACGTTGCATTATATTCAGCAATGCTATCATTTCACAGGAATAACTATTAGTAGCAAAGGTTGTCCGCACCACATGAATGCTCGCGTGGTCATGTGTTCGCGCGATAGCGTGTTCACTACGCACAGTTTGTAGCCTCGCCGATGAAAATATGTACGATGGGTGTTCGGACGACAAGATGGCGGCAGACAATTCATGGGCAGCAATTGGCCCTCACAGAAAAACGTTGGTCTGTTCCGTTAACAGGACTATATATGGCAGAGCAGACGCAGCGATCGAGATTAATCATCTACCCTCTATCAAGATAACCTACACTTAACTAGTGCTTTCGCAAGATATACTAGGTTTAGCCATGCTAAACAGCGTGGTGGGACATCTCATGAGGAACAAATGACAGGAGGGAGGACAACAACTGCCCGGTGTTATCCGGTTGCGTCATTCTCTCCTTGCCCGTCCTGTCATTCGTGCGGTTTTGTTCGTTATGATATGAAACCTGTGCTACTTTTTTTCAAATTCACATGTGTAACCTCTCGAGAAGGCAGATTAATCAGGACACTTATTTGTTCCCTGTCCCGCAGTATCGGTAGCCTTATCACGGATTCCTTGATAAAAATGGTTTAAACGTGTTGAAAGTATATGTGAATTCTACTTATCGCGAAAACATTTTTTAAAGTGTACGCACCGACGCTGCCTGTTAAGATGTGCTTCAGGCCAAGGAAATGCTTGTGTCATAGACTTTGAATTGTCGCCTGTGTGCCCACCGATCTCTTTTTAAAGCATCGCGCCGCGGTGGTGCAGTAGTTAGGGAGCTCGACTGCTGTGTCCAAGGATGCGGGATCAAATCCCTGCCACGGCGGCAGATTTTCGTTGCCGGCGTAAAGCAAGGCGACCGGGTGCTGTGCGATGTCAGTGCCCGTTAAACAACCCGAGGTGGTCGAAATATCCGGAATTCTTCTACTACGGTGTCTTTCATAGCCTGAGTCGTTTGGGGATGTTAAACTTCATAAATCAAACAAAACTTTTTTTAATGCGGCACGGTTAAAGGCTCTGTTCTCCAGAGAATCTGGTTTCAACGTTGACGTTCAAAGCGAGATATTACAGGCATGGCTTTGACACTGGCGGGTGGTAGTTGGCAGGCTACACGGCCGTGCACTGATTGGTCATCGGGTTGCGTGACGTCAGGAGACCACATGACCCGGGTACGTTGGCAGGGGCTACCAACTCTGGCCTCGCCTTTGAGAGCAGAGGGTGAGATTGCAATCCAGCCCTCCAGGATCCTTGGTTTCCAGTGAGATATGTTGCCCATAGGCCAAGCAAACAGATTCGCACAGCTTCTTTAAAGCGGAACCTTAAATCTAGGGTAGGTTTTATTGCGTAAGCAATACTACGCGAGGTTTCAGCCCGTCGCGTAAAGCCGGCCGGTAGCCACGTTTGGCCTTTGACCTTTAGAGAAGAAGAAGAAGCTACGTCGGCTTTGCTTACGCTACCTACCGGGTTTAACTAAAGCTAAACCCCAGCTAATGTTTTCATATAATACTCTAGGTTACGATTGTGTGGAATATGTGTGCAATAATACAGGCACAAATTAAATAAAATATTACAGACTAGGCGAGTAGCAGGTGTGTGCGTACGCGAATGAGGACCCGCAGGAGTCATCATATGGGAGCCACGAACACTGTCACGTCGTACCCTTAGAAGCGGAGCTAAAGAGTTCCCACCGCTTTTCCTCTCTGCCCTGGTTTTATGTTCGTCTGGGACAGATTACAGCCAACATGAAATCACAACGTCAGATTTCAGCCTGTTGATAGAAAAAGTGGTGGGCCTTGTAATCTGTTTGTGCTCATTTGACGTATCAGTCTGTGGAAGATATGCATGCCCACCAACATTCCTAATCGCCGCTGTCAGCGAAATCAGACTTCCGAGAGCAGTGTGTTTTTTGTCGGTGGAGTATATGGGGTGCAGAAAAAAAAACCCTGACTGGTTGCTGTACCTTTATGCATGTGTATGCCTTCCATGCTTTTCATACGCATGATTATGTGCAGTGCGGAGATATGACAGCCTTGCTCTGTGCAGCCAAATTATTTGAAATATCAGTGCGCTTAAGTTTTAATCTCTCTCTTCTTTCTCTCTGAGAAAAGCACTTGTGTTTTGTTTTATTTCTTATTGTTTGCATGGTTTGGCGCTGTTTCATCAAATCAAGCATTCACTAATTACCCCAAGAAGAAGCGTTAATGCTCTGTACCCATGCATTGAAAAATGAGCGTACATAGTTACAGCAGCGAGCTCGCTTCACGACGATCGAGATGACTCGATTCCTACTTAGCAATAAGTAACCAATACTCTTTTTATAGGGCAAATAATTAACTGTACTTCCTTAAATGCAGGAGCGTACATCTGGCGTTGTTTGAGTAACGTCATTATCAGCATCTGCCAATGAGATTTATCGTTCCATTGACAATGGGTTTCTAGTAAATGGTCGCAAATTCTACCGAGCTAAATTTCCGGTGTTCGACCTACTTTACATTATCTTTCTTGTACCTGTCTTTACTTGCATTTTACAAATCTCGTGAAAACTGATGTACTGAAAGTCACGAAAACGAATTAAAAAAAAATCTACGCAATAAAAAAGAAAAATAACGTACAATTTTGCGGGAAATGTATTCAACACGGAGAGACTGAACAACTTGCGCAGCGCGGAGCAGCCTAGAAGGTACACAATTTCGTACCCATCGCAATTGGCGTATTCTGTCCAAAGGCGCCTCAAGAACGGTCTTAAACTAATTGTCTTCTGGCGAATCCGAGCTGTGTCAGAACAGGCTCTGTCTCTCCTATCACATTTGATAAATGTCATCTGAACAAGAAGCAGGTTGTTTAAAGAACGATTCACAGTATTTGAAAAGGGAGCCCCAATGAGGAGAAATGAGTGAAAGAAATAATAATATTGGTTCTAAATCTATGCCGGGAGGCGTTGCGGCTTTGCTCTTTATTAATATAACATTGTGACGCAAAGTACCATGCGGCGCGATTAAGCTTTCTGATTCACCTGCTTCCCCAAGCCTGCCCCCTTTTATTACTGGTCATTCCTAAACTGGGTCTGTCGACATCGCTTGTGTGCACCCGGTGGTAATTAGCGAGGACAATGCGCTGCGTACCGTCTGTTCTTCCTGTGCTGGCTTCACACTAACGTCGCCAAACTAGATTCTAACGGGAACTAAGTGACAAAAATTAGATCCGTTGTTGAAAACAATTGCCACCTGGCGAAACGAGGCAACCGCCCCATTTAGGGAGGTGCGGGAAAATGGCGCAACGACTCATTCGGGGTATTTACCATGCGAAGCCTTTCAAAGTCTGTTCCCTCCGCAAGCACCTCTTTCCCTTTGTGCCAGTTTCGGTTCTTTTATTATGGTGCGATACACTGCAGCTGAGTGGATGAACAAGTGGGGTTTAATTTTTCTTGCGTGAATAAGATCCAGGGCACGGACGAAAGGGAACAGGGACATCAGTAGTATTCACTTGCTTGAAATAAAAATCGCAATATAACAAGAACATTACGAGCAGAGGTGCATAAATATTCGCCGTAACGTTAGTATCTTAGCAGTGAGCTTTGAGTTCAAATGTATTTCTTTCGTTAAGTCTTCTGAATTGGTTTGCATCAAATGGAAATACAGAGGTGGCTTGGACAACAGGAAGTTTTGTAAGATGCCTAAACATGAATCAAATAATTAGTCGTTCAATCAACCAATTAACTGACCGACCGATGAGTCTTTTATTTAATCTGTGAGACAATAATTGAATGGCTGAATATATCAATCAGGGAGGCAGTGAAAACAATGAGTAAAATGGGGTCGACGTTCCTGCGGCAAGAAGAACGGACGCACAACGAAAGGAATTCGATTGTAAAATCTTTAAGCGAGATGGATGTTGTGTGCATAATAAGAGGACGGCGCTTTCTTAAGAAAGGAGGCAACTATTAAGATCTAGGCAAACAAACAGTGGTGTATAGCAGTGTATATCTGCGTGCATTTACACATGTGGCGAATATAAGAGAGAAAAAGTATGACAGATAAGCATTCGCGTGCGATCAGTTCGACGGTTAAGAGGGTGAATTCGATTCCATGTCAGTTTTTATTTCATGAGTTGTTAATGTTACACACTAAGCTAATTGACACCAGGGACAACTTATGGTCTCTGTTAATCCTGCTTTGGTTGTTCAAATCCCTCTTTTCCGCCAAATTTGCTCCGTGTCCGTTAGATGACGTTTCGGGACAAGGAGACAGAAAGAAAGAGAAATAGCGATGGAACACCAGTTAAAAACAAAATAGGTGTGTTAGACAACCACACATTACCTACTGCTGTGGGACTGTTTTTTAAATTGGCCACCAGAAGCGCGGTGCATCGAAATGAAGCAAGTGGCAAGCATGCACATAAAAAGCCCCCCCCATCATTGGCCTCAATCCTAGAGGGTGCCCGGAGATAGTGTGGGGATGAAGTTGGCTTCAGTTCAGTTCAGTCATTCAGTCGTGTCCGACTCTTCGTGACCCTATTGACCATGTCACGCCACGCTTTCCAGTCTCTCACTATCTTCCTAACATCACATAACTTCATCTGCAGTGCCTCGAGGATGCCATCTAACCATCGCGTTCGCTGCCTACCCCTTCTCCGGCGACCCTCAACCTTTCCCAACATCAAATCTTTCTCCAGCGACTCCTCTCTTCTCATCAGATGACCAAAGTAGCTGAGCTTTAGCTTTAGAATTTGACCCTCCGATGAGCAGTCAGGGTTTATGGTCGACAATATTGACTGATTTGATCTTCTGGCAGTCCAAGGAACTCTCAAGAGTCTTCGCCAGCACCACAATTCAAACGCGTCAATTCTTCGGCGGTCAGCCTTTTTCACAGTCCAACTCTCGCATCCATACATCACAACTGGAAAGACCATAGCACGAGTTATACGGATCTTGGTTGGCAGACTAATGTCTCTGCGTTTTACTAGGCGGTCAAGGCTAACCATTGCTCCCTTTCCCAGAAGCAGGCGTCTCCTAATTTCATGGCTGCAGTCTCCTTCCGAGGTAATCTTGGAGCCCAAGAAGAGAAAATCTGTCACAGCTTCCACTTCTTGTCCCTTGATGCTCCAGGACTTGATAAGGCAAGACGCCATGATCTTTGTCTTTTTAATGTTCAGTTTAAGCCCAAACTTCTCACTCTCTTCTTGTACGCGCATCAGAAGTCTCTTGAGTTCCGCTTCACTTTCTGCCATTAAAGTGGTATCATCCGCATATCTAACGTTGTTGATACATTTTCCAGCAATCTTCACTCCAGCTGAAGACTCGTCCAGACCGGCTTTCCTCATGATGCACTCTGCATATAGGTTAAATAGGCAGGGCGACAGTATGCAGCCTTGCCTCACTCCTTTCTCAATCGGAAACCAATCAGTAAGACCATGCCCAGTTCTGACTGTGGCCTCTTGCCCTTCATACAGGTTCCTGAGGAGACAGATGAGGTGAATTGGAACTCCCATCTCTTGGAGAGCTTGCCACAATCTGCTGTGATCTACGCAGTCAAACGCTTTCGCATAATCAATAAAGCAGAAGTAGATGGGTTTCTGGAACTCTCTTGCTTTTTCCACGATCCAGCGAAGGTTGGCAACTTGGTCTCTAGTTCCTCTGCCCTTGCGAAACCCAGCTTGCACGTCCGGAAGCTCCCGATCCACATACTGCTGCAGCCTACCTTGGAGGATTTTCAACATCACCTTGCTAGCATGCGAAATAAGCGCGATCGTGCGGTAGTTGGAACAATCTTTGGCACTGCCTTTCTTTGGAATGGGGATGTAAACTGACCTCCTCCAATCCTGTGGCCACTGCAGGGTTGTCCAAGTCTTCTGACATAATGTATGCAGAATGTTAACAGCGTCATGGTTGAGGTTTTGAAGCAACTCAGCTGGAATGCCATCAATTCCGCTAGCTAGTTTTAATTAAAGCCATCGAAAAAAAAAACATCAAAGCTGCCAGTGATCAGTTTCGCTCGACTTTGATGCCCACCGTGCAATGCACGCCGACTTTGCTCCCTGCAGTATATCGCTTGAAGTACTCTCGCTAGGAGACCGATATATCGAGACGCCACTGGTGGATTTATAAATTGCCAGTCGCATAATATTGAACATCATGCGGTCATCTCACGACGTGATAAAAGCGTTCGAGGAATTATGTCTTGTATTTCTGAAAGCGCGGACGTGTGCACGGACGTGTGCTCGGGGGGGTCCCGCGATTTCGGGAATATTTTTGGCGAAAAACAAACAAGGAAACAAACAAGCAAACATTGGAGCGTGTTTGCCGGGAACTTCGCCTCAGAAGCTAGCCCAGTAAAAGCAAACGTGAGAAAATGTTACTTTTGAGATGAGAAATATGGGGAAGCACTCTCATTTCCCTGCAGACACATCAAGCGGACCGTGAGGAAATGAAGGAAGGCGGGAGGATATGAAGGCAGTGAATCCAGATACAGCTGTTATTGCGGAAGGCTGCAGAATAGTTTCAACAACCTTTGATTATGTAGGACGCTCGGACACCAAATAGGCCCAGGTGGTCTGAATTTCGTCCAAGCAAAACAAGTAAGAGAAATTTATGCCATAGACAGAGTGACGGAGAGCGCAGTATATCCGATAACGTCGCGTGATGTAGTCGATGACGACGGGATAATCTGTGCCTTTATGCTGAACGCTTTGCGGCACAGGTTGAAGCATGCACGCCGCCATCCCCACCACGTTTCTTTATCCCAGCCTGCCTCTTTTACATACCGTTAGGATAAATGTTTTTCCATTCCCTATAGCCGCTTTTAGGGCAAGTGCTCACTTGACTTGAGAAAGAAATGCAGGCCATACATCAGGCAGAAGCTAAGAGGCCTGAAACGGGAGAAGTTCGTGTGCTTGCAGCAGTGAGCGAATTGGGAAGCCTTTGACAAGGCAGATCTAACGTTCGTTCCTGTTGCACGCAAGCCGTTTAGAATGCCTCTTGCGCTGTCGGGGAAAACCGATGGTACTTTCAAATCTTTGGAAAGATTTGCAAGTGGGGTTAAGTGGACAGCGACTACGAGAATGCGCAGAAGAGGGGACAGACGAGGATCGTTGCTGACCTCGTTTGCGTTCGCTCACCCGACGAGGGCACATAGTTCTCTCTAGACAAATGCGCTTCGATGCACCTGCCTGAATTCAAGGTAGGGCACTTGGTTGCTTCAGTACTACTACATTAATACTGCCACAGAACGCCGCTTCCACTCTATTTTGTGGCTATATCTCTGTTAACTTCACTCTCACGTGTATAGGAAGTGGTCTGTTTGCGTTGAAGATACATCGAAGACAATTTTTTTTAGTCTACTCAGTTCATAGGAACGCCTGCGTCACCGCAGCGCCGCAAACGTGCATCATCCTGGAGCGTGAGATGCAGTTCGCCGTAAAACGGCAGCTGAACCCGCTTGGCTGTCCCTGCCACATGTTTGATAGAACGTGGCCTTCCAAATACTTGACATGCTTGAGTTCCCAGCTTTTTATCTTATTTGAGAACGTTATTTCTTACTACTGAGGGGATAAGACAATGCAATAGACATTACGTGATCGTAAGGCTGCATAGCGGAGTAAGCGCACAGCGCTTCGATTGATAACCATATAACTTCGGTTATTTATATATCTACCTGCATATCAGTCATAGAAGTCCTGCCAACCCCAGGACTGCCATTTGTATAAAATTGGGAGGTCGCCCGTTTGAGGCAGAATATTCAAGTTGGTGTCAAAAGATTCGCCACCTTCTTAAGAATAAAGGCGCTAATTGAAGTAAATTCAAAGTATGTATGAGAGTAGTATTGACGAACCTTTTGCACCGAAACCATGCATTTGACGGATATTTGGGTGGTCAGTACAACCAAACGGATTGTGGCATATGGTTCCGGATGATGTCAAATGGTTTTATCTCGTTGAGATTTACGCGCTTATATGATGTAATACTTGATATAACGAATAAATATTTCGCATATAGGGCACGTGTGTGTAATTAGCAATATCAGTACCCAATCTACATACTTAATAGATGACGCTGCTTGTGTACTGGAAAGGATGCTTCCCTTTTGGCGCAGAATCTTCGAAGTGGTGTCAAATGACCTGCTATGTTCCGGAGGATGAAATTACTAATTCAGATGAAGCCCAAAAAATGTGTAGTATTCGTACACGCATCGATGACTTCACCGCCCCCTAACTGTGCATTTTGCGTAGCTTCAGACGGCAATTATGGCGAACCGTTTGTCGCAGGGAGTTCTGGTTCGTTTCAAGCGACTTTTTATATTGTTATGCACACGTTTATGAAGTTTAATAACTGATATGACGAAGAAAAATACAGGATATAGCAAAGATAGTTGTAGTTTGCTATAATAGTGGGAAATCCATGAACTAGATGGCGCTGCTTGAAGGTTCTATAGCCAACACTCTTAAGTCGAGCGTAGAGGCAGTTCATACTTAACCAGCCAAAAGACGAGACTCAGCAAAGAGGAGGACAGGACAAGGCTGGAACCCATACCAACGTGCCCAGTCATCAACCTTGTAGAGGCAGTGTTGGCGGAAATTATTTTTACCGTATATTCCTCTGTTTGTAGAAAGTTTTGGGCGGCTCGTACAGAGAGAAATGCACTATATATAAGTTGGAGTAATGCTGACACTCCACACAAACAGACGATTAGTTAATACACCGCAACTTAAATGGAAGGTATTACTGAAACATTCGGTGAAGCTAGGGAGCTTCAGTTTTAGGAAGCAGACAAACGTTTTTCGCATTATCAGTGGTTGTCATGTGCCTTTTCATTACTTTTTTTCCGGTGACCTATAATTTGCCGCATCAATTTCCTTTGTATTAGTTTTTGAAACCTTGCATGATTCATTGGTTGTTCTGGCTTCTTTTATGTGCAATTGGGTGTTCAGGGCCAAGGTTTTTTTTTTTTTTTGCTTGTTATAAGGCGTGCACACAGTGCCACTGAGTGGCTCTTTTTTGCATTTCTCCGTGTTATTCGGCTGTGTTCAATGAAAGATAATACGCGCTGTAGATCTACAAAGAAAACCCCTGGATAGCCCCGAGCTTAGTTCAGCGAAAAACCAACTGTCCCCACAGTATAATCTGTTAAAGCCCCAACTTCTTTGGCTTGTTAACGGATAAACGTCAGTAAGTTCTTTTGCACTTCCGTTACAGGTAAAGGTACACCAAAATCCTGGCAGGAAAAGGATTGCTCATTTAAGGGACACTAACCTTTTTTTATGATTATGTGGGGATTAAGTAAAATGTAATTCAGACTATAGGCAGTTTGAGAACTGAAAATTGTTATCCTACTTGCTGCTGTTTTGACAGCGAGGTAAGCCCACATTTTCGAACCGATAATAATCAAAATTTACTGAGTGGCTCTTTTTTGCATTTCTCCGTTTTATTCGGCTGTGTTCAATGAAAGATAATACGCGCTGTATATCTACAAAGAAAACCCCTGGATAGCCCCGAGCTTAGTTCAGCGAAAAACAAACTGTCCCCACAGTATAATCTGTTAAAGCCCCAACTTCTTTGGCTCGTTAACGGATAAACGTCAGTAAGTTCTTTTGCACTTCCGCTACAGGTAAAGGTACACCAAAATCCTGGCAGGAAAAGGATTGCTCATTTAAGGGACACTAACCTTTTTTTATGATTGTGTGGGGATTAAGTAAAATGTAATTCAGACTATAGGCAGTTTGAGAACTGAAAATTGTTATCCTACTTGCTGCTGTTTTGACAGCGAGGTAAGCCCACATTTTCGAACCGATAATAATCAAAATTTACTGAGTGGCTCTTTTTTGCATTTCTCCGTTTTATTCGGCTGTGTTCAATGAAAGATAATACGCGCTGTATATCTACAAAGAAAACCCCTGGATAGCCCCGAGCTTAGTTCAGCGAAAAACCAACTGTCCCCACAGTATAATCTGTTAAAGCCCCAACTTCTTTGGCTCGTTAACGGATAAACGTCAGTAAGTTCTTTTGCACTTCCGCTACAGGTAAAGGTACACCAAAATCCTGGCAGGAAAAGGATTGCTCATTTAAGGGACACTAACCTTTTTTTATGATTGTGTGGGGATTAAGTAAAATGTAATTCAGACTATAGGCAGTTTGAGAACTGAAAATTGTTATCCTACTTGGTGCTGTTTTGACAGCGAGGTAAGCCCACATTTTCGAACCGATAATAATCAAAATTTACTGAGTGGCTCTTTTTTGCATTTCTCCGTTTTATTCGGCTGTGTTCAATGAAAGATAATACGCGCTGTATATCTACAAAGAAAACCCCTGGATAGCCCCGGGCTTAGTTCAGCGAAAAACAAACTGTCCCCACAGTATAATCTGTTAAAGCCCCAACTTCTTTGGCTTGTTAACGGATAAACGTCAGTAAGTTCTTTTGCACTTCCGCTACAGGTAAAGGTACACCAAAATCCTGGCAGGAAAAGGATTGCTCATTTAAGGGACACTAACCTTTTTTTTATGATTGTGTGGGGAATAAGTAAAATGTAATTCAGACTATAGGCAGTTTGAGAACTGAAAATTGTTATCCTACTTGCTGCTGTTTTGACAGCGAGGTAAGCCCACATTTTCGAACCGATAATAATCAAAATTTACTGAGTGGCTCTTTTTTGCATTTCTCCGTTTTATTCGGCTGTGTTCAATGAAAGATAATACGCGCTGTATATCTACAAAGAAAACCCCTGGATAGCCCCGGGCTTAGTTCAGCGAAAAACCAACTGTCCCCACAGTATAATCTGTTAAAGCCCCAACTTCTTTGGCTTGTTAACGGATAAACGTCAGTAAGTTCTTTTGCACTTCCGCTACAGGTAAAGGTACACCAAAATCCTGGCAGGAAAAGGATTGCTCATTTAAGGGACACTAACCTTTTTTTATGATTGTGTGGGGATTAAGTAAAATGTAATTCAGACTATAGGCAGTTTGAGAACTGGAAATTGTTATCCTACTTGGTGCTGTTTTGACAGCGAGGTAAGCCCACATTTTCGAACCGATAATAATCAAAATTTATAGTCGTAGCGCAATGAATGAGTAGTGTGATGTCTCCTGAAATATATATTAATTTTGAAATCTCAAATCCGGATCAGTGTTTTTCATTTTTGGGTTTATGAGTTGCAGGACCCGATAGTGGGACGATGTTGCTTAGCACTTTTTGTCTCAGGGCGGACAACGACGAGGACGGATTCCAGTCATACGCTGGTTTTAAGAGTCCAGCGCCGTCCTAAAGAGATCAATCGAAGGGAGGCCCCTATGCAACATGAACTCCAGGAAAAAGCCAAGCAACGAAACGGGAATCTCGAGGGCAGCTTGACGTGGCAAGAGGGAGATATCGATTTGCGGAGATTTGTGAAAAATTCAGCGAAGAAGCCTGTGCAGGCTGGAAAAGTGGTTTGGTCCAGCTTGTTGGAGAATTACGGCACACCACGGGCAGAGCTGGACCGAAGATATGGGTTGGTCGGAAGGTATCCGCTACTTTCCCACAAAATCAGAGAGCACTGCTCGAGGAGTTCTCGTCACCTGACGACGAGACACCTACTGTAGGACAAATAACACGGTAAAGCCAGAAGGAAGGGGCTGAATGAAGATTAGCCCAGGCAAGGTGTGACGAGGAAGGGATCTTCTGTGCTGGGATCCTACTTTGAGCTATCAAATATCACATTGTTTGCCCAAAGGAGGAACTAGAGATACACAAAGTAAATGCCGTTCAGCTTTCCCGCTCTCACTGTAAGCCTGAGCACAGTAGAGGTGCACTTCTACTGTGCTCAGGCTTGCAGTGAGAGTGGGTGGTTGAACGGTCCAAGTACTCCAACTGGCGGAACAATTTGACGCACTTTACTTTGGATTATTACAGGTGCATAATTGCTTACTGGTTGCGCTGCAGGCTAAACAGGTATCAAAGGCCAACATTGCACACTGGGAAAATGGTAGCCGTCATCGAGCATGCGATACAAATACTGAATAAGGCTTGATGACCTGATAAGTTACACCTCATAGCGAGCTCTTCGGTAGTGTATTACGAGCTGATTTAATGACATCAAAATCTATTTAAAGCTTAGCGGAATTGAGGCCTTCTTTTTTTCAAAAGCAGCATCAGCTCTGCCAGGTTAGAAGCTTTTGCATACGAAGGTTCTTTTTGAGCAGTCGCGAACAATGAAATTGTATTCAACCAGGAATTAATTCGCTTTCATTTATCAGTAAGCGAAATTTGTGGCGCAAGCCGGTTCACATACACCTTTCTTAAAAGGCATTTAACATGCGATGGTAAGCAAAGAAAAGACGCCAAATGAGAATGGCTTCCAAGACCTTTTTTGTCTGAAGCGCACTATTATATAGTGTGAAGATACATAATCATACCCATGTCTCATCGTCACTCCACTGCCCAGCGGTTAAACCTGCCGAAAGTGTAATTCGCCTGCTTGACAAGGATGCTATTTGAATATAATGAATACATCCCTGCAACACATGCGCGTTGTGGGATTCATTGAAATGGAGTCTGATGTCGGCGACGGTTGATGCAGGCTTTCTCTGTAAGTTGTGATGCAAACAGACGTTCCTCCGGGACGGTGACTTATTCGGCAGAAAACACAGCTGTACATTACATACTCGAAATTATTTAATCAGAAAAACACGTTTAGGAAACAGGATTAAATATTTTTCTTGGCATGCTTTTAAAACGTTTCTCCATGTTTTAATTTTCTTTGGCTAACTCGCAAGATCCATCACCTAACATAGGCGGTCATCTACCCTCTCATCTTTTTCGAATTTAGATTTCAGTGTAAACATAAGCCGCACTGTCGTGCTTCGGAGAATCCCGACATTTGTTGGAGTTTCAGATTGTATTTTATGATTTTTGTTTCTATGAGCTGGCATCCCGCGGGCATTTGAAAGCGCTCGATATAAAAGTACAAATTGTAGGAAGCAGTCCAATTTGGGTTAAAATGCTTCAAAATAGGTTCACTGACTGAGACAACCAAACCAAAACCAGCGTTTGCGAAACCTTCAGCTTCGGAGCTAATTACTTGCTTCTTCCTTCGTTGAGCCGACAAAAGAATTAAGGCTTTATAGGCATTACGTGCATAAAAGTACACGCAAACACTGTGCGGGAAGTCGCAGAACACAGTTTCCGGAAGTACACGAGTGACTTTCCGACAGCACAAAGGTATTCGCAATCCTGATTTAACGTGAAAACGTTCTATGGTTAGTGGAAGAACGACTGAGAGCCAATCTCGCAGACAACAGAGTTAAAGCATAATCCTATCAGCCAGATCAAATTACTCTAGTCACACACGACCCATTCTTGCTTTACGCAGATAATGCCTTTCTAAGAGGACCTCTTCTATTTATGCAAATCCGCCTTCTTAAATCAACTCACATTTTACTAAACTGGAGAAAAGAAATAATAGACGAGCCTCGATAAAAAGACTGTTGCTGTTTGGCAACAGGAAAACAATCTCTTGAAACTTAACAAGCGAGTAGGTCCTTTTTCGTGTTACGTTAGGTTTGGCGACAGAGGCGGTGAAACGGACCCGTAGATTTGTCAGCACTAGCCAGGCGGGAGCTTTTGATTTTGCCAGCTAGATTTGGTTTTGTATATTTGTTTTTTTTTCCTGTTATTTTACTTTATAGTGCTTGTCTCAGACGCGTTTGTTAGTTTATTTGGCTGGACGGCGCAGACGACAATCGCGTGACTGCAGTTGCTCTAATGAAATTCCGCTCGAGGAGCAGCAGATGGAACAATAGCTCTTTCCATTTGCTGTTTGTTTTTGTCTTTCGCCGTCTTCCTACTTACATGATTTGGTTTAGTTTATGGGGTTGTTTCGAAGTGGCTCAGGGGTTTTAACTTGCGCTGTCATCGCACACCACACGACGCCCTGCGTTCCGGCTCCATCAAAAAGCGGTCACTGCGACCGGGATTTGATCCCGCATTCTTGGCTTCAGCAGGCAAGTGCCATAACCACTGCGTTACCCCGGCGGTATTTCTTCTTAAATAGTACTGCCAGAGAGGTGTGGGACAAAATGTTTTAGCTGCTGTAGTATTTAAATTCACATTGTGTTTCTGACGTCTTAAACGAGTGTGCTTTGCAGTCTTCCTCGGAGGAGTCTTTTTGGATTTAAATGCACCAAGTGAAGAATACACAACGTATGTTTGTTGACAAGATCTTGTTGTTCTCTTGCTCCAACGTTTCTCAGAACAGATTTATCGCCACTGTTAAGACAGCTTTTGTTGAGTATGAAAGTAACAGTGTTGTTTAAAATAACCTTGTAGCTATCTTTGTACAGATACATTCAGAACGGTCACAACCTCGCGCAACCTAACAGCTGATGGATAACGAAGGTCCTACGCATGCTTCCCTTATTATCATATGCATGCCTTCCTAAGTAATATCACTTGTCGTCAAGCTCTTTCGCTCATGCTTGCTTGTGCCAACCAGGAGGGTCTTGCACTTAATCGTCCAGAGTTGGGGTCAGCCTCCTGTTGGCTGCCTGCCGTCGTACATTGACGAAAAATATGTAAGTGCAAGTCGAAATTTTCAATGTGGGCAAGCAGCTATCCTCGAAGCATACTCGAGCAGCCCTTATCCGCATTTTATACGCTGCGCCCGATAATAATGGGCGCGCATGCTTTCAGAGGTTCCTAGTTATATTGATTATAAGTATATCTAGAGCAAGCACAACGAGGGCCCATAATAAGCGGATTCATTCCCTCCAAATTTTCGTCAGCCCGCACTGCTCGGCTCCGACAGCGGAAACAGTGAATGACCCTACTTTCCACTTATCACATCGGAAGTCGCAGGTGGTTGCTGTCAAAAATATGTATACCAGAAAATTCCAGAGCGAAACCTTCCTGAGAACAGGCCTAGTTAGTAATCAAATAAGGAAGCCTTGTGGAACGAATTTGGTTAGGCGTACTCTCTGTGATAGCGCAGTGTGCAGACGTCAGAACCTCGTAAATCATATGATGCAGGTATCGCCAATACGGAGCCGACACCGGAGATGTTATTGAGATCGTGGTGTGTTACCACGATCGTGGTGTGTTATGTGTTATTTAAGCTGTGGAGGAAGTCCTTGCAAGAAGGTGCAGCCCTTTTACAACTGCACCTGTTCGAATACAGATCGAGGCACGTCACGAGGCACGTTAACCGCTGTCACGAAGCCACACATTGCATGCCTGTGCATGAAATGTGTGACAATGTGTGGCGTATTGAAAACTACCATGAACAGTGTGTGCAGCATGGGTCGTGTAGTGGAGAATATTACCTCGGTTTGTCTCAACTACGGTGGCTTTCGACGCTATTGATGGAGAGGCTTTACTAGCAGCGTTCTTGGATCTTCACTCATGTTTGTGTGAAGCCTCCGTCAAGTAACTGCTCGAAACAAAAATCCATAATGGTTTAACATAGCTGAGCCGAGTTAGACTTAAATATAGACAGAAGGACGTAAGACAGAAAGCCATATCCTGTCAAACATTATTTACTACGAAAGGTCAAAAATTGCAATCTTGATCCTAGTCAAAGGTGAACATTATGACTGTGGTTTAAGGGCAAAAGTTATGGCCAGTCAAGATGACCAATGTTTAGTCATACCAAATAATTAAGTTGGAGTTTATTTCTTTCTTTTACAAGAAAGGGGAAGCCAAGGCAAAAGGCGACAAGTCTGACTGGACCTTCCACATTAAATCACTGGATAGTATATTGTATCATAGCATGCCTTAGTTTCACTAACACTCGGCGCTCAAGTTCACAAGTAGCGCTCAAGTAGCGCTTTTGCACTAAAATACCCGCCTGCAATAAGTTTCAAACCCAGGTCGAGGCAAAGAGGTGAGGCCCATTCATGCCTGCTTTTTTGGCTCCCATCGCAAAACCACTGCGCCACCTAGGGAGTCTGCCAATGAGAGGCGGGGCCTGCTAGACCGCCTCCAATAAAAAAAAAACATACACCAGTTAAGCCCCCTGATAAGGGCGGCGAGTCTTAACCCTACTCTATATTCTTTCCACACCTACCAAAATGGCTACCGAGAGCATCATTTATTGGAACTGTCGAGGACTTCTAAAAAATCTGGATGACGTATATGAAATCCTCGCCGAACACCAACCAAACATAGTTTGTCTGCAAGAAACGCATCTGAAACCAACAGACACAAGTTTTCTCAAGCAGTATCGTGTATTCAGGAAAAGATAGGCAAGGCAGTACTCACCCCTCCAGTGGCGTTGCCATTATAACACAAAAGTCAATCGCTTGTCGAAACATCTCGATTAACACAGACTTAGAGGCAGTGGCAATACAAGCCTTAATATTCGGTAAAATAACAACGGTATGTTCGCTGTATATTCCGCCAGATCATAGACTATGCAACAAAAATTTTGAAAAGCTGATTGACCAACTCCCAGAACCATGGATGCTGGTCGGAGACTTTAATGCCCACCACCCATTATGGGGATGTACAAGAACGGACTTCCGAGGTGCACTAATTGAAAAGTTTTTGTTGTCCTCAGGATCATGTTTACTCAACTCAAAACAGCCAACATACTACAGCTCAGCTTATAATACGTACACAGCCATTGATTTAGCCATTGGCTCTCTGATACTCTTGGCAGCTACAGAGTGGGTTGTCATTGACAATCTATATGGAAGTGACCATTTTCCCATCTCTGTGAAGTACACAGGCAATAAAAATGTAAATGCATCTAGTCCCAGGAAATTTAAACAATATGCGGCTAACTGGGAGATGTTCAGGGAACACTCAGCTCTGCCCTGTTCATCAGAGACTGCCTTAGGCGTTGACGAATCTCAACTCTTGATCACGCTGCACATTATAGATGCTGCAGAAAAACACATTTCACAAACATCAAGTAAGCCACGAAACAAACGAAGGCCGTGGTGGAATGCACAATGTAAGACAGCCCGTGAAACACAAAACAAGGCATGGTCGAAGTTACGCCGATACTCCACGGCTGAAAACCTAATAGGATTTAAGCGTGCAAAGGCAAATGGCAAACGTGTCCGACGCATCTCCAAGCTAGAAAGCTGGTTATCATTCCTTTCTTCTGTGAACCCTTATTCTGATGCTCACAAAGTATACAACAGAATAAGAGCACTCAAAGGATATAGCACTCTCCCAACACCCCTTGTCAGCACTAGTGGTGACTCTCTTGAACACCAAGCAGACACACTAGGGCAACACTTCGAATACGTATTCAGCTCAGTGCACTATACAGATTCCTTTTTGCGGCACAAGGTAACTGAGGAGAGGAAGCCTATATGTGATAAAAAACCGTGCACAGGAGGGTACAATAGCCCTTTCACCATGCAGGAGCTGAAGATTGCACTTGGCACATGTGGGGACACAGCACCAGGTCCTGACAGGATCACATATGGAATGCTCAAGCACCTGCATACGAACACGCTTGACACCCTACTCTGCCTGTATAATAAAATATGGGCCACAGGACGCTTTCCTAAAGCATGGAAGGAAGCGATCCTTATCCCGATATTAAAACCCGGAAAAGAACCACTCTTGCTGCAAGTTATCTGCCTATTGCTCTAACCAGCTGTTTATGCAAGCTTTTTGAAAAAATGGTAAATCGCCGCCTTCTACCTTTCCTTGAATTCAATGGTCTTCTTCATCAAAACCAAGCTGGTTTTAGAGCTGGGCGGTCAACAGCTGATCAGCTCATTGCATTTGAGTCATATGCAAGGGATGCTTTTGCACACAAACAACATTATTTATCTGTCTTTTTCGATCTTGAAAAAGCATATGATACCACTTGGCGCTATGGTATCATCCACGACCTCTCCTCTCTTGGTATCACAGGGAACATGTTGAATACAATACGAAGTTACTTGTCTGAACGATCCTTCAAAGTTCGTGTTGGCAATGCATACTCAAAGCAGTACGTACTGGAAAATGGTTTCCCTCAAGGTGGTGTTCTTAGTTGCACACTTTTCATAGTCAAAATGAACTCTTTAAAAAGTGTGTTGCCAAAAAACATTTCTTGCTCTGTATATGTTGATGACATCCAGATAAGCTTCAAATCTTGCAACTTGGCCATCTGTGAAAGATAGATTCAGCTAGGTGTTAACAAATTGTCCAGGTGGGCTGATGGCAATGGGTTTAAATTTAACTCTGAAAAAAGTGTTTGTGTACTTTTCTCTAAGCAGCGTGGCGTCAGACCCGACCCCAACATTACATTGAATGGTCAGAGCCTAGCTCTTAAAAAGGAACATAATTTCTTGGCGTAGTTGTTGACGAAAAACTTTCCTTTATTGCCCACATAAAACAGTTGCGACTTAAGTGTCTCAAAGCAATGAATCTGATAAAAATTCTCTCTCACCTTTCATGGGGCACAGACCGCGACTGCCTTCTGAGCCTTCTGAATAGTGTAGTTCTATCAGGCATTGACTATGGCTCAATGGTCTATGGGTCCGCATCATCCTCTGCTCTAAAATTGCTTGATCCCGTGCACCACCTCGGCCTTCGCCTCGCCACGGGTGCTTTTCGAACTGCTCAAGTCTCCTGTGCAGCACATGGAGCACAGTTTTCAGAGTCAAAAACACTGAACAGACATACTAGTATATTTACCGCTGAATGCCATGGTATCCTTTTAGCTGTGAGACACATTATAGAAAATAAAATACAGACGTCGATCTTCTACACAGACTCCCTCAGTGTTTTAACGTCCCTATCCTTTTGGAAATGGCATAATAAGAACCCAGTCCTGAATTCTCTTTATGACACCATTATGTTTGCCCATAAACTAGAAATTAAAATTACACTGTGTTGGGTGCCAGGCCACCGCTGTATACCGGGTAACGAGGCAGCTGATAGGCTTGCTGCGTCAGCTGCCCTTCGAAGTGACACAGACATTGATAAGATAACTTATCATGACCTCAAGCAGCACATAAAAAGCATGATTCGGCAACAATGGCAAGAGGAATGGGACGCAGCAACAGAAAATAAACTGCACACAATAAAGCCAAGTATAGGCAGGTACACCACAAAAAAAAAAAAACAAGACAGATTTAAAGAAGTAGCTCTGTGCAGGCTCAGAATTGGTCACACATACGCAACACATACATATCTTTTAACTAACTCTCCTGCACCACACTGTTCGAGATGTGGTGATCGGCTCACTGTCATTCATGTTTTAATTATATGTGCACAACTGGAACCAGAAAGGAGACGTAATTTTCCCTCCTTGTACACTCTTCAAATACCTGCACACCCATCCATTTTCATTGGTGACAACCCAATATTTCCTTTAAATCAGGTGCTCAGATTTTTATCACAAGTAGGTTTTTTACATGGAATTTTTTATCGACGTGGATCTCAGCCCGCTCCTCCTTGAGAGGATGGATGAGATCTTTTAAAGCATCTACATATACTTTCTTAAAATTTTTTCCCACCTCATTATTCATCGCAAATGAATTTTAGGCCCTATACACCACTGTTTTTAGTGATATTACAGAGCAAATGCATTTTTAGGCCCTATACACCACTGTTTTTTATCCCTTCATGAAACATTACAACTATCACATTACGCAAACTTGAGTACACCGTTAACCTTGTGTTTGGCGCTCTTTGGCCTGAGACGCCCTTGCGCCATTAAAATCCAACTTCATCATCATCAAAACCACTGCGCCATCTTGGTAGCTGGTTTCTACAAGTGTTAAGCTGCCAGTGATGATTATATCATCAGTCGCAATGGCACATTCCCACGGTGACGAATTGGCCAGGGCGCGTTGCACTGCTATTCTTTCGGTCTGCTCACCGGACGCCATGTCTGCATCTCCTGTAACAAAGATGTAATAAATACCATAATTTGGTTTACATCGTAATAAAGAATTCCGAGGGCACTCTGGAATCTTTACTGCAGAAACGCGAATGCCGGAGCGTTTATGGTGCACACGATCTATCACATATGCTCTCATTATCATCACCAACTAAATGCACTTTCATTATTATTGCTATTGCCATGATTGTCATTATCACTAATTGCAGCTTTGTTGTCGTCCCTACTGCAATCCTCACGGTAGAGAAGGAGAATTATCATAGGCGCTTCATGATATTAAAGCTTGGTTATATCAAAAAGGAATTTATATACCATGGGGGACATATTGTTTTCTGCGTAACAAATCAGAAACAATTGAACACATTTTCATAGATTGTAATAACGTTATTTTTTTGGGACGTGTTACAGCCTACCATTAAGAAGAGGCTTCCTCTTACACCGCAAGGTATAAGGTTCTTGCTCGTTCACGACAATGCAGTACCATACGATGCCATATTCTTGTTGGGACTGCACTCTGTATGGCGCAGTGCTATGGATTATCGACATTGTAACACTGGAACGAGATCTGCGTATGAATACTTTGTTGAGAATATTGCGAAAATCCACGATGTTTTGAAAGTTGCAGACTGTGGTTCTGAAACAGAGTTAGTGTCTAGAAAGTCAGCACAAATGAAACGACTATTTTTCATGGGCGACGAACGGCCAGACGAACTTGTAAATATATATGTACTGTATATATTGTTACGACGTGGGTAAGACGTCGGAGCGTTGAACAACAAGACGATAGGGCAGGGAGCTCAGGTGGTCAACGGCAGCGCGTCCGGCACGAGAGTCTTTTTCCAACGTCTTTCTCCTTCACTTGTGCTCTAAGCTTCACCTTCTTCTGTACTGTTACATTTTCCCCTGGGCAGACGAAGCCCCCCGGGCGAGGTAGTCACTCGTCTCCACGAGAGTGACATGGCTTCATCCGGGCGACATGGGCAACTTCGGTTCTGACTGAACGACGAGCACTTGCTGTCATACGTGCTATTTGGTAGTTCACTTCACTGACGCGTTCAAGCAATGCGTAAGGGCCAGCGTAATGGGCCAACATTTTCTGGGCTAAACCACGCTTTAGGAGAGGTCGCCAAAGCCACATTAAATCTCCAGGGGCGTAAGACACATGGTTCTGCCGGTTGTCGTAACGAACTTTTGATCGCTCTTGCGAAGCGAGAATTCGCAAACGGGCGAGACGGCGAGCTTCTTCGGCTCGACAAAGAGTTTCCGCGATGCACGGTTCGTCATGGACGGAGTAAGGAAGAATGGTGTCTAGACAGTACCGAGGAGGACGGGCGTATAGCAGGAAGAACGGGCTGTAGCCAACCGTCTCATGTGTTGCAGTGTTGAATGCAGACGTTATAGACGGCAGTATAGTATCCCAATTCTTGTGATCAGATGCGATGTACATAGATAGCATGTTTGTGAGTGTGCTGTTTGTGTGCTCCGTCAAGCCGTTGGATTGAGGGTGATATGGTGTGGAATGCCGAAAATGCGACGCACACAAACGAAGAAGCTCTTCCACAACATCTGCCATAAACTGGCGACCTCTGTCACTGATGATCACTCGCGGAGGTCCATGGCGGAAGATCATAGAACGGAGCAAGAACAGGGACACGTGGTGAGGGGTGGCTGAAGGATAAGCTGCCATTTCGCAGTAGCGGGTGAGATAGTCGGCACAAACCACGATCCAACGATTTCCGTCGGATGACTTCGGGAAGGGGCCCATAAGGTCGATTCCGATTTTCTCAAATGCGCCACGTGGTGGAGTCACAGGATGCAGCAGGCCTTGTGGCGTGGACGTAGGAAGTTTGTGTCGTTGGCACTCAGTGCAGCTCGCCACATATCGCTCAGTCGTCTGGCGCATCTTTGGCCAATAAAACCGGTCACGGGCACGATGGAGCGTTCGTGCAGAGCCCAGGTGACCGGAAGTGGGGTCGTCGTGCATGGCACGTAAGATGCACGAGCGGCAGCTCTCGGGAACCACAAGCAGAAAATTCATGCCGGTGCTTGAGTAAGCCTGTTTGTACAAAAGGCCATCACGGAGACAAAATGAGCTGGAAGCAGTGGAATCCCGCGCCTCCGCAAGCAGTGGCTCGAGGCTTATGTCGGTCTCTTGCGCAGTCCGCAGAGCTGAGGCGTCGGGAAACTCGGTCACGGCGGAGGCGATGTAATGATCGAAATCACCAGAGTCACATTCGATCGTAGGAAGAGGAAGACGTGAAAGACAGTCTGCATCGGCGTGTTTGCGGCCACTCTTGTACGAAACGGTGACGTCGCACTCCTGCAGACGAAGGGCCCAGCGTGCCAGACGACCAGATGGATCACGAAGGTTGACGAGCCAACACAGGGCATGATGGTCCGTCACAACCGTGAAATGGCGTCCATATAGGTAGCACCGAAACCGCTGAACAGCGAAAACTACAGCGAGACACTCCTGCTCCGCAACCGTGTAGTTACGCTCAGGTTTGCTGAGGGAACGGCTTGCATACGCAGTTACATGCTCGCCTGTTGTCGAACGTTGCACAAGCACAGCGCCAACACCAATCCCACTTGCATCAGTGGGGACTTCAGTCGGAGCGGAGGGGTTGAAGTGCCGTAGTATGGAATGTGACGTAAGCAGAAACTTCAGTTGGCGGAAAGACGCGTCACAATCTGAGGTCCAGTCGAAAGGGATGTCCTTTTGTACAAGGGATGTCAGAGGGTAGGCTACGTCGGCAAACCTTGGGATGAATCGTCGAAAACAGGAACACAGCCCAAGAAACCTGCAGAGCTCCTTTTCAGTCTGTGGTCGTTGGAATGCAGCAACTGCTCAGTTTTCTGTGGATCTGGACGAACTCCATCGCGGTCGACGAGATGGCCGAGTACCAGCGCTTGGCGTTCACCAAAACGGCACTTTTTGGAATTCAGGACAAGGCCAGCCTTCTGTAGGCAATCTAAAACAATAGCGAGTCGCGTGTTATGTTCAGTAAAAGTCCGGCCAAAAATAACATCGTCTAAATAGCACATGCAGATTTCCCACTTGAGGCCACGAAGTATTGTGTCCATAAATCTTTCAAATGTTGCCGGCGCATTACATAGGCCGAAGGGCATCACGTTAGATTCAAATAGGCCGTCCGGCGTAACAAATGCAGTTTTTTCCTTGTCAGCAGGGTCCATCGGAATCTGCCATTACCCCGATCGCAAATCAACTGAAGAGAAATAAGACGCGGAGAAAAGGCAATCTATGGCATCGTCGATGCGCGGGAGAGGATACACATCCTTTTTAGTGATGGAGTTGAGGCGATGATAGTCAATGCAGAACCTCCATGTTCCGTCTTTTTTCTTTACCAATATCACGGGAGCAGCCCAAGGACTGGAGGATTCCTGTATTACGCCCCTGTTCAACATGTCTTGGACTTGCTCGGTGATGATCTTACGCTCTGATGGCGACACACGGTACGGCTTTTGACGGATCGGATGGGCAGATCCCGTGTCAATCCTGTGGCGTGCGCGCGACAGCGCAAAACGTTGCGAGCCGTCGGACTGTGCGAAATCAAAGACGAATAAGTGCTGGGACAAGAGGTTCTTCAATATCTGTCGTTGTGAGGTGTTCAACGATGCGCTGATCATCGGAAGAAGCTTTTCGTCAGCAGGTGAGTTAGTAGCGGGGTTGTCTAGGGAAAGAGTAACGACAGCTACACAATTCGGGAGAGTTGCGCTACATGAAGCTAGTTGAGAGCCCGCTGGAAAAATAACTGGTTCCGATGAGCAATTTATAGTGCACAGTCCGGTACGGCCCTCTTTCACGTGAACCAAACAATGCGGCGCTAACGCATTTTTCTTTACGCACTGTAAATTAAGAGGTGCCACAGTAGCCTCAAAAGAGTCGTTAATAGCACGGGAGCAGGACACCTGGACACACACTGCAGAATGTGGCGGTATGACGACTTCATCACACACAAACAAAACATCTTCATAATTTGACGTCTCTTCCAAAAGTTCACGAGGAAGAGAACCACTAACACTTAGCTCTCCCTTTCGACAACCAACTGTAGCGCCGCACATACGCAGGAAGTCAATTTCCAAGATTACGTCGTGTGTAGATCGGGGCAGTACTGCAAACTCCGCCGGAAATACTGTGCCCCCAAAAGAAACTTCAACGCTGCTTACCCCAACCGGATACATTACTCCAATTACTCCATAAAAATTTGCAGTTTTGTCCCAAACAAACATAACTTTGTTCTTCAAAAGGTTCTTAAAATCTAAACTCATTACTGATACTGTAGCACCAGTGTCTACCAACGCCATCGTTGGCAAACCATCAACAATCACATTGACCTTGTTCTTAAACATGCACACAGACGGAGGAACAATAGGTATCAGCGCACATTGTCCAGCGACCTCACCTCCATTGGCCGCGCTGGCTAGTTTTACGTCATGAGTAGCGGAGATCGGCGCCGTGGAGACGGGGAGCGGCGCACACGAAATGACGGAGGTGGTGTCACACTATGGTCAGACGCTGGCGAATGGCTGCGGAGCCCTTCGTTTTGAAAACGGCCCCTCCGGGAGGGATGTTCTGGCCGATAACTGTCGATGTAGGGCTGGACGGTGTGTTGGTTCGATGCCGTCGGGGGATTCCGGAACGATGCGCGCCGATTGCAGTAGCGGGAAATGTGACCCGCGACACCATACCGATAGGACACCGGAATAGGTCGGTCAAAAAGTGGCGTGTCAGCTGGTTCCTGCATGGTAGGCGGCGACGAATATCTAGATGGTGGTTCCGGGACGATGTAGTTGTCCGGCGGTCGGCGCGATGTACGACTGGAGTGAGGGCGAGGATCTCTACGCTGATGGCAAGATAATTGCTGGAAGATCTTCCGATCCTGGTCGCGGAGTGTATAGGTCTTCGCGGCAGGCAAAGTCGGTGACATTCGCGGAAATCGGCGGGCACGCACCCCCATAGGGTGGAAGAGCATATACGTCCCCTCCGAAGCTATTTGGCCGGACAAGCTGCTCACGTCGTGACATCTCATCTCGAACAATCTCACGGATCGCGCACAGGAGGCTTTGAGATGGCGATTCTTCAATGCTAGCCACTGTAGTCACATTTGCGAGCCGTCCAAATTTCGGTGTAATACGGCGAGTCTTTAGGGCCTCAAATGTTCGGCAGTGCCGGATAACGTCAGAGACTGAACTCAAGTTTTCCTTGGCAATGAGGAAGTGGTAGGCATCTTCCGCAATGCCCTTGAGCAGATGGCCTACTTTATCGTCTTCAGTCATCCTGCTGTCGACGGTCTTGCACAACTTGAGTATGGCCTCTATGTAGGTGGTGCAAGTTTCTCCGGCTGCCTGGGCCCTCTGAGCAAGTGTCTGTTCGGCCTGTTTCTTCTTTGCAGCTAGGTCACCGAAACATTCCTTGATTGCTTCAACAAAACTTTCCAAAGTTGTCAGGGAGTCCTCGTGGTTCTTATAGCAGATCAAGGTAGTTTGCGTAAAAAAAAAGACAACATTGGCTATAGTTTAGCCACTGAATCCCAGCGGTTATAGTGGCTCACAACGTTCATAATGAGTGAGCCAGTCATCAACATCTTCCCCTGCTTGGCCGGCAAAGGATCGCGGCTCGCGAAACGGTAGCGTCGAATTCGTGGTGGTCGGCGGCACATCGCGAGACGGGGGTAGAGGGTTCCGTGTTGATGTTCGGGGCTGCTCGGTAGTCTGCTGCATTCTTGTTGAAAAGGGTGGGAGACCAGCGAGGCGACGGCTCCGACGAAGCTCCAGCGGTTGAGGATGCGTCTTGAGGATAGTCGTACCCAGCACCTGACCACCAATTTGTGACGACGGGGGTAAGACGTCGAAATGCTCAACAACAAGACGATAGGGCAGGGAGCTCAGCTGGTCAATGGCAGCGCGTCCGGCACGAGGGTATTTTTCCAAAGTCTTTCTCCTTCACTTGTGTTCTAAGCTTCATCTTCTTCTGTACTGTTACAATATTGTAATTAGGTATAGTTAGAAATGGAGGGAAAAAAATCTCGGGTGTGGCGCTGCTGGTTAAAGCGCTCGGCAAGGGATCCGAGGAATGGAGGTTCGATTCACGGTTGAGACAGCATTTTTATTGACAAGTGATACACCAGCGCACAGAACCCGCACACATCTCGCGCACAATTTCTTTCCATGAGCTCAGAAAGGCTTCCCCCTTAAAAGCTCAGACGCCCGTTAAGAACTTAGCTAAACATGGGAATCAGGGGGAAAGCAGAGCAGTTCTACTTAAAGCGCCTTTAGATTACTCGCCTATATGCCCTTAACGTCGCCATAGCTGTGCTGCTGCTGCTACTGCTGGTTACAATTTTTGTAGTTGCTGTGAGAGAAGCAGTGAAAGAAGATAAACAAAGCAAGTCTTAAACTGAACGTGTCAATACATGACTGAGCAAGGCTAAGTGAAGCAACCTTAAATGAGCGCTAACCATTGCTTCTGCATATATATGTATACGTGCTTAACCAAGCTAAACCACTGCCTAATCTTTGTAGCTGCAGAGGGGAACTATCGGTTTCTTATTGGTAAGCACGGTACAAAAAAAAGGAAAAAAAAAAAAAAGAATATGGGAGAATGTGTGAGCCGCAGTGTTAATGGCTTCCTTTGTCGGCTCCCTTGCGGATCCACTTTCGCGTCCATTCACTTCGCTACTGACTCAGCAATCTTTTATTTGTGTCTGTGTTATACCACGCTTACTCATTACGTACAGTTAAAATATACGACATTATGTGAAAGACTCCCCGCTATGGTTATAAATATTTGCTTTAACCAAGCCGTACGACTGCCTCTGTGCGGTCTAGGGGCGAAATGTCTCACTTGGGATACATCAGTTCTGGAAGTATGGATTGTGTTCTCAACCTGCTATGGGAAAAGCGAAACCCGAGTTGGCAGCGCTTACCATCCCGGTCATATCATATGATCTGGTGACGTAACAAAACCTGAATATCAGTCAGGGCACGACCATGTTATCTGCGTCTGTCCGCTGTAATAGACATCCGCGTAATTTCCAGCTCGCAATGGCACTTCCACCGGTGACGCCTACGCCAGACATCGTGGAGAACAGGGCTGTTAATGATATAACTTTAATATTTTATTCAGATGATCTTGGGGCTGCATTTTTGTCGTCGAGCATAATATACTGCTCATTATGTCCGCCGCGGTTTTCTAGCGCAAGAATGATAAGGAGCAACGGACTCGCTTTCCAGCAGTGGTTGCCCTGTTTCCCGCACATTCGTTTCTTTAATGAATGACCCCTCGCTTGCTTGGCTTGCCAAGCATGGCTGGCATCACCACGAATGCATCAACCACGGCCTCTGTCGCTGTTCCCCGATGGCAGCGTGCGATCGAAAATTTATGGCTTTAGTGCGTAGAGCATTCGACTCGCTCCCAGAGGGACGAGAACCAGGGATGGCTAAAATTGACGACCGGATGAAACGAGAGAAGCGTAGGCACATCTGTGCAGCGGGAACTAGACTGACAATGCTCAGACTTGCAACCCCGGTCATTAAATTACCGAGTCTCGAAGAGCGGTCATGATTTATGAAAAGCTTAATTTGTAACGTCAGAATTGTGTCAAACGAATAGAAGGTGCTCCAAAATTTCTGTATTTTAGCTCATGCTTGCAGGATATTTCGTAATAGCATTTTTTTGGTGGATATCTGCTAAATGAATTCCAAGCTAGTTTGCAAGCTTTTTTACGCAGATCGGTGGCACAATGTTAGCTAAGCATTCAGACGTAGAGATCACTCCACTACGATGACAGGACGAATTCAGCGTCAGTAGCTTGAAAAAGACGGTGAGCGCATGTCAGTTTAAATTTTGTAGTTCACGACTGCCGCCATGCACTTTGATGAATAACCCTTTTGGTGTCATTGGGAATGCGTATGCCGTGGTTTTCAAGCAGCGTATGCAGTGTCTGAAAGTGTGGATTGCAGCGTTGGGACGCATCTGATAAATGTTGTAAACCGATATGATCCAGTGATATGGGACCTAATAAAAACGAAGTATTAAATCTCCTTAATGAAAATCCTTATTTCATGCTTAGCGTTTGTACAACGCTGCGGCCCGAACACCCGCTGTACTATATGCAAGCGTGGTCCTGTATATACTTCTCGTCAGGGCTCATTTTCAAGCATAAACTGTACATCACTTTGAGCCGCTTTCCTATACGTTTGTATTGTGAAAACGGCGCCATTGAAAATTACTTGATTTGTTTTGTCATTTGTAGCACAGAGCCCTTCAGTATTAAGTTCCGTCGACGTAAAAGAGCTAAAACAGCTGAGGGTAATGACAATGCAAGGACTCCTGACTTATATACTTGATATACTTACAGATTCTCGAGGATAGTCACGGATTGCCTTCGTTTTTTCATTTTGATATAGCTGAGTCATTTGATGTCGTCCATCATCCACACCACGCAATAGTAAGGAAGTAAAACTCGTTACCACCGACTCAAGCGGGGGTAGGGGACATCTGCATCGGAATAGACGGCTTCTCTATTCTACCCGGCCACCTTAGCGAACGAAACACATCAGCGTTTAAGTTGCAGGTCGGTGATGAACGTTATTAGAGGGTATGTACTCATACGTCCGAAATATTTACCGTGAGCATCACAAAAAAAAAAAAAAAAAATCACACACTCATTTCAAATAATACTTGATGCATTGAACCTTGTTTCAGATTAGGTTTTTATCAGGGAAAACTTTTTCCAGGCCGCGGTGGCCCGTTATGCTTCCTATTTTTATAAAAACAACCTACTATTTTCTTGGTTCCATGTTTTGCTCTTTGGAATTTCTATTTCTGACGCATAGAGAGGCGCCTCGATGACCAGCAGAAGATTCATGAGTTTCTCTTCTGCTTAGATGTTATGATGGTAAATATTGCGAAATGAGCGCTTGATTCGAGAACTTTAATAAATGAATGCAGCTGTGCAGTTTAGTCATTAAGTGACGTAACTTGATGAGGCATTGATGTCACTTTCAGTGCTTCAGGATGTCAGAGGGACAGCCAATGGCCCCCTATAAGCCAAGAACTAGTGGTAAAATGTAACAGCTGTCAAGAGGTGCTCTAAAGCCGACAACTTGGTCTAAATCATCCTTAGTTTCTGTTGTCTGTAAAACAAAACGATTTTTTTTTCAACTGTTCTAACTCTGGTAGTAAATATTAATAGTGGCTGATTTAAACTCTGAGATTTCGTCCCCAATTTTTCTTTCCGTATGAAAAGCTTTACAGAAATATGTCTGATCAGGAGAACTTGACAAAAGGACATAACATCCCGACCAAAAGTCATGAGGAGGCTTGACTTTTTCACGGTTGATACGAAATAGACGAAGGGTGCGCTTGCTCGCGTCTACATTTTTGCTGTTCAATCTCAAACGTTGGTGGATCCTGGCTCAAATGAAACGTTGGCCGCTACCGAAGTGTAGTTAGAAGCTATAGAGCAAGCTGTGATCATATAAAATGATACGCAGCTCTTTTTCACTCGAATCAAACATAAATTTAATTACACAGTGTGTCCTCTGACGTCAGTTTTATTTTACTCTCGCATTGGGCACCATGTGACCGAGCGATACCTCAGCATAAAACTGGTGGCAAGGAGGCGCACTTACTTTACTCATTCTCCTGCAGGTGGCGATACTTGGCCGTGGAGTGGCGCGACGGCGCACTAAAGACACTCGTGTCTGAAAAATCCTTGCAATATTTCGTAAAACGTGAATTTAGACCGGTCTTATTTCACGAATGTTAACTGAAATGTTGGAGCAAATAAATGCACCATCCGTGGACTTATCATAAGCTGCTGCAGCGTACCATTCATTGTCTACTTGCGTAGCCATAATCCATACCTAAAACTCTGTAAACACTCCCGCAAACTTTTCGCAGTGCTGGTATTACTCTATGCCTTTTGCCTTGGGGCTTAGATTGCGGGTTAAACCATTCGTGCATGCCACATTTTTTGTGTCTTTGGTTTGGCTTGTAAGGTTTAACGTCCGAAACGACTCAGGCTATGATAGACGCCGTAGCGGAGGATTCCGAAAGTATCGAGCATCTGGGGTTCTTTAAAGGGCCACTGTCCAGGGAAGGACCTTTTAGGCGAAGGAGCCCAGTGTTTTGATCAGGTACCGGAGATAGTCTGTGCAAAATGCTACAGTGACACGCGCGCCGCAAAGCAACGAAAATACAAATCAAAGCTCTCTCATGCTCTCTTTCGGGAAGCCAGCTTCCCCGTTTCCTTCGCTGGCTCGTCGAGCCACATTAATGACGTACTTTTCGCGAGCGACGTCCATTGGTCCGTCTAGCTGTCTAAGTGTGAAGGATGGGTGTCTACCGCTCGCTGCGCGCTTTTCCCTCGCCACGGCCCGACTGAATCCAGAGGCGCGCGCTCCCTCGCCCGTTTTCTTTTTTCTTTTTCGCGCAGGCGGAGTGCCACACCCCACCTCCCGCCAAACGCGGAGGAGGAAGGGGAATTTGTCTTGCGGAGACTAGACGACCGGGTAGGAGAGTGAAAAAACTTTGTGAGGGAACGGAAGGAGATAAACACGACAGAATCGGGTGATTGGGGTGGCTGTAACTGCGTTATTAGTTACTCTTTTCAAAAACATTTTGCGGCCTTGCGTTCTGGGGGCGAAGTCTCACAGTCACCGGGGAAGAAAATATTTTCGACCGCAGGGTGGACGCCTTAAAGGCGCACTGACATCGCATATCATTTTTTGTGTTACTGGATGCCGCTTCAGACGCATAAAGAGCACAAGTTCGGTTTTTGATCCATGTGCACGTGTCATGCGAACACTTTCTTTGCCGGTAAGGCTGTCACAAAGGTCAACACGGATATATGCACGAGCTTCGGACTTCCAGTTAAGATCCACACAAAATCGGTAGAAATGTTTTTCGATCAAACATTATTTCGATGTCCTTTAGTTCTTTTTTTTTCTGGCGCTTGAGTAATGCTACAAAATACGTTCTTTCTACGAATAATAAAAAAAATAATCGGACATGCGTGCAACCTCCTTGAAAATGGTAACGCAACCCAGCACGAGCATGTTGCCCCCCCCCCCCCCCCCTCCTCCTCTGGAGACGGTACACAACTTGACCGCATTGCAAATACCAACAAGGCAAGCGATACTTCAGCTCACCTATTCAGCCCAACATGGAAGTCCTCCTGTATTTACCTTTGAATAAATATCATAGTCCAGCTTCTACATCCACCAATGAGGGGGGTTGCATGAGTGGTGGTGGAGAGTGGGAATCAAGCGAAGCTTTCTAACAAAGTAATGGAGCTGTAGTCGATGGTTTGACGGCATACCGTCTGGTCAGGAATCATGGTTGAAAATTTAATGGTCACTGACCACGGTCAAAAAACGAAAGACGTCGCGGGAACGCTACGGCTCCCTTGTTTACTGTGTTCATGCACGGCTCCCTGGAGCTGTGCGTGCACTCTTTGGTAGTCATAATCTTGGAGGTTTAGTTGCAAGTAACTGTTCGCTGGAAATCATTCTTGCTAGAAGAAAAAAGGAACAAATGCTAGAACTGGGTGCTTGAAATGTATTTGCAGTGTAGTTCCTCAGTTATGACTCCCACTTTCTAGTAATGTGTACTAGAGTACATTAACACAGCGTTTATTTGTAACATGAAAATAATCTTTCTCATGCAATCTAGAGATTATTTGTGACATTATAGCAACACTGAGAAGTCTCCAATAAAATACTCATATCGAATGCTAGGCTATTTGGAATGGCAAACAAACGTTATGCACCTTACATAATAGTTTTAGAAATATATCCTAATGCTCAGTGCCACCTGGGAAGTGACGGTGTTGGTATTCGTCTCGAATGCCTCAGTGACCAGATTGGGCTCAGCGAAATGCACTCCAAGTGGAACGTGGCTAATTGGAGCTCTTGTGAAAGAACAAGGATGACGTCAATTCTAACCCAGCAAAGTTTCGAGCGCCACCCTCGAACACACCGTTAAATAAACATCGGAAGCAACAACTACCACCTCTTTTCAAAATTCTAACACTAAATACGAATGCTTTTCTTCGTGCTATGTCTTTTTCTGCGTGATATAGACTCATGGTTTATCATGCGTTTTATGTGTTCCACATTCGTCGGATCACTTCAATTCACCTTCTTTTATCAACCTTCTTCTGTGTCACATCGCTAATGCCCCAAGCAAGGCCAGACCTTTCCTTAGGCCTTCTGCCTAAGGAAAGGTTACTTTTCTACTATCGCTTACACGGTGTTTCATTATGAAAGAAAACAGCATGACTTACATGATTTTCATGTCACCAACTATCAACAATTACGCGTCGAGCGCGAATGAGCAACCATATCTTCTTTCTTTTTTTTTTGTTTTGGAACCACGCAATTTTTCTCTGAGTGGTCTACACTGCTTTTTTTTTTCTTGGTTTCAGGAAGGCATAAGAGCTCTCGAGTGAATACTAAACGCTGCTTTTTGCTCCTGACCAGTGCAAGTACATTCAATTGCTTCAAGTTTAAGTCATTGATTTCAATTTCTTTATCAAGCATAGAAGAACCCATAGACTGATGTTCAGGTGAGTCACTTTCTTTTAGGCCATCCAAATTTGCCTTGAGAACCTCGCTCTTTCTGTACTCGGACTAAGCTTTGATAGGAGTGTGGTCATTAAACTACTCATCGCGATAAGGAGTCTGTGACTGTATACAATTTAAATCATTACAGAACATGCGGCCATTCGGCTGCAAAGAAAAATTCAATCTCTTTTCCCGAATTCTTTTCCATCTCAAACCTTTTCATTCCCACTGTGGCGTTATTTTCATAAACGAGAAAGACGTAAAATATTTGTTTAGTTGGGTGTTGTTGGCGCATATCGATAACCGCTCACACCGGCCATTTTGTCTAAAACACCTGGAGGCTCAGCCCCGTAAACTGCTCCCGCCGACCATTCCCGGCCGACTATAACGGAGTAATGGCCTGCGCGTTTTCGACGTTGTCGCTGGCGATTTGTTTATGACGCCGATGTGGGTTTAGCGCACTTGGAATATGGCAATGAACGCTAGGAGAAGAAGAAACGCAAAATGGGAACTGAGCGGCAAGTATTACACTAAGGCTGGAGATTCTAACAGTATTGTGCGATGAGAAGGAAAGGATACAGAGCCCACTGGCTTGTATTTGTCACTACGTTTTACGGCTTGATTTCAATGACCATTATTCAAAGTATTGGGAGGGGCGAAGGAAATTCGTCTTGCCCACTGCGAAGCTTGGAACTTCAACATATGCCAACGGAACCCTATTACATGGCTACGACGTCGGGCACACTGTCGTATATTAAAAAAAAAAAAGATGTACATATGATGGAGAAGTTAGCTACGAAGAGAACAGGTGTTTTGCAAAATGAGCTCCTGATGACAATTGGCTTGTCTACGACGTGCGGCGTATAGTATAATATTTATGTTGTCTAAATGGAGGACACTCATATATTCCACCGGCATTTCGTGCGCGCTTTCTATGGTGTTGAGCCGCGAGTTGAAACCAATACAGCTCTTTAAAAAAAAAGGAGAAAGGATGCAGCCTTAAAGGGTGTAATGGCTATGCAGGCAAAAGTCAGACCCGGCGAGCGGAATACGGTTACATTGTCATGGTATCGAATTTATTCGATGCGGGAGTGATACTGCCCGCATCTTGACTCGACAGAGGCGCCGTTGGAACCCACACATGCTGCACTACACATCCCACGCATTACAACCCTTCCCTCTTAGTCTCTTTGTTTCTCTCTTGTTCTTTCCTCCTTTCTGTGTTTATCCTTCACTTGCTTTTTCTTAATAATTTTTCTTGTTTCTTTCACTCTCTCTTCTCCTTTTCTTTTTCTATGTCTCTATCATTATTCTTTCAGTTTTTCTTCCTTTACTTTCTTTAGTGTGCCTTTCTCCCACCATTATCTTTTATTATTAGATTTCTTTCTTTTTCTTGTGCAGATGTTCCTTATTTAGATTATGCTGCTTGACCTCCCAGTCTTAGTCTTCTCCATAATATTTTTCAACGGTTTCGAGGACCTGTCTATGACGCCATGCTTCAGCACTCTCTTATGTGCCACATATTTCGCTGGTTGAGCCTGCTACTCTCTTTTGGAAGCCACACTTTTTTCGGCCGCAGTAGATGCATAATAACACTCTAAGCGTAAGCATTCCGAAAGAGGTTATGTACGCGCAGCAGTCGTGACGCAGACGTTGCATTTATGGGGTGGCTTGTCGGTAGAATGTCTACATAGAAGTGGCGATTGCCAGGGGCGGAGCTCTGTACCATCATGTATGGTGTAATCCTCACCGGCTTCCTTGACTGGTCGATGTGGACAGTTCATCTGGACCATATTACACGTTTCACCGTATGATATGCTCAATAGTACTTATATTTCGCTGTGCAAATGCTTATTGTTTTTGTTTTCTGCTGACAACCGTGTCTAAGATTCTTGCGGTGTCCTATACCTCGCTTTGCTTCAAAGCATTTTGAACCTGCATCTTTCTCAAAGTAGAGGGCCGGTAGAATGGGTACAGAATACATGCTGTAAATAGTTTTAATAAAAAGCTAACTTTCCTTGAAAACCGATATATTTCATAATACGCACTAATACGTCACATTGTGAGAACATTGTTTCCATCTCTCTTTATACTTTTAACATCTTGCAGGTATGTGTGCAAGATATTATTCTCCCCGACTCTAAAAAATGCATATTTGCTGGTTTTAGTGATAAAATGAAGAATGCAAATCAGAGAAAAATACCATTTAGAATAATGACGAAGAAACACTCTTTGTTCGAAGTGAGCAAAAGGTTTCCATTTTAAAACTTTTTCACCATAAAGACTGATAAATCTGATATCCCTTTCGTGCTATCGTCTCGGAGAGCGCAACGTTAGCACATCGTCTCTAGCTACCTCCAGCGCCATCTTTCCTTACTGCAACTGATTGACCCGTTTCTTGCGCGGAACTCGTAGCATGTCGCGCAGCTTTTAAACAAATTGAAATAAGAAGGATATATTGCCTTTAGTATAAGCATTGATGCTGTATTTTCTTCTCTCTCACGCAATGCCTTACTGGAATTTGTCAAAGCGTTGCATCGTCGGGGATAATTATGAAATCAACTTGAGATCGACATTGTCACTTCGATTGAACAGTTTCTTGAATTGCGATTCTTTTGTCTCCAGACAACATTTGTGGGGAGCTGTAATAACCTATACGTTCAAAGTTCTGGTGTACGCAATGGTTCCAAGCTCTCACCTACACTTTGTAATGTTTTTCTGGACCGAATAGACAGGCACATAATAGAAAGTCTCACTAAACGTCACCCTAGTATATTTACTACGTACATGGCTTTCTGGTGTTCAAAAAATAGATAGCCTCACCAGACTGAAATTTCAAATATGTTGAAACAATGTGGTTCGGCACTGTCCTTTACTTTTCAACTTCCGAAACAACAAAAACTTGAGTCTTTAGGCCCCAGCGTGCAATTTTCGCCTGATCGTATCTGCTGGCGTGTCGCTCCCGGAAGCTCTAAACTGTAAATAATACTTTCTTGCTAAGTCCAAAACCGTGAAGCATGGGTGTGCAGTTTCTTGTCCGATTAACGTTAAGTAAGTTTTCATGAACAGATTTGTAAACTTAGAGTGCCAGCTTTCCCTGAAAGCCATCCTTTCAAGTCTTTGTGAGAGGCTTGCTTGTTCTATTATGTCCCACACCGCCTGCAACCAGCGTAAGCGTAGGAAACAAAAGGTTGCCGTGATCTCAATAGAATTGTTAATACTAATAGAATTTCTTAAGGCAGCATGTATTATGCTGCACTACGTGACTTTAAATTTGCAAGGATGCGGCATCTAATCCCGGCCTCGGCGGCAATTGCGATGGCGCTGAAAAACAAGGCGCCTGTGTGCTGTGCGATGTCAGTGCACGTTAAAGAACCCCAGGTGGTCGAAATTTCCGGAGTGCTCCACTAGGGTATATCTCATAGGCCGAGTCGCTTTGTGACGTTAAACCCCACAAATCAAACCAAAAACCAATATTTATGTCGCATTGTCGTCACACTGTTAATACAAATTAGCTGTGGTTTAGCTTGTGGCTCAGCCTGCAGTTACGCGAGAGCTACCTGCATGGCTACGATTAAGTTCGGCTTGAAAGTAAGGCCATTGATTTTGTACATAGTAGTTTACTTTATGGTGTCAGCTTTATTTATGCCATAGGGGCACTTTTGACCAATAAAGTACAATGAGGCGAAGGCCTCTATTGCGCTGTGGTCCGAAGTCCTCCATTACGGCACCTCTTTCTCTCTGTTTTCACACCCACCTTCGCGATGACGTGATAGCGTAAGCTACCAACCAAAATATAAAGCTCTGTTTAACCCAATCGTATGGACGTGCCTACGCGGCCTAGGCGTAAGGTGAATGCAAGAGTTTTGGCAGGTTGATTGGGATATCACCCTCTCATACGAAAGGAGAGACCCGAGTTGGCAGCTGCAGGCAAACATAATGATAGGAAGCCTTTTTTATTAATTGCGCGATTATGTCCTTCGGCATAAGGGTCTAAACAATTAGAAGGGTTCAGAGCTCCTGAACGGAATATGGAGCAAAAGCATTAGCTGCAGGTGACCGAGCGTTCTTCTTCTTCTCCAGCCGACATAAAAAGCGCCGCTTTAACCAAGCCGTATGAGTGTTCCTTAGAGGCCTACAGGGGTAACATGAATGCCAGAGTCCTGGCAGGCGGATTATGACATAACCGCCCTATGTGAAACGAGAGACCCAAGTTGGCAGCTCCTGCCAGAGGACCACGGCCACGAACACGGACATGTACACGGACACGGACACAGCACACAGCGACGACCGGTTAGACCTGGCGTAGTATTGCTTTCGCAATAATGTATTGATGCAGGCATATGGCCCCAATGAATGCCAACAGCTCTGGTTGGTGCAGACCATGTGTCCATACTCTTGTGTAAGGTGGTCTGGTAGGGTGGTAAGCGTAGCTTCTAAGGTATACCTTGTGGGTCACTCGAAGACCAGAGCAAGTTGTAAGAAAATGGTCTAGTGTCGCCACCATAGCGGGAGTTGGGCAGAAATGGGAGTTCAGGGGAGCAGTCTGGGTCATCCAGGAAGATTTGACACCAGGCTTTAACGCAGCCCCCACGCGGCTTCCTCACGGCGAGTTTAACCACTGGGAAGGTTTTATCCACACGGCGGAATTAAAGCACGCGTGTAGCGGTGAAGAAATTCTTTCGCAGGCAGTACGGCGTCTCTTGCGGACAACTAACATAGGCAGAGGATATGTCAACTTCTGGGAACAGGACGCATCATTTAGTTTCTGTCATACGGTGCGTAGTGTGGGGAGTACACACTACACGCATAGGGCAAGGAAATGTTTGCACAATACAGCAGATATCATTGATAATGTCAAAGGTATTAGCTATACTTCGTAAGGCTCGGACTGCTTGGGTAGATTCTGTATGTAAGATCAAAATGGTCGGCGGTGCAGGATATAGGCTTTCTGCTAATGTAGACAAATAGTCGCGAATGGCAACGAGCTCTGCTATTAGAGAAGGAAGGTGCGTTGCTTCTGTTCTATATGAATATATCTGGCGTATTTCAGGAAGCATTGCAAAAATGAGGGTAGTATGTAAAATCTCATAGTCAGTGCTTGCGTTTACATAAGCTTGAAGCGCCCCTATAGTGTGTGTACAATGATCGGGTGGTGGTGGTGAACTCTTTTATTGCGCCCAAAAACAGGGTACCAGTCAAAGGGCCGGTTGCGCTGACTTAGAGGAGGTCGGCGGGGATCCTTTGGGATCCCGCGGCCTCCACCGCGCGCTGCATAAGCCAGCGTTGGTCTGCTGGCTCGGAAGTACACAGGAGAGACTCCCACGTCTCTGGGGTGTTTGTGTTGTCTGCGTTGTAATGTGTACAAGTCCACACCATGTGTATGAGTGTTGCCGGAGTTGAGCAGTGTTTACACATGGGGGCTATCTGATCCGGAAAGATCCTGCTGTATAAGAGGGGGTGTGGGAAGCTGCCAGTTTGTAATTTGCGCCATTGGACGGCCTCGCGTCTTGTTAGATCGCGGTGTGCGGGAGGATAGTCGGTAGTGCTGGAGTATGTCCGTATAAGTGGTGAGTAGAGAAGCGCGTGATATATTAGTGTCAGCGGAAGCAAGGTGGCTGATCATACTCTCGGCTCGGCAGCTGAGATCTCGAGCGAGAGTGTGTGTCTGGGCGTTTCCGCTGAGCGACTCGTGGGCTGGAGCCCAAAGAAGTAAGCGAGATGTGGAAGAGGGTGCTGTAGAACGTAGAATGTGTAACGCCTGGCAAGAGATACGGCCAGCATCGTAATTGCGAATAGCCTGTTGAGAGTCACTGATGACGACTTTGGTATTAGGGTCGGCTAGCGCTAGCGCAATGGCAACCTCCTCAGCTGCGGTGACTGTTTCTGCATTGCGAATGCTGCAGGCTGTGTACCAGCTGCGGTGAGGGGCGAGAGCTACCGCCACCATCGCTGGCCTCGATGGATGGTAAGAGGCGTCCGTATACGTGACGCCCGGACGTCCACTGAAGCGTTTCTCGAATTGACGAGCCCGATCAGCCCGTCTCTCGGCGTGGTGTTCCGGGTGCATCCGTTTGGGAATGGGAGGAATGCGGAGATTTAGGCGATATTCCGGTGTAAGTTCAGCGTAACCTGGGGCCGATCTCGGCGGGGAGATCCCAACTTGCTGCAGTACCACTCGGCCAGCATGTGTGAGTGAGAGCCGCTCATACTGGGCGGTGAAGGTTGCCTCGATCAGTTCGCTCACGGTATTGGAGATTCCGAGAGCCATGAGCTTATGGGTAGCTGTAGACCTAGGGCCGTCTTGTATGCTTTCCGAAGTGACGCCTCTAGCCGTTCGCTTTCGGCACGAGTGAGACGTAAGTAGGGTCCAGAGTAGGTGATGCGGGAGCAGATGAAAGCTTGAACGAGGCGCAGGAGGTTGGACTCTCGCATGCCATGATGCTTGTTGGATATTCGCTTAAGGAGGTGTCCGATCTGTACAACCGACTGGTCGATGCATTGGATCGTCATGTTGTTGCTGCCGTTGGCCTGTAGATGCAAGCCCAAGATCCTGATGTTGTCTGTTCGAAGAATCGGGTTTCCTTGCACCTGGAGGTTGATGTCAGGAAGTATATTTGAAGGGCGTCGTCCCGGGGAAGGGATGATGATATACTCGGACTTTGTCGCCGAGCAAGTGAGGCCAACTGTACTTAGATAATCTCCAATCCGTTCGATTGCGGTCTGTAAAGTCTCTTCAATCTGGCCGTCACTGCCGCGCGTGATCCAAAGTGTTGGTCGTCAGCATAAATGCTGTGATGCAGGTGGGGGATGTCGGCCAGTAGCTTCGGCAGGCCTATCAGTGCGACGTTAAAAAGCATCGGCGAAAGTACGGCGCCTTGCGGCGTGCCACGGTTTCCCGGAGAGATGATGGAAGGATCTCCAGTGCCGGCTTTAAGTTGCACTGTGCGGTCGGTGAGAAAGTTTCGGATGTACGCATACATGCGATGTCCAACACCGAGAGCTTGAAGTTGTTGAAGAATCGCTTCATGGAGGACGTTGTCGAATGCCTTGGCAACATCGAGGCCGACGATGACTTTCGTCTCTAGTGTACGTCTCATGACTACCTGATGATGGAGAAGAAGCATAATGTCCGGGGCCGCTAAATGAGGGCGGAAGCCGAACATTGTGTCCGGTAGAAGATGGTTGTTTTCAAGGTATCGTGAGAGTCTGGTCTGGATAACGTGTTCCATCAGTTTCCCAACGCAGGACGTGAGAGAGATGGGACGGAGGTTGGCCAAGGTTGGTGGTTTGCCCGGCTTGGGGATGAGGACTATATTCTTGAGGGATGGCACCACTCTTGAGGGATGGTACCGCTGGCCCAACATTCTTGAAAATGGTCAGTAAGAGCATGAATGGATGCGTTGTCTAGATTCCTAAGCATTTTATTTGAAATGCGGTCAGGGCCGGCCGCCGAAGTCGTCTTGAGGCGATCGAGTTCTGCTCGGACCTCCGCAATAGTGATCGGAGCGTCTAGACAGAGATTGTCCGCGCCCTGATAGAAGGGGAGGTTGGTTATTGGTTCAGAGCGGATGTAAGTATTTATAAGCTCTTGTTTGAGCTCGTCAGACGTGCCAGGACAATGATCGGGCTCTGCTTCTGCTACTGAATATTGAACTCTGCGCTTTTCTTATAACGGACGGTTGTTTGTAATTTGTGGTCGGTTCCATGGAGGTTCCGAAGGCGGTGCTTCAAGCAACGTACAAGACGAGTCAAAATGCACTGATGCAGACGCTGCAGGAATAGCTTGACGCTTCAGGTACCGCGCTGCACGACGCTGCTCGACGCGCTCATCAATGGTGTTCAGCTGGGCCTCCGCTTGGAGTGTGGGAATGGATGTCAGGCGAGGGAGGCCAGTGATGGCCTCTTTCTAGCTCATTCGCATCTTTCTCAATCAAGAACGACAAGTACAAGCTAATGGTACCAGATATCATATTCGCACACTTTCCATCGGTCGTTGCACTTGTTCACCTCGTGCTGGCTCTCAGCAGATTTTGCAGTAATGCGCAACGATTTCCTTTGAAATTTAATGAACAGTAACTACAAGATATTGTGGAGGTCGCCAGGCAGGGGCGACCGAGGCCACATTCATGTGAGCAGAAGTTGAAGAGACGGGGATGGCAGGGTCCAGCCGAGGCGAGGTCCCGAGTATTCCAAAGCTCTCGTTCCGGCGCTGCTCCCTTTTCTTCGGCACGTGCGCCTGTGGGATCTGCTTCGTATTTCGGCATGCGGTGGACGCATACCACGTGAGTCGCTACAGGGTCTCTCCCCTAGACGATTAGTTGAAAAAAAAGAAAAAAAGAAGAGAAACTCTCACTCTAAGCAAAAGGCACTGCTCTAAAAATACTATAGGAAGAAAGCTATACGCACTTGTTAAGTTCGTGTTCAAGGCGAAGTCCAAGGGGCCAGCAGATTCTATCAATGGCTGTTCAGGAGGCCGCGCCTGAGTAAAAAGTAGTTGTAGAGCAAGCTGGACTGCTGAGGAGCATGAGGAAGCACCTTGAATCCTCTGCTTGTCAGAACTGAAGTTGTGACTAGAAAGGACGCTGCGGGCGTATCCAAGATCTGAAGCAATTGAGCCGACTGTCTCTCTCATGGAAGTTTAGTTTGCTGAGTCGCTTCTGTCTGCTGCGAAGGTCGCCTGACAAAGACCGATCTGAGCGGGGCGGGCTAGTTGCGTTAGGTTCGCCAGGGTGTCAGTGGTTCATGTGAAGGTGCTAAAGGGGAGGCGTTGCGCTCACAACGAACTGGCCCGAATGAAAGCTGCAAAGCACTGCGATGAGCTAGTCTTGGAGGGAACGTGACGAAGACCTATGTAAAGTCCTAAGCTTGCAGCACGGGAGTGCGAAATTAGCTGTGATGAAGACAGTGGCTTTGAGCTTTGATGTACGTATGCACGGGCCACTTGGTTGGGCGCAAGCTGGGCGACCGCTGGGTTGGGCGCAAGGTAGGGGCGGCTGTGGCCATATTTATTTGAGGAGAAGCTGAAGAGGCGGCAGCGTCCGACTGAGACGAAGGTCCCGAGCGTTCTGAAGTTCTCGTCCCGGCGCTGCCTCCTTCTTCCACTTCGTCTTTCAGCGTGCGGCGGACGCATGCCACGCGAGTCGCTGCGGATTCTTATTCCATCTTCCCATTTCAAATGAGCAACCCGAATTGGCAGCTTCTTCCGAAATTCTGTGATCATGTGGTCTCTTTAAGTCGCGCAAACCATCGAAGGAACGGGGCTCGGCAATGTCAGCTTCCAGCTACCACTTCTGGCGCCGTGTCTGTGAATTTTCGCTCATAGCGCTGACGCCGACACTGGCGACGGATTTTTAAAGTAACGATATCTTTAGCACCTCACGCTAAAAACTAAAATCAGCCATTTTTTTCCAGGGTTTTATTTCATTTTTCGATGGTAGTGATACAATTTACATGAATGAAAAAATAAAAAGCAGACTGCCGAATAACGAACTATGAGAAGCTCGCACTTCAGCGTTTTTTGCGCAATTTCGCTGTTTAGAACGAACTTTAATATATCCCATAAAGATATCTACACAAATGAAAGCCAAAGCGCAGTAAACGATGAAAGAAAAGCACACAGAAAACCAACAAAAAAAAGCGGCCTGCTTTGAAATGTGTGTCCGCTATTGCTGAGGTGACATGCAGCAGGAGATATAGAGGTCTTTGACTTGAGAAATACACCGGGGAACATTTACGGCCACGCTATAAATGTTTAAGCTTCTGTAGCTCCTTCCTTCCTTCCTTTCTTTGCTAGCATGATCCACGTATGGAGAGTTCGCTTTTCCGTAGCTATGAATTCTTACTTTCTTTGAAGCATTCTTCCGGGCCATGTAAAGTAGCAACGAGGCACCTAATGGCATTTCATCTTTACCTTGCGTTCTTCAGTTTCGCCTTTTATGATGCGAATTTGGGAAAAAAGAGGCTTGTGGCATTTCTGAGTGCATTAGAGTGGTGATATTCTAAAAATATTCGCACCGTCCCTACTGGTACCTAAGTGAATCTGTATTCACTAGACATCCGCTTTACTACATGCGTGGCTGTACATTTTTGTGAACGACAGTATTTTAGATATAGGTGTAGTCAGTCGTAGTACAGTAAAGCCATCTTCACCACGTCCATTATTTACCGCTCGTGATATCTCCTTTCTTTTGATTATAAAACATTCCGTTGTAACTATGAATGGGTGGCGAAACTTGAAGGAGAAAACACTCGCAGTGGCTTGACTGTATTCATTATAATGGGCGGTAATAAAAAATAATTAGAAACCAATTTTTCTTAAATGTTATTTTGCGGAAACACTTGGTGGTGTGACTGATCGTCATAAGGCTAATCATCATAATCACTGATATAAAATATCTAAGAAGAAATTTTGGTAGTTAGCGACTTTGCTTTTGAGATAACATATTCACTTTATCTGATGCAGTTTTATTAGTTTTCTTGTTGCTTGGATGACTGAATTTTAAACTTCTGTTTCAGAATCTGGAAGCCGAGACACGTTGCAATTACCCCGCGTCCTTTAGTGGAAGTAGACTGTGGCTAACGCTGACTACATGCATAAACTTTGAAACCACTGCGTACAAGTGGAGCTAGCCTAATGGCTGAGTACTTTGGACTGAAGTAAAAGGTCGCGATTTATGGTTACCAGTGCAAAACCTTTACTGAAGACCGGCTCACGCAAGGCATGCACAGTCAGCTTCCAATACTGTTGAGCCACCTCAACATCTCCTTCTCTCCCCCAACCTTTTGTTTTTCGACTACGTTGTCTTCGCTTCTTGACAATATACCCACCACCTATATTGCAGTATAAAGTAAGCGATAAACTGAGTTACATGACTCCCAAGGGTTTGAATATTACGTCAAAACTTTTGAAGGTTACCAGCATTGGACGAGAGTATGTATGATTTTGAGGCGGTGACAAGTATTTAATGTGTAAATGATTTTGCAGCAGAACACAGTAAGGCAAGAGTTACCGCGTGCCAAAAAGAAAAAAAAAGCGGACCACTTGGTGTGGTTAGGACAAAGGTGGTAACTCACGTTTTGATTTCGACTCGAGGTTCTGTTTGATAGAGCTAAGCAGGCTTCAGACAAAGATCGGCGAAGTTGGTTAGTGGGTGCAGCTTATTGGTAGAAGTCTATAAAACTGCTCGGTTGCTTAACGCACCTAAATTCAATAGCGCGATACCGATGTGTCCTGCATCCATTACTCACGGATGGAAGTTGACGAAGGCGACCAGATGGAAAGCATACAACAACAACAACAACAACAACAACAACAACAACAACAACAACAACAACAACAACAACAACAACAACAACAACAACAACAACAACAACAACAACAACAACAACAACAACAACAACAACAACAACAACAACAACAACAACAACAACGTCAACAACAACAACGTCAACAACAACTCAACGTCAACAACGTCAACGTCAACAACAACGTCAACGACGTCAACAACGTCAACAACAACAACAGCGTCATCAACAACGTCAACAACGCCAACAACGTCAACAACAACAACAACAATGTCAGCAACGTCAACAACGTCAACAACCTCAACAACGTCAACAACAACAACAACGTCAACGTCAACAACAACTTCAAATTATGACTTTCGTTTCAGCATCAGCAGTATTAAGACATCTCTCGGTATCAGCCCTTTAGCCCTAAGACGCAACATTTCTCGCCTATGCCTGTTTCATAACCTGTACCACAACTTCCACCATCTCCGTGATTCTCTGTTAGTTCCACCATTGCGCACATCATCTCGTCTCTTCAACTTCATGAGCATCCAGCGCTTACATGGATCTACTAACGCCTTTAATAAGTCTTTTCTACCAGCCGCAATTCAAGAATGGAACCAGCTTCCCGAACACACTGTAACTGAACGTGACCCTACTAGATTTAAAGAACGCTTGACATGTCATTTCGCTTCATAACCGATTGTTTCCTCTTCCTTTTTATTTGCAGTGCCTCCTTCATTTGAATTGTTGTATTTGAGCATTTTGACTTTTTGTACCTATGTTTAGACCATGAACGATTGTTATCTTTATGTGTTACCTCCCTTCCCCCCCCCCCCTTATGTAATACCCCACCCGGGACCTTTAAGGGTATAATAAATGATGATGATGATGAACAGCAACAACAACATACCGTAAGCAGCGTGCAGTTAAACACGCGAGAGGTTCCACTCTGGTGGTGACGTAGTAGACTGGCCCTGAATGGAACATTCATCAGCGAACGCTCATGAAAGGACATTAGGGTCATCCCCAATATCATGAGATATTTGCCTACAGCGCTGGGTTTCATTAAGTTCCATGTGGCCTTTCGCAACTCACATTTCTCTTGAGCCTGTGGAAGAGCACACGCGGAGCCCGCACGTTGAACGAAAATTTTGTTCAACAAACAGTGCGCTTTAGTCCGGAGGTTATATATAGCGCAAGACCAACCTTCTTATACTGACTGCCTTTACTTGATACCCGTGTTTGTCTCCAGAATTTTGGAGTGTGGGCAGATTGCTAGCCGGAGGCTGAGATGACTTTGCTTGACGGCCTCGCAATGTGTTACCTATAGTTAAGTAAAACAGGAAGCAAGCCAGTTTTGTTGTACTTTCATGTAATAGAGGAGAAAAACTGGGCGGATGGCGTGGTCGTCTAATGCAGTGCCCAGTGCAGCTAATTTGCTTACGCTACCCGGGGTTTGAGATCCATTAGCGGCCGAAAGTATTTTATTCTTGTTGACTGTATTTCAGGCCAACCATGCTTGAGACCTCACACGACGGCGAACTACCTGACTGGCAGCTCTAATGCTAGTCCACCAAATATCAAGCTCAGAGCATTTCATGCTACTAATCATTCCGTAATCATGGCTATGTTGCTCCTTTCGAGATCGGGTTTTTGGAATTGCAATTGCTACAGACGTATCGTACCTTTCATTTGAAACAAAACGAAAAAAAAAAATGGAGCAGGATTGTAACATGCTTAAATTAAATTCTACGTACAAAAACATTTACGAACAGATCGAGGTAGATGGAAGCGACGACGGGCAAAGCACGCCGAGTGACTGGGTGTGCAGGTAGCAAAGAGGTTGCACATAACCTTCTCAAGTGACATTATTGGGTTCGAAAGCGCTCCGCATTGCCGGGGTTTAGAGCGGAAGCTCTACCTCTTTTACAGCAAACCTCAGGGCCATCTAGCTCCGAAAAGTTGCCCTTGAATACTCGCGCTGTGCAGTAAAAATCATCATCTTAATTGTCCAAGAGCATTATTATGCACAAGCTAAGCACTGCGCATACGCCAGCATCATCTGCGCTTCTCCACAAATGTGGCACACACACACACACACACACACACACACACACACACACACACACACACACACACACACACACACACACACACACACACACACACACACACACACACACACACACACACACACACACACACACACACACACACACACACACACACACACACACACACACACACACACACACACACACACACACACACACACACACACACACACACACACACACACACACACACACACACACACACACACACACACACACACACACACACACACACACACACACACACACACACACACACACACACACACACACACACACACACACACACACACACACACACACACACACACACACACACACACACACACACACACACACACACACACACACACACACACACACACACACACACACACACACACACACACACACATGAAACCACACGTATACATATGCAACCACATACATACACATGCAACCACACATATACACACGCACACACACATATGACCACACACATGCATATACACATGCAACGACACACACACACACATGCAACCGCACACCTATATACACACATACCCACACATGCAACCACACACATACACACACACGCAACCACACACACACACACATGCAACCACACACATACACACGCGCACACACACACACACACACACACACACACACACACACACACACACACACACACACACACACACACACACACACACACACACATGAAACCACACGTATACATATGCAACCACATACATACACATGCAACCACACATATACACACGCACACACACATATGACCACACACATGCATATACACATGCAACGACACACACACACACATGCAACCGCACACCTATATACACACATACCCACACATGCAACCACACACATACACACACACGCAACCACACACACACACACACATGCAACCACACACATACACACGCGCGCACACACACACACACACACACACCACACACACACATGTAACCACACAGATACACATACACACAATGCAACCACGCACATATACACGCACGCACATGTACACACACCCCACACACATGCGCACGCACTCACACACACACATACTCGCCCACACGCACGCACTCACACACACACATGCACACACACACGCACGCACACATGCACACAAACACACACATACAACCATACACATACACACGCACGCACACACATACACACGGTTAAAATGGTTAAAACGAAGAAGAGTGCGATTGAAGCCAGCCCCTCTTGTCGCTTCTTGAACTAAGACGGACATACAATTGGACTAGACCAAGGCCACCTGCACTTACATGCCGGAAAAGGTTATCACGCCTCACAGATTCAAAGGACGAATCCCACACGAAAGTAGCGAACACTCTATGGAAATGCTGGATATAAGGTCTTGTGCACTGAATTATTTGGAAAACGTCATAAATATTAGCAGCCAAAAAAGATTGTATGCAGTAGCCAGCCTGTCAAAAATAGAGAGACCATGGGAGACAAAAGTCTGAACATAGCGCTGAAGAGTTCATAATATTTTTTGCATAGTTCATGTACGTAGAACGTTGTTTCAATTTAATGCATGCCGTGCTGAATATGGGAAGCTTTTGTGGCGCAATTGATAAACGCTACGTCTTCGGGCGCCGTAAACGGTTCGAATCCACTTCATGTGACATTTTTTCTAGTGTCTTGTTTTTACAATTGACAGCAGTAAAATAAATTGCTAACATATTTCATGGTTTGTGTCCAACTTTTAGGGTGCATTATGCGATATTTTTGATTCTAAGTAGCCGCAATATCAGTCGTGTACATACTGGGAGACAACATCAAATGATATGGCATGGCAACGCTGAGATTATTTAATTCCAAAATTATTCGGTAATTACTTCCCGCCTTCAGTGGGTGTATGTCACGCTTATGTTGCGTTCAGAGACACTTCTGCGCAGAAATCACCGCTCATCTCGCTGACATGTAACAATGCAGTGAGGAGGAAGAAGTTCCGAGATCCTGCCGTAAACGATCAGGTCAGCTTCTCTGATGCAGGCATGAGTTCTCTGATGCAGGCATAGATAGATAGATGTATTTATTGAAAGGAAAAGGCAGAGAGGTTGTCCGGAATAATTCAAATCTGACCTGCTACTCTGCACTGGGGAAGGGGAAGGAGAGAAGAAAGAAGGTCATGATGGGTGACGATGTGGGAGAAGGCATATGAAATACATATACAGATACAAAAAAGAAGAACCGAACAAGGGTAAATAGGGTACGCCTCAGGTCGCAGATGAGCCAACGTTTCGACAAGTGGACTTGTCTTCGTCTTGCCCAGACGAAGACAAGTCCACTTGTCGAAACGTTGGCTCATCTGCGACCTGAGGCGTACCCTATTTACCCTTGTTCGGTTCTTCTTTTTTATACCGTGCAAACCATCTTCTTCCTTTCGTTCTACCTATATACAGATACAGTAGCTTGTTTTACAAGCGCGAATCAAGTCCGCTGGCGCACAAAAAACGGCGAAGAGCACGCACTGCCTGGACACCCTTCCCCTTGTCCTGCCAAGCGCCCAGCAGCAGTTCCTCCGACAGAGGCCTTTTGTCTAAACGCTTCAAGGAAGCCGCTAGCACACTTCTTTCGCGCGCATACGCTGGGCACACCGATAATATATGGTCCACAGTCTCTGGGATGCCACAAGTTGAACATTCCGGCGAGTCCATCTGTCCAATTAAATGTAAGTACTTGCGCGTGAAAGCCACGTTTAAACGAAGTCTATGTAGTAAGCATGCCTGATGACGCGGAATATCACGCGGAACATAAAATTTTAGTGCATGCTTTCTCCGCAGCCGATTACGCCTCGCGTAAAACTGCACCACAGTTTCGCGCTCTACAGCACACATCATCTTCGTCATCTTCATCAAGCTCCGGCTGCAACACGCTCTCGCGTTGTTCACTGAACATTGTTGTATTCATGAAGTTTATATGGAAGGTGCAGGGATTATAACATTCTTCGGTGGACGTCTGAAGCGGTGCCGTATGGCAAGGGAGGAAGGTGGGAGTGAAAGATGAAATAGAGAAATACTCAGATATGTGGCGCAAAAAAACACAAACACAGGAGACGATACACAACACACGCGCACACTACCAACTGTAATTAGAATTTGAAAACACTTCCTCTTCACCACGCCTCAGCTTCTACACTCAGACACATTTCATCTTCCTCTTCTACTCATCTTCCTCTTCTTTGCCAAGGGGATAATGACACTCTCTTCCTCGCAGACCTTAACATCGTCCAAACATGGTATTGACCAATCTCATCTTCCTCTTCTTCTCTTCTTCCTCTTCTTTATCAGGGGGAAAGTGGCACTTTCTTCCTCACATATCTGAATATGATCCAGCACCAACTAGCCCCTCAAGCCGTTATTTTTAGAGAAATACTGGCCGCAGCGTTGCCATGAATGTGCAATAATGTCTTACCAAGAACAGCAAACATGTCAAACCGTGCTTAGCCGAGCTTGCACTCTACACATATCCTAAGTTCAGCAGAACTGAACCGCAGCTAATTTTATTTTCTTCTCGAGGTCGGAAAATGCAACCCTAGGACATTTTTGGTCGGGGTCGACAGTGTAATGAATTGCTTTCGCACTAAAACCTCGGACAGCGCGGTGAAAAATGGTGGAGTGGTGGGTACAGGCGTGCTGTGCATACGTGCATAGGGCTCAGTAAAAGGGGAATTGTACCCGGTGGCTCCACCAGAAAATATAACCAGTACAAGGCAGAAAACACTGACTGGATCAATATGGCGCCTCGCTAAACCATACTTCGTCGTCATCTACCTCTGGCAATGGTAACAAGAAATTTCCATGCCATATAGGGAGCATGAGTCAGGTAATTATTTTGGAGCTATATATTTTTAAAACTACTGCACTTATTTTCACGGTATTCCCGACCGTTTTGCATATTGCTGTAAATTAGATTACACTAATCCGTCAATTTTTTCCACTTAAAGAGTATTTACGATTACGTTAGGGATTTTCTAACCGAAATAACAGCAGAAATAAGCCTTGAAGACATCAGGTCTGAAACAATTAAGCTAGGAGACAAGGGCGCCCCACAGGGCTCAGTTCTTTCCCCTTTCATCTTCAACCTAGCATTAAAGAACCTTCCACCATTACTGAAAACTGTGAAAGAGGTGAAACATACGCTATATGCTGATGATATCACGTTATGTACATACACAGGCAACTATGGGGAAATAGGAAAAAATCTTCAACAGGCAATCGACATTGTTGAAGAATATGCGGAATGGGCAGGGCTGGAATGCTCACCAAGCAAATCGGAACTTTGGTAATCCGAGGAACACACACACACAAAAAAAACCGCAATATCAACGCTGAAGACATTTTGGTGGAATTAAATGGCACCACCGATAACCAGAGTGGACAAAATCAGGGTCTTGGGACTGATAATCCAAGACAATGGAAAGAACACAGAAATAATAAATCTACTTAAGTCAACAATTAACATGACAACCAGGTTGATAAGGCGAATAGCCAACAAAAGACGCGGGGTCAAAGAGAACGATCTGTGCCGAATTGTTCAGGCTTTTGTGATAAGCAGATAAGTGTACACCATCCCCTAACTCAAGCTAGGGGTGGAAGAAAAGAACAAAATTCAAACAATCAAGGCAGGCATATAAAGCAGAACTGGGGCTACGCTACTGCACCCCTACGGAAAGACTTCTTAAACTGGGGGTCTGCAATAACACCATGGAACTATGCGAGGCACATATAATAACACAGCTAAAGAGGCTCGCAACCAAATCTGCGGGATGGAAAATCATGGGTAAATTAGGACTACAAGATAGAATCCCGGAAAGAAATGCACAAGTAAAACTGCCGACTGAAGTAAAGAACGCACTAACTATTAAACCGCTACCAAAAAACATGCAACCTGCTTTTCGTGAAGGCAGGAGAAAAGCAAGAGCAAAGGCCCTTGAGGCCAAGTTAGAAGGCTCTGAATACACTGTTTATGTAGACGCGGTGGAATACAGAGGAGGCAGCTCTTTGCCTATCGTGGGTGTGAACGACTCGGCTAAAACATTAATGGCAGGTTCAATAAAAACAACTCAGGGACAGCGGAGGAGGCGGGCATCGCCATGGCGATGGTCAGCACTAAAGCGGTTACCATAATTAGCGACTCCAAATCTGCTATAAACAATTTGCGACGGGCATGATCTCCAAAGAGACAGAGCGAATTTTAAGATATAAAGACTGGAACCAAAAAAAGGTGGAATTAATATGGATGCCGGCACACTCGAGGAACAAAGGAAGCGAGTTGGCTCACAGTATAGCTCGGGGTTATGTCAGCCGAGCAGGGAGCCAGGTTGATTCCCCCAATTTCTCGAGAGATGCACTTTTCTCATTTCATGACTACACTAATCACTTTAAAACTAGAAATGTGGATATATCCTCCACCAGTCAAGAAACTAGACAAAAGGCAGGAAGTAATCTTGTGTCGGCTCCAGACGCGTGCCTTCTTCAGCCCATCTAAATTAGCGCACATGTACCAGCACAATACAATCCAAATTGTAAACACTATGGCGAAATAGCAGGATACGATCATATATTATGGAGCTGCAAAAAAGCGCCGCCACCAGCGGACCTACTACCAGTCCCTTCTTTAGAGCGGTGGGTGGCTATACTGGCCCAGCTCAGACTCGTTGGCGCAAGTTCGGGCTACTACTGAGTGGGCTCAAAAGGTCGCCGAGAGAAACGGACTTGAGGCCCACAAATCGTTCATTGCTGACAATAAGTGTTTTCCAATCCAAAATGAATTCCTTTGCTTCTTCAAGCTACTATGAGTCATGTATTTGTGCAACGCTGGCTTTAATATTGCTTGACTGGGGGAATCCTCTTTTGCTATCTTTTGCTTTATGCAGGATAACATACTCTTACGCAGTAGAAACCTACTCCTTTATTCCTAATTCACGCGAAAGCGAACGGAAACATCAAGATACCTGCGGTGATGAGCAGGACACCTTCCTCGCATTTGATCACGAAAGTTATAATACAGTGTATCAGGAGACGCCAAATGTCTGTGCTTTTGAAAACGTCAGCACATGGAAAGCTTTCTTCTCACAATGTTTCCAGGGATGTTAGAGGTGATATTGAAAGGCGCTTACAAGCATAATTAGCCCCATTTTTATGCTAAAAAAATAGCGAGCCCGTGCCCTATATACTGGAATAGGTTATCAGTTGACCTTATTCTTCCGGTGCGCACGGACGCTTGAAAAATAGCTTCGTTGCTCGGTAGAGCTTTATGGTGTGCGTAGACAGGATAATCGTAAATTTATTTTTGTCAAGCATTTCTAAGGAAGGAGGCAAGGACGGAGAGAGTCTTGGTATGCTCCGCGCCAGCCAGCTTATGTTGACATGTCAGAAGTAGATGCGTAATGCGACGATAAGTTTTCATTAAACATGCTCTCACCGGACGGAGCAGCTCGTAGACCGGGAGCTTCTTACAAAATTTTATGCCTTCGTGGATACCATCATCCTGTCATTTCAATAACGTGTGTTTATTTACTGCAGTCCTCGATTTGTTTGTTCTTTTTGGTGCATTGTCCATATGATAACGGCCCCTGTCTTTGGCCGCCTTGTTCGCAAAAGCTTTCAGATGTCTCCCTCCGGCCGTGTTTGCTAACATTTTGAGCGCAGGATAGACAAGAACATAGGCGCCGAACAAAAGTCATTATAGCGACGATGGGGAGCCAGGCTTTTAGTATGTCAGAACTGACATGCCTTTCCTAACATTATGCCGTTTTTCATCCCGATATCTTCTCCAAACCAGGTCATTGGATGTTATGAAACAAGTTATAAAAATGACTAACGAAAAGTTAAAAAACGAGGGAGTCAGTAGTGGCGAGAGGAGGAACCAATTTGCTTTTTCTGGAACGGAGAGGCATCCGCTTACCAAACGCGTTGCACGCCTTACGAGACCTTGCACTTTACGAAATACGTGTCAGTGTGATTAGCGTAGATGTAAGCAGTTGAGCGGAAAAATGTGTCACATTCTGAAAAGCTTCCCGGAAAATTCACATGGTTGAGTTTGCGCATAGCGGTGCAACGACAAAGTATCTTCTAAGTGGTTTGCCAGTTCTGATATGTATCGTGGTACGCTATGAATGATTTTTAAGAAATCAGTGCCGCACTATGGTGAGGCAGCGACCAATTCTAAGAATGCTCTGCACGTGGAACTGCATTGTTTGATTTTTTTTTGCCGCAGCGATTTTCCGGCTTATGCAAATGTTTATGCTGGTAGAATCTTTCTTGCCGGCTCTATGCACTGTGCACGTATAACGTGACGCATGAGACACGAGTATCCAGGGCCGCTGTGCGATTTATCTGGGGGCAAGGAATACAAAGAGAGCATGCGAACAGGAGGCTTTCCCACCTCAGTGAAAAATTGGCAGGACCGTAACAGCTGTTACCGGGACTCCAGTCCCCATACTAACGATGATGATGTGCTTGGACCACAAAGGCCTTTTAAAGCATAATTTGAAGTAAAAACAAACAGTTCTTGTATGAGTTTCAGGTGCCAAAACGTTTTGCCGAAGAGTAAAATTCTTTATTTCGGCATGCACGCATTGTGACTTTCCGATTTCTACACAAGAGAAGGAGTACTAAATTATGTATTTGGTTGCTATTTGGCAACGATGGCTCGATTAACTTGCCATTTCTGGAGTCACTAGTGTACACAAGTGGATGAGAGGAATTCAATGAATTTGAACGAAAACGAGCGTTATCTAGCGGCCTTATATTAATTACATGCTGTCCATCCATTTCATAGGAAGAAACATAGGAAAAGAAGCTCGGTTACTCGTTCCAAAACGACATCGCGAGCAAAAATGTGACCTGCTTGTTCTACCGCTCCCCTATAGCCCACTGTTAGCTTTTTACCCAAATTAAATGTATCCAATGGCTAATAAAATTTATGAACATGGAAAACATTGCAAATCTTTGTTTAAAATCAAACGGTCATGGTTGGGGTTTCCTTGATTGATCTTCCAGTTTGATATGGAATCCGCTATCTTCGATATAATTGATTCTAAATTTCCCTAAAAACGCTCGCTGATAGACTACCACACCATCTTCATGTTTCAATGGCCCAAAGTGATTACTTGGTTATTTCTTACATTTTCCACTGCGACGTACACACATGCGACTGTGCGATCAGCGCAATTTTGCTTTCATTGACAAAGAAGCATGACTGGTGAAATTTTGAAACAATCAGGTGTCTGTGTAGTGTGACGTCTGGAGCTGATCTACCCGCTGCGCCGCCGCCGCATCAGATAAGTTGAGGCGGTCACTTGAGGTAATAAAAATTACCAAACGGTTTTCTTGTGCTCGCCTTCAAAGATGAAAAACAGTGTGCATAAAACAGACTGAACAGGAGACAAGCAAACGCAGGCAGTCTTAAGGCGAAAGCCTTTAATTGCTCATACTGTTGTCGACAAAAACTGTCCGCGCACCTGATCCCACACTTGAATGCGCGCCACGCGACAGGAGCGATGATGTACCGTCCAAAAGCACACTTGTCGGAAAAAGTGAGACCGATACTGCGCCTTTCTTTTCCTGTAAACCAATTATAATTATATGTAGCACTGCAACGAACGCCGATGAAAGGCAAACAATGAGGGGGAAATTATAGGAGAGGAAGGGTAGGCTTTCGTCACTCTCCTTTTAAGAGACATTTATTTATGCACTGCATCTTGAGCTATTATCCAGCTCGCAGATGCTCAACACCTGAGTGTGTCTTGCGCGAAAAATGAAAGGAAGAACTTTGGCCAGAAAACAATTGAAAGTTGTGGGAGTGACCTTTATTCAATAGGAGTAAATCTACCAAACACAAGTGTGGGACTAACCAGGCTGCTCAAGATGGGCGGTGACCATCTTCTTAACCAGCTCAGAACGACCAGACGGCGTACCAAAATTTTTCCGCAGTTTTTCCGCAAATTTTACCGCAGACTGATGGCCAGTCAGGGATGGTTTCCTCGTGATTAAGAAACCACGTTTTTTTGGCGTTACTCAAATAGAACACGCCGTTGAGCAGCTTGTGGGGGTCATACCAACCGTTTAACCCGCTAAGGCCGGTGTATTTATCAAGCCAGTCGTCGAAATCGTTACTGGGAAGGCCGGTAAAGAACTGGGGATCGCGCTGGCGGCTGGTCACGGTCCAGGCCGGTTAGCCGCGACAGCAGCTGCAGACGGCGGAAGCGGGCGTGTTCCGGTACCCTCGTTCATACCGGAGAGCTGTGAGGGCAAGGGAAGGCCGGATTGTAGCTCCAAGATGAAAAGTAAATGGGTCTGAAGCTAGACGCTTGGGTACTAAGGGCAGTTCCACCACTTGTGAGCCACCGCTAGAACCAACGTCGAACCAGCGTAGGGGATTAGTTTAAATATTGTTTTTTGCTATTGACTTTAGTTCATGCTGTACTGAATTTAGGAATAAAGATAATTAAACACAAAGTAGAAGGAAAAACCTGAAGACGCGCGTGCAAACACACACACACACACACACACACACACACACACACACACACACACACACACACACACACACACACACACACACACACACACACACACACACACACACACACACACACACACACACACACACACACACACACACACACACACACACACACACACACACACACACACACACACACACACACACACACACACACACACACACACACACACACACACACACACACACACACACACACACACACACACACACACACACACACACACACACACACACACACACACACACACACACACACACACACACACACACACACACACACACACACACACACACACACACACACACACACACACACACACACACACACACACACACACACACACACACACACACACACACACACACACACACACACACACACACACACACACACACACACACACACACACACACACACACACACACACAGGCACGAGATTTCAAGACGTTCACGCCGATGATGCGCATCATCGGTGTGAACGTCCTGTTGTAATCTCGTTTGTGTGTGTATGATGGAGAACGCCGCGCCAGAAGTCATCAGATTCATCTAACCACCTAGCCCGCATGCAAGTTCTACTTAGAAGGAAAGACAACGCGCCGATTGTGAGAACCAAACCCACGACCTCTCCTGTGCTCTTACCAGCTGAGTTGCATCGACGGTGGTCGAACCTTTTACTTTCTTGGGTATTTATGTCGCCTATAAGAGAAGGTTAAGAGTGTTCACCACCGGCACCCATTCATAGCGGCGGACATAGAACGTTTTTTGTACCGTTGAGTGTCACGTGGAACGTGATCAGCAGGGAAGGGCGAAATCTGTGCTAGAACCCCCTTACGCTATACCTGTAGTTTCTATATATGGCTGAAATGGTCTGTTAAGCAGCACCAGAATTTGACCTAACTTCGGGCAGCACGGCTGCCTTTGCATAAAAAAATATAGTAATCCTCTAAGAAGTCAGGGGATGTCAAACGCCACAATCGCGCAATATAATTTTGTTAACACGTCGTCCTTAGCGGCGATTAATAGCAGAGAAAACCTCCTAATGCTACAGAATTCTAGAAAAGCGTGCGATGCGGTCTTAACGTATACTCGTCTTCAACAGGTGTGATACGGTCGGTTGCTTTTATATTCCACTCTCTATCGCTTTAGAGTCAGAAACTACCATATGAAAACAGGATACAATGAAGAACGCATTCGCAAAAAAGGAAAAAAAAAAGAGGGACATAGGGAGGGGGGATGAGTATAAGAGGAACAGTTGAGGAAATCGGCCTTATTGAAGTAATTGTACGCCAGCATTTATGCAATCAAAAATAAAGAAAAGCAAGCGAGTCATAACTATCCCACTAAACTCTTTTTTCTGTGCGATATAAAACATAAAAAAGCATCACATTTCATGAATGGCTCCCGTATACTGATCTTGCATGGATCAACTTGCCAAAGGTGCCGTTCATGCACACCTGTGCAAGCACTGTAAGGTTGAAAGGTAGAATAATATTTGTAACTGCTTTTTTGTGTTTCAAGAGCACAATAAGTCGTTGGTTGAGCGCACTGCATGGTCACTTTCTTTTCCTTTTAAAGTAAAACACGTGAAAAATATGCGCGAATCTATCTAAAAATGCTTGTTGGTCGAAATGCTTACTCGCATTTTTTCGAATTCTGAGGTTTTCAGCATTATGGGTATTGCTCCAAACAAGTATTGATATAAAGGGACGAAACGGATACATGGTCGTAGCAGAAGAGAAATGGGCAAGCCATATCGGCTGACACAGACAGTCATTGTGCTCTCTACGGTGATACTGTGGGCTGCGCGCAGAACAAGGTCAGACGCGTTATATCTTCTCAGCTTACTGTCTTTTGTGATTTTGGATGGAAGTGTTACAACATCATGTTTCTAGCTCTTGATTCACTGGGGAGCGGAAATTTGGAACGTCTAGCTCACCCAAGATTGACACAGGTTCGACTCAAGATAACTGCTGCTATTATTATTATGATATTGAGAAGGCGAAGCATGAGAGGATCGAGCAGCAGCGTGAATTGGTACCAACGAAACAGCGCAGAAACAAGTTTTTTTTTTCTTTGAGCCGAATGGATTGCAGAGATAAAGCTGCAGAAAGGGCGCAAGTATGTACCGACGGAACGGAAGTGGCGGTGTTTACCAGGGCAACTGACCTTTCTTTCGCTTTTTTTTTTCTGAGGAGATTCAGCGCCATAGCAGCGACTTGTACAATATGGACTTATCGGCGAGAATCATATTTATCTCATAGAGTGTGAGATTACCATCGACGGTTCTCTTTTTGAGGAACGGGATAGTGAAAGGAGAGGGTTAAGGCAGGGGAAATTCCTCTGACCTGGAAGCTGCACATAGCAGACTTGTTGACTCACGCGATGCATTTGGTTTACCAGTAAGCAATGGGAGCGAACATATTTTATGACGCGAAAGGGGAGTAAGTAAGCTGATCGCAATAAACATTTGCAAAGCACTGTACTAAATTTACACACATTAGGCATTTCATTACTGTAAAAGTCAAGTAGTGAAAAGCATCAGTTCCCAATCACATGATTCCATTCGACGGCTAGCGAAGTAAATATTGAGTCCTGCCGTGGTGACGTAGTGGGTGCTCGAATACTGTGCCAAAGTATGCGGGATGGAATCCAGGCTGCTGCTGCGGCTACTTTCGATGGAGGCGCCTGTCTGCTGTGTGATGTTAATGCACGTTAAAGAACCCTAGTAGGTAGAAATTCCCAGAGCCCTTCACAACAGCGTCTCTCATAACCATGCAGAGTTGCTTTGGAACGTTAAATCTTACAAACCAAGGGGAACTAAACCAAACTACACCTAACCTAATATTAAAGGTGTACTTAAGCTCCGCCTTTAAGAATATGAAGAGGAATAGTTAATTTCCGCTTTCCGGGGCAGCTTGCAAATTTTTGTTCGCACCCATTCACTTTGCTAATCGCTTAATCAATGCTATTTAATTATGTCGTATTATTTTACACGTGCACATTAGCATACAGATATAAGATACCAGATGAAGAGAGGAGCCCGAAGTGGATATAATGCCCACATTTAACGAAGCCGCAGGAAGGTGCCTGCGTGGCCTTGGGGCAGAGTGTCCGACGCCAGATTCAGGGTTTCTGGAAGGCTGGATTCCGCTGCGTCCGACACGGCTGCATATCGAAGTGAAATGGGGAAATCATTGATAGACCTGGAGGGGATGCTTCGGATGGGCTGTCATTTTACTTGGATTGGCAACCGGGTCGGAGGCACCGCGATGCTTAAACGGCATCTTGAATGGTCGCGGTTGTGTCACCTGACAATTACCACGTACTGTAAGTTTGCTCGTGATGTTTCGAGGCTGCGATGACTGAAACGTTCGGTGCCATCGACGTTGCCAATGCCGACAGACGCTTAGGGATACTTACGTATTTGCTTTAAAATGAGCTGAACAGGTTCTTTTGGCACACTTTTTCTCCACAACACCAAGGCAAGAACAAGCACATCCTTGCATCTTTTGGTGCTTGTTTCTGGAGTGAGGCTTAGGGGAAATGATCCCTCCTGTTTGCACGGGGTAAACAGAAGCACTTTTCCCGGGGACATCACGGCATTCGCATTTTCTCTCCCCTCACCCACGTCCCTTTCTCCCCTCTCTCGAAGGAACAAACAAGGGTAGTAGAGCTGCGGAAGAAATTTTGGACCGAGGGAGCTACGGGGTGCAAGTCTAAATTTCAATGCAAACATAAGGTCTACAGATGACGTCCCCTTTGAGCAACGATGTACTCGTAGCCGTTTGTTTTTTAAGAAATTTATTTTCTGACAAGTCATCTAAGGTCAGAGCCGGGGATACCGGTACACTCACAACTTTGTTTGCTAAAGCAAAGCCAGAGTGGTTCTGACAAGTCTACCCGAAGCTGCGTTTGTCTGCGCACGTGTCCTGAATCAGTGCTCAAAATTAGCCTTACCGGTCTTTTTTAAAAAATATGAGGAGCACTACACAAGCGTCGTTTTTTAAACGGGTTATGTAAACGAGCTGACGCGGACTCTGAATAAGTTTCAGCGTCTACTCGTTCACTTAATTCAGTTGATAACATTTTATGCACTGCAGTTAGCGTTCATGTTAAATATGGAAACTTAAAGACAGTGGCATTTGATGGCTATTTTACATTCTGCAGTTTTAATAATGCTTCTGATTCATGAGATATGCGCATCTGAAGCTTCAGCACAAGCAGTCATATAACGAGGCGTTTTCATAAAGTTCGTATTATTGGCATGAAGGAACAAATACGAAGTGGAATTTTAACCTTTATCTACATTTTCTCCTCCCAAGGACAAGCATTTCTGCCACTGATGTACGTGCTGGCGCTGACCGTCGCTTCGCATTAAGCGAGCTGAGGAAGGGCGCCCACGGCCACGAGAGCAATCTATTTCTTTTAGTCCGCCGCAGTGTGGTCCAGAGGGGGTTGGTGGGGGGGAGGGGTGGGGGGGGGGGGGGTTAATAGATACAAGTCACTTGACTCTAGGTCTGGTGAATATAAATGATGGTGCATTGTTTCGTAGCCTTAAGCCCGCGTGTGTCACTGTCCCCTGTGGTGGGTGGGCTGGTGCATTGCGACAGCGCAGGCGGAAGTTATTCTCAAGCATGCACGCGGCTTCCGTCTTCATTTGCATGTTGTTGTAAATAATGGTGTGTTCTCAGTGAGTACCCAGATCAACTTGTTTCATTATGTATTCGATGTTATGCGTCAATCAGCGAGCACTCGATGCTCTGCTCTTGTACCAATTGGTATCCACCATGGAACGACTGTTGGTCATTTCGTTCTTGGCCTTCAAGACTCGTTTGAATGAGTTAAGATTGTATGTGCCCTTTGATGACAATATTGTCACGGGTTCTATCGCTACCCGGACGGCAGTCCAGAAGGGCAGGGTCAAAGGACGGGGTTGAGGCACAGGAGGCAGAGAGCAGGCGCTTGACCAGGCAAAAGCAGCAGCGTCCCAGAACCACGCGCACTCCGCAGAACTTCGTCTTTTTCTCCCTCCAGAACTGACACGGTTAGCGCGGGTTACACTACTCCTCCCCCTGAAAGGCGCATCGTCCCGATGCGCGCTCCAGCGTAACTGAAACTTTAAATCGAGCAGAGCTCAGAGTCAGAATACGTGGTTCTAGCGTTCACTGTAAGTTTTGAGGCGAACCACATGCACCACTTCAGGATGAGGGGGCCAACGAGATGTGCTCGGAACAATCGGAATCACCTCGTAATTCACGTCGCTTATACGGCGAACGACCTCGTATGGGCCAAAGTAACGTTTTAGCAGCTTCTAGCTGAGACCGCGACGGCGAACGGGAGTCCACACCCACACTTGATCACCAGGTGCAAAATGAACTTCACGATGCCGGAGGTTGTACCTGCGCGCATCGACGTGCTGGCGGTCTTGGATGCGTAGTCGTGCCAACTGTCGGGCTTCTTCTGCGTGCTGGGTTACCAGTTGGACATCGTCGTAAGAGTAGGCCTCCGGCTCATGGGGAAGCATGGCGTCAAGCATGGTAATCACCTCTCGGCCATGCACCAGGCGGAACGGCGAAAATCCGGTTGTTTCCTGAGTTGCGGTGTTATAAGCGAAAGTTACGTAGGGAAGAATGTCGTCCCATGTACGGTGCTCGACGTCCACATACATAGATATCATGTCGGCCATAGTCTCATTAAGGCGCTCAGTGAGCCCATTTGTTTGGGGGTGGTATGCGGTTGTTTTGCGGTGGTGCGTGTTGCTTAAACGCAAGATCTCTGCCATTAGCTGGGACACGAACGCGGCACCGCGATCTGTGATCAAGACTTCGGGAGCACCGTGACGGAGGACGATGGACTCGACGAAAAACTTCGCTACATCAGCCGCTGTTGCAGAAGGTAAAGCTCGCGATTCAGCATACCGTGTGAGGTAATCCGTAGCAACAGCAATCCAGCGGTGTCCCGAGTTGGACGTAGGAAAAGGTCCGAGCAGCTCCATGCCTACCTGCTGGAACGGAGTCATAGGCGGCGGAATGGGGTGAAGATGTCCTGCGGGTTGTACGGGCGGAGTCTTACGTCTTTGACATTCGCGGCAGGTCCTGGTATAGTGACGAACAGTCTTAGCAAGTTGAGGCCAGTAATACTTGGAACGAATTCGTGCGAGTGTTCGGATGTATCCCAAATGCCCAGAAGTTGGGTCGTCATGACAGGCGTCCATAATTTCATTACGTAGGTCAGCCGGAATAACCAGTAGCCAAGACCTCGCACTCGCTGCGAAGCTCTTTTTGTATAGCACATTGTTGCGAAGACGTAATGCGGGTAGAACGCGCAAGAAGACGCGTGGAATGGTGCCTTCTTGACCTTCCAGATGGGCGATTACTTCACGGAGTTCAGTGTCGTGTCGCTGCCGCGCTGCCATATCGACCGTGGTTATGGTACCTATAAAAGCATCTTCATACTCGTCGTCTTGACCGTCAGATGCTGATTCTATAGGGGCTCTCGAGAGGCAGTCAGCATCTGTGTGCCTGCGACGGGACTTATAAACTATAGTAGCATCGAATTCTTGCAACCGAAGGGCCCACCGTGCAAGTCGCCCTGAAGGGTCTCTCAGAGTGCTGAGCCAACATAGAGAGTGATGGTCGGTAACCACCTGAAATGGGCGTCCGTACAATTAGGGTCTGAACTTATTAATCGCCCAAACTACCGCGAGGCATTCTTTTTCAGTGGTTGAGTAGTTAGTCTCCGCCTTCGATAATGTTCGACTTACGTAAGCGATTACACGCTCGGTCCCGTTCTCTTTTTGAATGAGCACAGCTCCGAGGCCCTTGTTGCTGGCGTCTGTATGAACTTCAGTCTCGGCGTCCTGGTCAAAGTGCCCGAGTACAGGGGAGGTCTGTAAGCTTTGTTTAAGGCGGCCGAGTGCACGCTGCTGTTCATCCGACCACTGGAAGGCGACGTTCTCCTTCGTGAGATGAGTAAGTGGTGCAGCGACATGAGAAAAATTGGGAACAAAGCGCCTATAGTAAGCACAGAGGCCCAGAAACCTCCGTAAGGCGTTCTTGTCCGATAGTGTAGGAAAGGAGGCGACGGCGGCAGTTTTATCGGGATCTGGACGAACACCCGCGCTACTGACGACGTGGCCAAGAAATTTTAATTCATCGTAGGCAAACTTGCACTTTGTTGGCTTCAGAGTGAGGCCTGCGCTTCTTATAGCTTGTAGTACTGCTCTCAGGCGAAGAAGATGATCGGAGAACGTGCTTGAGAAGATTATAACATCATCAAGGTAGACCAGACAAGTTTGCCACTTCAGTCCGACCAAGACGGTGTCCATAACGCGCTGAAAGGTTGCTGGGGCAGTACAGAGGCCGAACGGCATCACTTTAAACTCATATAGACCATCCGGGGTGATAAAAGCAGTCTTCTCTCGGTCGCGCTCATCAACTTCGATTTGCCAGTAACCACTTTTCAGATCTATGGATGAAAAGTAACGGGCATGTCGTAGATGATCAAGTGCGTCATCAATGCGAGGAAGGGGATAAACACCCTTCTTGGTGACGTTGTTGGGACGTCGATAGTCAACACAGAATCGAAGAGTGCCATCCTTTTTCTTTACTAGTACCACCGGAGCTGCCCATGGGCTGTGCGAGGGTTGGATTATATCGTCGGCCAGCATTTCTTGCACTTGGTTCTGAACAACTTCACGTTCTTTGAGAGAAACTCGGTAAGGCGACTGACGAACAGGGTGAGCAGCGTCATCGGTAATTATTCTGTGTTTGGCAATTGTCGTCTGGCGAACTCCGGATGACGTAGAGAAGCAGTCTTGGAATTCTGCAAGTAGCGCTATCAATTTGGCCCTCTCGCTCACAGAGAGATTAGGCGCAATGCTTACACCCAAAGGTGCATCGTTCTGCTGCGAAGAGAAGGAGGAGAAAGCACCTTCGGACAGGGCAACAACTTGAATAGGGGCGGTAATGCTCTCCATGGTACCGAGAGCCGTGCCTATCGTAAGGCGCTGTGGAGTGCCACAAAAGTTGGTGACTAGGACGTGTACGCAGCCAGTATCCAGCTGCGCGATACCTTGAGCAACATCAAGACCCCGTTCAAAAAGCAGCTGAGCACTTCCTTCCAGCAGAACTTCGCCAGAAGCAACGTGGTCGGACGTGACAGGGAGAAATACGCTAGACTGGGGCGGTACGGTTACGTGCTCCGCCAAGACGCGTGCCGTGCGAACTTGGGGCTTTGTTTGCGCCGAGGTATATCGAGGTTGAGGAAGCGTGAGGCGGCGGTCGGTAAAGTCGATTACAGCGGTGCAATCACTCAAAAAATCCATGCCGAGAATAATGTCTCTGCAACATTTCGATAGTACAACAAAGGTAACCTGGCACCTGAGACCGTTAATCTCAATACGAGCAGTGCATCTGCCGATTGGTCTCACGAGGTGGCCTCCAGCGGTTCTGATATCGGGGCCATCCCACTGCGTCGTTACCTTGCGAAGTCGGCGGCATAGCTCCCCACTCATAACAGAATAGTCTGCACCGGTGTCAACGAGTGCCGTCACGTCGTATCTATCGATCACAACATCGAGGTTATTGTACACTGTGGCGCGACGGTCGTCGGAAGCTCCGTCGGGGAGTTCGTCGTGAAGTTCGTCAGAAAGCTCGTCGGAAAGCTCGGCGGGAAGTTCGGCAAGAAGTTCGGCGCGAAGTTCGTCGGGAAGGTCGTCGGGTTGATCGTCGGTTTGCGTGGGGGAGCGGGGCGAAAAACGTGGAGGCTCTTTAACAGGAACGGGTTCGGCAACGTCACCACCAGACGTCGCCGGGCTTAGTTTTCCCGATGAGGGGACAGGCTTTGCCGTCGATTGCTGCGAAGGGGAGAATCGTACCGGCGGGACGGTGTCGAGCGAAGGTCGCGACGTGAAGGCCGGTCGGGTGGTTGTGAACGGCGCAGATAATCCGCGATGTCGCGGGGTTGCTCGCCGAACTCCGGGCGGGGAGCATTCCGCTGGAAACCGCGAAGCCCAAGTTCGCGGTAAGGGCAGCGACGGTAGACGTGGCCTGCTTCTCCGCAGTGGAAGCATAGTGGGCGTTGGTCGGTTGTCCTCCACGCGTCAGCCTTGCTCATCCATTGCTGCTGCGGACGAAGATCGTACACAGGGATACGGGGTTGTGCAGGCAAGTACTGACGGCGAGCAGGCGGCGGTGGTGGCTGCTGCGGCGGCGGGCGACTAGCAACGGACGCGTACGTCTCAATGGGCTGAATAGGCGAAGAAGCAACGGAGCACTGTGGATAGGGCACGTTGTACTTCTTCGCGGACAGCATCCGTGAGGGCGCAGGATGCCGTACCATCAGCAGGTGGAAGAAGCTGCCGTATTTCCTCGCGTACAACTTCGCGGATGATCTCGCGTAGGTTTGCGGTGTCGAGGGAACCAACAGGAAAGCGAGCAGCTGAAAGGTTCGAAACGCTGGGACCTCCAGCAAGGCGACGATAATGGTCCGCTCGTGTAACCAAGGCTCGCTCAATGTTTGTCGCCTGATTTACAAATTGTGCCACTGTAGTCGGCGGATCACAAATAAGCCCGCCGAAAATGTCACTCTTGACGCCTCGCATGAGTGCACGCACCTTTTTTTCCTCGGTGGCGTGGGGGTCGGCACGGGAGCTAAGTCGTAGGACGTCTTGAACAAAACTCGTTACAGTTTCGTCGGGTCGTTGTACTCTTGTTTGCAGAAGGTCTTCTGCTCGCTGTCGCCGATACTGATTGGCGAACGGCCGTCGCAGCTCTTCCTTACAGGTGTCCCAGGATGTAAGGGAGGCCTCGCGGTTTTCGAACCAGTGCCGAGCCGTACTGTCCAGGCAGAAATACAAATTCTGAAGACAGTTTTCGGCATTCCAGCCATTGTGGCGGGCCACACGTTTGTACTGCTCGAGCCAATCCTCCACATCTTCGGAGGCATCGCCATGGAACGTGGCAGCCGCTCGAGGAGCCATCGGTAGGTACACCACGGACGGTGCGAGAAACGAGTCCGTCTGTTGACATTGGGTCGTGATACTCCGGGCCATTGTAAGTCGTGAAGAGCCTAAGTTCGGCAACAGACCAAATTCAGGAGCAAACCCTTGAAGTCGCCGGCTGGCACGTATCTCGGCCTCCTCGTCGAAGGGGCGGCGGCTGAGACTTGGGGGCGAACTCAGAGTAGCGGGTTTTGAGGGGCTGTGCTGCATTTACCCCGCGCCTCCACCAGAATGTCACGGGTTCTATCGCTACCCGGACGGCAGTCTAGAAGGACAGGGTCAAAGGACGGGGTTGAGGTACAGGAGGCAGAGAGCAGGCGCTTGACCAGACAAAAGCAGCAGCGTCCCAGAACCGATAGGCATGCCTGTGAACCGCAGTGCTGCATGGTGAGATATCACAGCTCTGGCCGCCAGTCATTTGTGATAATATCGTTTTCTCTCGACTGTACGCTCAACAGCTTGCTCTTTGTAACTAAATAATTTCTGTGTCAGACATTCATGTAGCGATAACATACCATTCTGCATGTTCGTCGTGTTTCGTAAAGGAAAAAAAAACCCGATTACATTGCCTTCCATCGGATTTCTATTCGCACTTAGGACCACCATACATTACCTTGATTTTAGCCGATGCGTAAATATGCAGAAAATAGCCGTGGAATCAGCTGCTTTATTGAAGGCCGTGCTGTTTAAAGTGTTTACTAATGCCAGTGGGCCCTCATGGCCACAATACGGAGACAATTAGATTGCAAAACTGCAGCTGCTTCTTGAACCAAATGACTCTGCTAAACTTAACATTTTTAAGAAAATAAAGCTTGCATTTGTTTATTCAATGCGTGTATATGGTTACATTATATATATATATATATATATATATATATATATATATATATATATATATATATATATATATATATATATATATATATATATATATATATATATATATAACAATAAGGCAATAAGGTAACAATATGTACACAGAGAATAGGCTAATTAATGCTTTATGTTTTAAAGAAACTGTATTTGAAGTTTAGCAGAATCAATTGAATCAAGAGGCAGCTACAGTGCTGTAGGCATATATAATCTTTACACTTAAATGTATATATATATATATATTGTGAAAGAAGGCTAGGTTGACACGGCAAGGTCGTCACGGCAAGGCCAGCGATGCCTTGTCTAGCGTTTTAATCCGATGACAAAACCCAGGCGCGTGCCGGAGCCGGCGCCGCGGGACGATGATGATGGTATGTACAAATGAAAGACGAAGATCATGGCATGTACAAATTAAAGAACATCCACGGAAGGCTCACACAATCTGCCCGGGGGGTCGGAAGCGGCCAGCCTGGCCGCTCCTAACTAAGTGATGCATCGCGGCGCACAAACGGTTTCAGGCGAAAGACATGAACAATTTCAGTTCCACGGTGGCGTCGATCAGCTGGGGGATCAACAGGCGTCACTTTGTAGTTCACTGGGGAAGTTTGGCTTATGATCTCATAGGGACCTACGTAGCGGTGGTGGAATTTGTCACTAAGGCCAGAGATGCGCAATGGTGTGTAAAGCAGTACTTCGTCACCAGGACGAAAAGAGACCACTCGATGTGTAGAATCATAGCGAGTCTTGCGGACTTCCTGGCACGCTGCCGTGTTGAGTCGGGCAAGCTGACGGCATCTGGCCACACGAGATAAAAAATGGGTAGGTACTGATGTGGAGTAGTCGGGCGTAGAGAAGAAGGAAGCGTCAAAAATTGTAGTGGGAGGACGGCCATAAAGAAGGAAAAATGGAGAGTAACCGGTAGTTCGCTGTACTGCTGTATTATAGGCGAATGTGACGAATGGTAGAATAGTGTCCCAATTTCGATGATCTGGTGTGATGTACATTGATATCATGTCCGACAAGGTGCGATGAAATCGCTCAGTCAGACCGTTAGTCTGGGGATGGTAGCTTGAAGTTGTCTTATGAAGGGTGGACGAGGCGTGAAGAACTTCGGCAACGACTTTCGATAAGAAGGCTGTACCGCGGTCACTTAGGAGCACCCGAGGAGCGCCATGTCGTAATACAATTGATCGCAAAAAGAAATTTGCTACTTCTTCAGCGGAACCAGTCGGTACAGGTGCTGTCTCAGCGTAACGAGTGAGGTGGTCGACAGCTGTTATAATCCAATGGTTACCCCCATAGGAGAGAGGTAGGGGACCATATAAGTCGATGCCGACTACGTCGAATGGCGTGGTGGGACAAGGAAGATGTTGTAGAAGGCCAGCGGGCGAAGAAGTCAGCCGTTTGCGACGTTGGCACAGAGGGCAGGATGCGACGTATTTGGCAACGGTGGAAGATAAGCCAGGCCAAAAGTATCGTTTTCTCACGCGGTTGTAGGTTTTGTCAAAACCAAGGTGACCTGCAGTAGCGTCATCGTGGAGAGCCGCCAGTATACGTGGGCGAAGCACACGCGGCGCGACTGGGATGCAGCGACTTCCATCAGGGCAATACACGTAGCGGAGTAGGATGCCATCTTCGAGCTTGAAATTGCGAAGCTGTCGGCGAAGCCTAGCATTGGGCGGGTCCGAAGCGCCGATAAGGCGGTCGATGATAGGACGGCAGTAGGCATCGGCTAATTGCTGTGAGCGGAGAGCGTGCTTGTTCTCAGAGTCGTCAAAACAAACGGTTGTGATATACGTCGGGCAAAGAGATGGTCGGCTCTGGTCAGAGGTGGAAATGAATTGTGAAGAAAAGCAGCAAGCGGATTCCGAAAGGGGACAGCGAGAGAGAGCGTCGGCGTCTTGGTGTTGGCGACCAGATTTATAAGTGACGTCGAAATGGTATTCTTGCAGGCGTAGAATCCAGCGGCCAAGTCGGCCTGTCAAATTTTTGAGTGAAGACAACCAGCAAAGAGCATGGTGGTCGGTCACAACTGTGAAGTGCCGACCGTATAGGTAAGGGCGAAATTTTTGGACAGCCCAGACGACAGCAAGACACTCCTGCTCGGTAATGGTGTAGTTTTTCTCAGCTGGAGTGAGAGTCCGACTGGCAAAGGCAATCACTTTCTCACGCGATGTTGCATAGCTGCAGAAGTACAGCGCCAAGACCGTGACCACTGGCATCGGTGTGCAGGATAGTTGGAGCGCTGTCACTGAAGTGGCCAAGAACAGGATCTGATGTGAGGGAGTGCTTGAGGTCATTAAAAGCAGTTTCGCACTGCTCAGTCCACACGAAAGGGCTGCGTGCTTTAAGTAGCTCATGAAGTGGTGCAGCAATAGTTGCAAAATGCCTTATAAAACGCCGGAAGTAGGACGCGAGGCCGAGGAAACTGCGCAAATCTGTAATCCGTTGTGGACGAGCAAAGTTCAAGACCGCGATTTTTTCAGGATCTGGGCGAATGCCGTCATGGCTGACCAGATGTCCCAATATTCTTATTTCCTTCTGTGCAAAGTGGCACTTCTTGGTGTTGAGCTGAAGACCTGCCGAAGCGAGACAGGTGAGGACTTCATTCAGGCGCGTGAGATGGTCATTAAAGGTTGCCGAAAAGATAACAATGTCGTCCAAGTAACACAAACAGGTTCTCCATTTGAGGCCACGAAGTACAGTGTCGATCATTCTTTCAAATGTCGCTGGTGCGTTACAAAGTCCGAAAGGCATAACATTAAATTCGTAAAGGCCATCGGGTGTTGCGAATGCGGTTTTTTCTTTGTCGTCTTCGTGCATAGGTATTTGCCAATACCCTGAGCGAAGGTCCAAGGTCGAGAAATATTCGGAGCCTTGGAGGGAGTCAAGGGCGTCATCAATTCGCGGCATCGGATATACATCTTTGCGGGTAATTTTGTTGAGTGCGCGGTAATCAACACAAAAGCGTACCGAGCCGTCCTTTTTTTTAACTAGCACTACTGGGGAGGACCATGGGCTTGTTGAAGGACGAATTATATTGCGATGAAGCATGTCATTTACATTTTCTTCAATTATTTTTCGTTCAGAGAGGGAAACCCGATAAGGCCGTCGTCGAACGATAGAGTTACCTTCAGTAATGATGCGATGGTGTGCAACACTAGTCCGTCCCAGTGGTGTGGAAGTGACATCAAAAATGGCTTCGTGGTGTCGAAGCACTGTCAGCAGTTCTTGGCGTTGGTTCGGCGTGAGTTTAGGATTAATAGTGTTTGCGAGAACAGAAAGAGAGACGTCTGACGAAACACGTTGCTGAGGCGGAGGGGCGGTGAGCATCATCAGGGAAAAAGGTTGAACATCCACCATACAATTCAGAGAAGTTCCTTTTGGGATCACGAGGGATTCACGTGAAGTGTTAGTGGCCACTACTGTCGCTGAGCCGTTGTGGAACCGGACAAGACTTGACGGGAAGGCGATGCCGCGTGCAAGATAACGATGAGATGGTGCGATGAGTACGTCCCCGTCAGTGATGTGGTCAGAAACAACGGTGCAAGAACAGCCTCTATGTAAGACGCATATGATTCGTCGGGACCTTGAAGGCGGGAAGCGAGCTTGTTTCTCGCGATCTCAGTCCGAACTGCCGGGTCGGCGAAGTATTGTCGGAATTGCTGTTTGAAAGTGGTCCAGTTAGTAGTGTGGGGTTCGCGATTAATGAACCAGTTTCTGGCGACCTCAATTAGATAGAACGAAACGTTGAGGAATTTCAAAGCATCGTCCCACCGGTTATAGGCACTGCAGCGCTCATATGTGTCGAGCCAGTCGTCCACGTCTTCGTCACGACGACCAGCGAACAGCGGTGGGTCGCGTTGACGTGTGGGCAGAGTCGGAGGCGTCAGTGCAGCTGAGGTAGAGGGTCCGGCCGGGTCGGGATTGCTCTCAGTGGACATGATTATGGTGGTAGTTGCCAAACGACGACCGGAACGTAGCTCCAGTGAGAGGCAGCAAGGGGATCGAATTCGACCTCCACCACTCGTGAAAGAAGGCTAGGTTGACACGGCAAGGTCGTGACTGCAAGGCCAGCGATGCCTTGTCTAGCGTTTTAATCCGATGACAAAACCCAGGCGCGTGCCGGAGCCGGCGCCGCGGGACGATGATGATGGTATGTACAAATGAAAGACGAAGATCATGGCATGTACAAATTAAAGACCATCCACGGAAGGCTCACAATATATATATATATATATATATATATATATATATATATATATATATATATATATATATATATATATATATATATATATATCTTTAAGAGTAAACATTATATATGCTTATAGCGCTGTAGCTGCCTCTTGATGTCTCACCTAGCCGTCACTCAGTGGTCATTTCGTACTCATGCTGTATAATGTTCGAGTGGGTCCAGTAATTCAGCCCCTGAATAGGGCAATGAAGTAGTAATACTGCTCCTGTCTACGTTCGCACTGTCAGTCTTATTCGGCCAGAATTGGCTTCGCATAGTGGCAATCACTCGTTAGGATCCCCCACACGCAGCCATACTAAAAAAGAACGATGTACAGCCCTCACAGAATCTTCCTACTTTAACATACAATTCGCCATTTTGTGGTAGGCGTTTTACTAACATCGCTAAAGAAGATTTCTTTCCCAACATATTACCTGTTACCCGCGTTTATGTCAAGAAACGGGCTATGTACTACAACGACTATTTACAGCTTTCCCCCGCAACATGACGCTCCTGCAACATGACAGACAAGATATCAACTAAAGGACACTAACGCGCGTAAAAGGGTGTCAAAAAAAAAGACTGCACATCAACTACTGTAATCAATGCGGAGGAATCTTACTTCCATCGTAAATGTCCTCCAGATGGATCATCATCTGGTGAAGATTTAGAGATAGGGTGACCTGGTCTACAACTCGATTTGGAATCATTGAGGAAAAGGCTTTTCTGCTTCTGTCTTCGTCTTTTGGACTATTTTTGCACAGGACAAAGTAGATTTGTAATAACTAAGTTGTAACTAATACCCCTTTTTGAAACTAATCTGCCCTTTAAGGAAGTCTCCTAAACACTGAACCAAAGCGCTACAAAGCAAAGTATCTGCGGCGATCATGTTACACATTGACAATGGCGATGTACCGCGCTTGCTTGTGTGCTTCTAATGCAGCCCATTATTACTACAAACTAGGCGCTTCAGTGCGCGAAGTGCCACTGAACACCAGGCTATGGGAACACTGTGCCAGGGAGGAAATTCCAGTCTCGTGAAATGTTGCTAAGACAGGAACTGTGCGCTTGTGTATATGCGCGGAACTACGCGCGTGACGGCCACTAAAGCCAAGATATGGTACCTGCCACCGCTTCCGCGTGCTCAATCACACAGTAAGTTAATGATGGCCAGGGAAAGCGTGTTTTGCAACTACGCAAAGCAATTTGTGTGGCGCCATCGTCTGGTAGCAGAAGCAACTGCCTGTTGTCAGTTCTTTGTGAACGTTTCTGAATGATTACATAATGCTAATTGCAGTCAAGAGAGGCACAGACGAGAAGGAACGGAGTGGACGGCTAACTTCTCTAGCTTAAAGCTTCATTATTTTGTATATCTCACTTTAAGTGAGTTTAGGATCGCATAGCGCGCTTGTTTGTTTATTGTGTTTAAGACAATACGTAAGTTGTTCCAAGGGGCTGAGGCAAAAGGCGATAGCAGTGATGGCCTGGCTGGGCCAATGTCCACGCAAAAACTTGCAGCACAACAGCACAACATATACCAATGACTGCATATAATGCATATAAGACTGCTTTTAAAGTGTGTAAACAAACATGTAATTGCTTTCACGGACATGCGTATGATCGTTGCTCCATTTGTAGCTTCAGTCTTGCGATAATGCGGTCCTTACGAATGCGCCTGTGCTGGTTGGATGGCGATTCTTCCAGTAGAGCACTCTCATGGCGCCTTGCTTCTATCCTCCTCCTCCTCCTCACGTATTCATTAAATCTCTTACTAATTTGTCAGCCTACTGATGCAGTCTCCCAAGACTGTTCTCTCCGATGATGTCAAGGATGGAAATTTGCGCTAGTCAGTATTAATCCATTATGTTAAACAACGCAAACCGACTAAAGCTCACACCACAAGCATTGCCAGCGAGTCTTGCCTAAGCACATCGCATGGTTGACCTGGTTTCGTCGTTGACCTATACAAGGGCTTTGCGGCTATGATGTCGTTAAAGCGGATAGAAAGATGGCCCATTCAAATTACGAGACTGCGTTACATTGTTCGCAATGCTCGACGGTGACTGAGACTCAAAATGGGCGTTGCTTGCATGTGAAATTGGATTCTGTGCTCTGCCCTACATTCTCGTCCTTAGTTGCCTCTCGGCCGCCAAATGCACAATTCCCGTCAAGCCATTTCCAGCGCAGCATCACTTGATAGCCCCATCTTCCTTCAATTACAGAATTCCGGATCATGCACTTAAAATGCGGTGCTGTCTGCAGGACGTTCGTCGTAGATGACGCTCATAGAGCGTTTGTTTCACCATGAGTGACTTCTGTCATTGCAAATGCCCACGTCAGCCAGCACTACTTAAAAAAGGGACGACGTTATTTCATAACAGGAGAAGTGCAAGGGTGGAAATTACGGCAGATCGGCAGTGTTTAATGAAGTTGTATTACAGCAAGACAAAACGCAGTGGTAGAAAGCAAGGAAGGGACTATGTACTTACTACCAGCTGAACAAATTTTATTAGACGCACACAATATACGTTAAAAGAGCGGCGTGCGAAATTGAGACTATGAATTGGCTACAGACAAACAAACCACGATTGATAAAGCATGACAAGTCTAATGGCAATCACATATACAAGTGATTTTTGCTACGATATTCGAACTCGGCGTCATGCAGCAACTAATGTTTACTCACGTATTTAAAAGTGAATTTTGTTCTTCCGGAAGAGTCTATAATTTCCCGTGCTGTCATGTCTTCATGCTTCTAAAAATTACGCATTTCCCGGAACAGTAGTGATCACTTGTGGTCCTTTACATTATCAGTCAGGCGCGTTCCTGGATCACCATTAAGACACCTTTCATGTACGTAAGAGCAGTCTTTGAGAAAACATCCGGTCTATCCAGTATAATCGAGACCAACGGAACAATGTGACTTACTTTATTATCAGAGCAGCGCATAACATAAAGACGAGAGGAGACTAAAAGTGCTGAAATTACAACTGATGTATATTGAGGCTCTGCCTCTATTTATATTGTCACGAACAGTGTCAAAAAGGAGAGAAGCACGCGCATTAAAAACAATATGCATGAAAGGAATGACAAGAACTCTGCACGTGGCAACCGTGGCACATGGCATGTCGTAGGCATTTCCTTATCGATGGTTAAGAAAGCGTATTTCTTTTTCGGACGGAGCAATTAATGCGGTGCTTACGGATTGGTTTTAATGTTTGTGAGTTTTGTAAGCGCCTATGATATATCAAGTAATCGTAGCGCGGCTTTCGGTCAAAACTGCGTGCACTGGCTGAAATTGGGGAAACATGGTTATTTATCTTCTCCTTGCTTCCTTGTGTGCAGTCCCTGCAATGAACGCCAAGATGACCAATGTTTTTCACTTTGGTTTTGTGTTCTCAGTACAGGAAAGCGGGTGCCTGTGCACAATGTTGTTAGTGCACTCTACAAAACTAGATTTGTTCCTATGCTTCTTGGTACAGCCCTCCTTGCTTGCGTTGCAAGAGTTCACTAAGTGACAAAGCTTAGAGAGCTTATCGGGCTCTCTAAAATCACATTTTCTTTGGCGCGTGAGCCCTTGTTAAGCTTTTTAAGATCTTATATATAAATAGGCGCAGCGGTGGCGTAGCGGTAGAACATCCGCCTCGCATGCAAGAGTCATCATCATCATCATCATCAGCCTGATTATACCCACTGCAGGGCGAAGGCCTCTCCCATATTTCTCCACTTAACCCGGCTCTGTGCCAGCTGCATCCACTTGACCCCTGCGAACTTCTTAATCTCATCCGCCCACCTAACCTTCTGCCGCCCCCTGCTACGCTTTCCTTCCCTTGGAATCCAAGAGTACCGGGGCTCAAATCCTGGTGCCGCGCAATTCTCCACCAGATTAAAAAAAAGAAAAAAGAAAGAAATCCGCGTGTCGATGGAATTGCATAAACAGGTTTGGGGTGCGACCTGATGCCGGTGAACACCTCCGGCAACGCACTCCCTCACCAGAACAGGAGTTGGCCACCCTGGTGCATTAATTGGCCGCAACCTCTCATGATAAGCTCCACAAAACCCCGGCCCTCAGTCACCAGCGGCTGCGGAACAACTGACCACGGCGGCGGTCAGACCTGTGACGCAGCAGGCGGTGCTAAGAAAGCCTGGCTCCGCTGGACAGGCCGCCATTGGAAACTGACCCTGGCAAAGTTTAATCCTAGAACCCTAGCTAGTGAAGCTAGTTTAGCAGTGCTCTTACAGGAACTAGATGGTATGAAATGGGATGTCATAGGGCTTAGTGAGATTAGGAGGCCGAATGAGGCATATACTGTACTGAAGGATGGGCATGTACTGTGTTATCGAGGTTTACCAGAGAGGCGACAACTAGGAGTAGGTTTCCTTGTCAATAAGCATATAGCGGGTAATATAGATGAATTTTATAGTATTAATGAGAGGGTGGCAGGCATCGTAATTAGGCTTAATAAGCGGTATAAACTGAAGGTTGTACAGGCCTATGTACCTACATGTAGTCATGATGACCAGGCAGTTGCAAGCTTATACGAAGATGTAAAATCGGCAATGCGAAAAGTAAAGACGCAGTATACTGTACTAATGGGCGACTTCAATGCCAAGGTAGGGAAAACGCAGGCAGGAGACAAGGCAGTAGGTGACTATGGCATTGGTTCTAGGAATAGCAGGGGGGAGTTACTAGTTGAGTTTGCAGAGCGCAATAAGTTACGAATCATGAATACCTTCTTCAGCAAACGAAAGAACCGGAAATGGACATGGAAAAGTCCGAACGGGGAGACTAAAAATGAAATCGACTTCATATTGTAGTCAACCCCCGCCATTATGCACGATGTAGGTGTAATCGAGAAAGTGCGATGCAGTGACCACAGGTTGGCGAGATCCCGAAGTAGCCTATATCTGAAGAAGTAACGCAACAGATTAGTAAGAAAGAAACCCATCAACGAATTAGCGGTGAGGGGGAAGGCAGAAGAGTTCAGGATCTCGGTACAGAATAGGTATTCAGCTCTAACCGAGGATGGCGACATTACCCTAGAAGCAAGGAACAATAATTTCAGAGATATCATTACTGAGTGCGCGGTAGAAGTAGGCGGTAGGATAGTTAGAGAGGATACCGGTAAGCTGTCTAAGGAGACGAAAAATTTGATTAAGAAACGCTAGAGTATGAAAGCTTCCAATCCAACAGACCGGATCGAATTGGCCGAGATATCAAAGCTAATCTATAAGCGCAAGGTGGCCGATATAAGGAAGTATAACATGGAAAAAATTGAGCATGCTGTAAAGAACGGGGGAAGCCTTAAAGCGGTAAAGAAGAAATTGGGCACAGGCAAAAACCAGATGTATGCGATAAGGGACAAGGCGGGCAACGTCATCACGAATATGGATAAGATAGTCAAAATAGCCGAGGAGTTCTATACAGATCTCTACAGTAGCCAAAATAGTCAGGACCGTAATGAGATTGGCGGTAGGGAAAAACAGTCAGACGTTCCACCAATTACGAAGGACGAGGTCAAGAAAGCATTAGAAACTATGAAAAGGGGGAAATCAGGTGGAGAGGATCAGATAACTACAGATTTGCTGAAGGACGGCGGGGATATCGTGCTAGAAAAACTGGCCACCCTGTATACGCAGTGCCTGGTGTCATCGACGGTACCGGAACCATGGAAGAATGCAAACATTATCCTCATTCATAAAAAAGGGGACTCTAAGGACCTTAAAAATTACAGACCAATCAGCTTACTGTCTGTTACGTATAAGGTATTTACTAAGGTAATCGCTAATAGAATCAGGGCAACCTTAGACTGCAATCAAGCAAAGGGTTTCGGAATCGGTACTCTACTATCGATCATATCCATACCATCAATCAGGTGATAGAAAAATGTTCGGAATATAACCAGCCCTTATACATAGCATTCATTGATTACGAAAAAGCATTTGACTCAGTTGAAACCTCGGTGGTGATGCAGGCATTGCGAACTCAGGGGGTAGACGAGCGGTACGTGAAAGTGCTGGAAGATATATATAGTGGCTGCACAGCAACCATAGTTCTGCATAAAGAAAGTAACAAAATTCCCATAAAGAAAGGTGTTAGGCAAGGAGACAAAATCTCCCCAGTACTATTCACAGCTTGCTTAGAGGAAGTATTCAGAGACTTGGAATGGGAGCAGTTAGGGATAAGGGTAGATGGAGAATACCTCAGTAATCTGCGATTTGCTGATGACATTGCCTTGCTAAGCAACTCGGGGGATGAACTGCAAATAATGATTGATGACCTAGACAGAAAAAGTAGAAAGGTGGGCTTGAAAATCAATATGCAGAAGACTAAGGTAATGTTCAACAGCCTCGGGAAGGAACTGCAGTTTACATTAGGTAGCGAAATACTGGAAGTAGTAGGCGAATATGTCTACTTAGGACAGGTAGTAACCGCAGATCCGGACCATGAAAAGGAAATAACAAGGAGAATAAGATTGGGATGGAGCGCATTTGGCAAGTACTCGCAGATTATGACTAGCAGCTTACCGGTATCGCTAAAGAGGAAAGTATATAACAGTTGCATCTTACCTGTACTCACCTATGGCACTGAAACGTGGAGGCTAACCAAGAGGGTTCTACTTAAGTTGAGGACAACCCAGAGGGCTATGGAACGAAAATTGTTAGGGGTAAAATTAAGAGATAGGAAGCATGGAGAGTGGGTCAGAGAAGTAACTCAAGTTACCGACATTGTAGTGGGAATTAAGAAGAAGAAATTGACATGGGCAGGACTTGTAGTGCGAAGAGAGGATAACCGATGGTCGCTAAGGGTAACAAACTGGATTCCAAGGGAAGGAAAGCGTAGCAGGGGGTGGCAGAAAGTTAAGTGGGCGGATGAGATTAAGAAGTTCGCAGGGGTCAAGTGGATGCAGCTAGCACAGAACCGGGTTAAGTGGAGAAATATAGGAGAGGCCTTCGCCCTGCAGTGGGTATAGTCAGGCTGCTGCTGCTGATGATGATATATAAGTACGAGATTACCGCAACTTTTCTTTTTTTTTTCTTCGGTTCTTTCAATAGCTCCTGTGCGGAATAAAGTCAAAATGTCATTTAATAGAATCTGAGAGACAGATTTTAAGAAGCAAGTCGGATATCCTGTCGCTCCTAAGCGCTCTACTTGAATCTTAAAGCTGCCTTTCATGGCGTGGCGGCATGGTTGATCCAGGGCGTTGAGGAATTATAGCTTGACTATACCATGATACTTTGTTGGGCGAGTTGGTAGTTATTCATTATGAATATAAACAGCGCGAACACGAAGACAAGGGACAAGAAACAAGAAAGCCACATTACATGCGCTGACTCACAACTAAGCCTAAGCCGTTTACTCCAAGGCCCAGAAAAACAAACATGAAACAAACAGGTGAAACAATGCAAGCAATTACATTTGGAAGTATTCTTTTCGGCAAAAACCCATAAACCAGATGTTCCGTTCGGAGCCATCGTATCTGAGAAGAGCACGTGGCAGCACCTGGTGTCCAAATATTTGCAGAAACACCTTTCCTCGTTGACTTTACCAGACCCTCTAAGGCTACCTAACTCTGAAGCCCTTGTCGTGTTCCTCAAAGAACACAACCCAAGAAAATGTGTCGGCTTCAGCATGGATGTCAAGGATTTATATTATAGCCTCCCCCATGACTGCCTCCTTAAGCGTGTACAAATGTGCATTACAGAAGACAATAATGAATGTGACTTCATTGACGCCTCAGGTGTTAGTGTTGAAGGTTTCCTTGAACTTTTGAGGTTCTACCTGGAATCCACCTTCATAGGCTGGAAGAACAAGCTGTATACGCAGAAGGCTGGAGTATGCATTGGCTCGAGTGTTGCACCGGTCTTGAGTGACATGTTCTTAATGTACGTGGACAGACACCTGAAGGATAACTTGGAGGGCTTACATTATTCCATCTTCAGGTATGTGGAGGACTTTTTAGTATTCACAGACCGTGAAGGATTCAATGAACGAATGAAGGACATTATGGATGTTTTTACTGAGTGTGGTTCCGGGCTGGAATTTACTGTTGAGAAACCAGTGGACGATCGGTTACAGTATTTAGATATTTTGATTCAATTCGGTGATGAACATGTTTGTTGGGAATACAACCCGAGATCGATGAAACCGTTGCTAGGCTCCAATTCAGGACATTCCAAATTAGTGAAGAATGGGATGATAAACACATGCTTATTAAATGCGTTGAAAAAATCTTGTTACCACGGCATGGGCAAGAGTTTTGAAAGACAAGTGACGAGAATTGCAAAGGCCGGTTATAGGGAGTCAGTTATTATTGAGGCCAGTTGCCGGGTACTGAAGAGCCTTAAAAGAACGCACATACTGAAATCCCTGCCCAGCATGGGTGAGAGGAAGAGGAAGGTTGCAGTGGTACCATATGTGCACAGGATTTCGCATGGCCTCAAAAATGTAGGCAAGAGGTATAACGTGGACGTCGCACTGACCGCCCCGCTCAAGATGAAGAGGATCTGCCCGGCTGTTCAAAGGGAAAGAGAAGCGAAGAAGCAAGAATGTGGGGTGAAACATAGAAACCCATATGTTGGATGCAAGACAGGTGTTGTGTATAGGCTTCCACTCTCTTGTGGAGCCAGTTATATAGGGCAAACCGGACGGTGTATTAATAAAAGACTACAGGAATACTGTAACAACTTGGAAAGGGGAAAGGTCAAAACTTTTCTGGTATCACATTGCCAGTCATGTGAAATAATGAAGAAGGAGAAGAAGTGCACTCCTAAGTTTGACAGTGTTAAGATTTTATATCGCCACAAAGAGAAGATAACGAGAGAGATAGTGGAATCGTATTTTATTTCAACGGACAATAAGTGTGTCAGCAAGACTTCTCTTGCTCTTTCAAGCAAAGAGGTGTCTTTTTTAAGTGATTTTTTAAAGTAATTTTTAATGCAGCAGGTGAACCCAGGGGTTGTTTCACGTGACTGTTTCGTTTTCTTCATGTTTGTTTTTCTGGGCCTTGGAGTAAACGGCTTAGGCTTAGTTGTGAGTCAGCGCATGTACTGTGGCTTTCTTGTTTCTTGTCCCTTGTCTTCGTGTTCGCGCTGTTTATATTAATAATGACTATACCATGTTTGACAAGTTTCGAACGCGCAGACTGGAATGACTTGGCTCATAGCGCCAGCACACATGGTCATTAGAGATGCGCAAGGAAATGCCTATGCGCGTTAAAGTCCCTTCGGAAGGCAATTCATGGGCTAATATAAGCGGGTCAAGACGCTTGAAAAAACTTGTCAGAACTTTCGAGAATGTGGCCTTTGTGTCAGAAACTCGGAAAATGTACATGTCAGTAAAGCTACAAAATCATCAACAAATCTAAAAACTTGCGCAACACTTGCGTCTTCAAGTTGCTATGCAAAGGAGCCGGTCACGGTGGGCGGGATAAATGTGTCTTAAGAGTGGAGCTACACAGGCGCCGATGTAAACGCTGTTCGCTTGAAGTAAACTGATCTTGCCAGGTAGAAATTGTCAAGATAAAACGGCAAGAACTCAAGTAAGCCACCGTTGCTGATGCCTGTACCATCCTAAAAGGCTACCGCACTAGAACGGTGAATGAATTCTTCTGCACAAGATGGCAAATTCGTTTGGGGAAGACAATAATTAGATCTGTAGTCTTAGAGGTTCTTGCAACAATTTAAAGCCGGTTAGAATTTTTAGTCTCAAAAGTATCGTTGATGGCTAGGAGCTTCAGCTTGTATTGCAGAAATAATGCGACAGATTTTGCCACGTGCCGTTTTCGGTGACTATAGCTCGAAGCGGAGAAAACAACTTATGCGTCTTCGGTACGAAAAAGATTTTCAGGCTTAGACCTTTGTATTGTCCTCGGACTTGGCTGCGTTTCCAGGTTCATTCGTTCACATAGTTTTCCTGCTGTGGTTTTCACCTTACCTAAGTCAGCATCAATTCGGGTTTTGAAAGTTTCCGTAACTGCGTTCTCTGCTTTTGACAAGTAAAATTCTTTCGGCAAAACTGCAAAGCATCCTTCTTTATCCGCTTGTAGCAGCGCCAGCGAGTTGTTCTTTAGGAAGGACACGATTGATTTTAGCGGAGATTTAGGATTGGCGGGTTTACATTTCTGCAAAACGTCCGCGTCTCAGAAACACACCGGTCGGCTTCAGCGGTCGTAGCCAGGTTGTACACTTGCCTCACCATGTTGAGAAGGTCCGGAGCAGATCGTCCGGGTTCCACGGCGAACTTCGGCCTTCGATTTAGAACGTGATCCACTTGTTCCGGGAAGGACACATCAGTATACGTGTCGAGTGGGCTTCGTGGTGTTGCGACTTCGTGGTGTTGCGAAGATTGCGACTTCGTGGTGTTGGCTCGGAGCTGTAGTAGCGTGCACTGCAACAAGAATTATGCAGTCCTGTCAGCAGCCTGGGATCGCAGGCGCCTTTTTTTGTGACATTGGTTGAAAATGCGCCACCTGTGGTCTCAGAAAAAGCTAGTCTTTGTACAAGCGAGCTTGCCTGCACCATTCTGAACGCTGGATTCAGAATTCAGCTTGCCTACACCCTTGTGAATATAAGTATCAATATATCTACGTACTTGACATAACGGAACATCTAACTTTGTGTTTGGCGATAATGGCCACAGTCGCGTATGCGCCATAAAGCCTGATATGCTTTTGACACGCCTTTTCATGTTGTCATGCCATGTCATGATTTCCATGTTGTTTTAATGTGGGTGTTTTCTTTCCTTTTCGGGGCTTTTCGACACTGCATATAAACAGACGCAGAGCCTAAACAAACATCAGGTATAACTTTAGAGCTGTACTTGCGTCTCCTCTCGTACTCATCTTATGCGCTGCTCCAATAATGTCTAACCAACCTGCCCAAACGTCTACTATTTCTGTGATGTACTCCGCGCCCCTTTCTTTTTCGCTGTCAGTCAGATGTTCTTGATAGACACAAAATATTGCCCTAGTTTGATTTTTGCTAAACCCTCAATGTCAGCGCCACCAAAGCACGAAACCACAATATCCTGCAAACCATGACCACAAGAAATGGCAGGAATTTTCCCCATTCTCTTATCTCCACTTTTTAATTGACTTGCCCCTGTAATGTAGAAGAACCAGACAGACATCACTGCTTGATGTGCACGAATTTATTTTACTGGGCCCGCTCAGCCAGGCGGATACGAGACTCTGCGCACGTAGAGTTTTTTTTTATTTTTTTAGTCGATATTTATTGCCAGCACCACTAACCAAACCGTAGAGTTCCAATTTGCCAAGCGCCAAATCTGCTCTGCTCGCGCACTGCGCGTCACCTGGCGCTTGTGGCGGTTGTCTTCGGCCGCACCATTGTCGCGACGAATGGCGAAGTCCAGACGATGTTGCTAAGAAGCAAACACGGCGAGGTGGACCGGCGTGGTAAGGAACGGAGTGGGGGGGAGAGGCAGCAGAACGAGCAAAGCTTTCAGAGTCGAAGTAGGCAGTCGTCAGGCAATCAATAGAGACAGTATCTTCCTGGTCGTTGAAGAGTAGTAAAAAGTACTTGACTGCCTGCTTGAGGACCTTGAATGAACCGTCGTAAGGGGGTGCAAGAGGGGACGTACAGCGTTGTTTTTCACAAAAAAACGTGCGTGCAGATTTGAAGGTAGCGCCATCATCGCACGTTGTAGGACTCTACACCCCCATAGGGTTGCTGTGTACTTTTGCTCGTGAAGATTGTTTATTTTGACACTATTCGTGTCTGCAAGACACAGCCTTTGCCAAAACTATACAGGCCACCGTGTTTGTTTCAGGACCTTGCTATGCTACGCGTGAACAATTGCCATGGTTCCAGGTCCGTCCGAGGTTAGGGGAGCTCCAGCCCTCCGAGACTTGCATGGACGTTGCTCTTATGCTGGTTCGAATCAAAACCCTTGGGCTGTATGTGTTTCACAAAGGCTGTACTTTTTGAGGAGTTGGCTGTTGAGCCCTGGTACTGCTATCTTGGTTAGTGGTGCTGGCATTAAATGGGCATTGTTAGTTTCTAGTATAAGATAACCGTTCAGATCGCGCATGGTTCTTTGCGACGGCGCAACTGCGTTAAGTGCCGAATATTACTTATTCAAAGATAGAGAAATAATTCGAAACATTTACAAGTATATTAAAAATTAGTGAATGAATGAATGAGTGAGCGAGAAAGTGAGTGAGTGATGAATAGACATAGCAGATAAGCAAACATCTACCGTCTAGAGTAGTATTTCGCTCCAATAGGTGAATCTTTAACGCAATGTAGTCGATGTAAATAATCACACAAAATGGATGTTGCTGTGTCTTATACAAATGTTCCCGCCTTCAGGCTACTTTATTACGTACGAGAACAATGATTTGACCTTCATGAGACGGTTCTAGCGAATTCTGGTGACCTCTGCTTCACTACTTACCTGTGAGACTGGAACGTAAACTTACTTCAAAGAGGACACCGCATGGACCTGTGTACTCCTAGCGTATCGGAGATATAATTTCGCATTCAGCTTGTTCTTCGTATTATGACATTGTTTGGTAGCATGCTCCAGATTAAGCAGGACGTTTCAGTCCTCCTGAAGACCGTGCCCACTCTAGAGCAGGGGTCTTGACCGCTGATACTTTTGTTATCCTGTTAAAGCTAGAAGCCACATCTTTTATCACCCTGCGCAGCTTCTTTTTCTGCCAGGCTGAATCGGGGCCAGCCCCACCGAGACCTCTGCGCATGCGCCTCTGTCTTTTGCCATCCATTACTCGGCTTGAGGTCAGGCGCATTAAGGTCTCCCGAGACGAGGCACACGGGCGCTTTCCTGTGCTCCGAGTCAAGACGTGCAAGTGAGGCATATGCTGGAGTGCGCGGTTTGGAAGGACCTCCTCGTCTTCTCGATCGCTTGACCACCCCGCACGTTTTTTTTTTGTTGCCATGTTTAGTTTTTTGTCTCTCGGCACTCCGCTCTCTAAAGGAAGAGAGGAGAAAGCTCTGCTTTTTGTGATAAGCTCAGGCGTATCGTAAACTGCGTATTTAATTTTATCCCGTGTCACTTCTCTGTTTCTTTCATATTGTTACGATGAAATAGCAAAGGGGTGTTTATTTACAGTGATATGGCAGGGGGATAAGGTGAAGCCTTCTTCTTCTTCTTCTTCTTCCTTGATATTTGGCACATACCCACGAAGGGGGATTGGCCAGGGTTCAGTGTGGACTGCCAAATGTCCTACACAAACTGAATTAGTGTAATAAAGTAATTGACAACTAAACAAAAACAAAAGGTTTAAGATCACAAAAGTTATTGAATGAAAAAATATGATGCAAAAATTTGTAGTTTTGTAAATTTGGAATGCAATTAGCAGGGGAATCTGTCCGTAGCTGTTATGTAGTTATGTAAGTACTGACAAATTTGAGGCAACGCAAATCCTTTCCCACTCGCACCGAAGGAGAGTAGAAGCGGGACCGATAACGTAAATCCCAAGCGTGCAATTGGAGTTTCTAAATGCACCCTCCTCTGATGTGAAAACCTTCGGCAAGCGAGAAGGAAGTGATCGATATTTTCAATTTCACCGCAAGCCTCACAAAGGTTTGTGGGGATGATCCCGCATCTACATAAATAAAGATTTAAGCGAGGAATCCTGCATCTCAGAAGAGTCATCGTAACCTCACACTGCCGTGATTTACATGCTCGAACTTTCCATGAGTATAAGAGATGCTGGTATTCGGCTGTAGATAGCAAAGAATCATTGCATGTAGCGGCTAGGTATTGATATCGCTGGAAACGGGACATTCCAAAAATGATGATATTAGGAATGGTACAAGAAACAGATGCATCAAGAGCTACTAGCCCCAGGCACCAACGCTTCTTCTTCCTCTTCTGTCCCACCATCACCATCCTTCATCGTCGTCATTAGCGTGACATTTCCCCCCTACTCAGACGAAGCCCTCTGGGCGTGTTCGTGAGTCGTGCGAGGCTGACACGGCTTCAAGCGGGAAACATGACACAGTTCGGTTTTGGCAGACCGGCGACCCGATGCTGTCAGGCGGGCTATTCCATAAGTTAAATCCCTAAAGCGTTTGATAACCACATATGGGCCGTCATAATGGGCCAAGAGTTTTTGATGTAGGCCACGGCGCCGAATTGGACGCCATAGCCAGACTAAATCACCTGCAGAGTACGTGACCCGCCGATTACTGGCATCGTATCGCACTTTAGAACGTTCTTGTGAAGCACCAGACCGTAATCGGGCGATTCTCCGAGCTTCTTCGGCGAGACAGAGGGTCTCAGCCAGGCAGGGGTCTTCACGGCTTGTGAAGGGCAGGATAGTATCCAGAGAGTAGCGTGGCGGTCTGGCATAGAGCAGAAAAAATGGACTGTACCCAGTCGTCTCATGCGTGGCGGTATTAAACGCATACGTGATGAAGGGCAGTATGGTGTCCCAGTTCTTATGCCCTGCGTCCACATACATGGCTAGCATGTTGATAAGCGTTGTGTTGACGCGCTCAGTCAAGCCATTTGTCTGGGGATGGTATGGCGCCGAGTGTCGGAAAGTTACTGCGCATAAACGCATGAGCTCTTCAACAACATCAGCAGTGAATGGTCGGCCCCGGTCAGTGATGACAATTCGTGGCGGCCCGTGTCGTAAGATGACTGAGTGCAGCAAGAAAAGCGACACATGATGCGCCGTAGCAGATGGAAGAGCGGCGGTTTCACAGTAACGTGTGAGATAGTCCACGCAGATTACAATCCAGCGATTTCCATCCACGGACTTCGGAAACGGACCTACGAGGTCAATGCCTACTTGATCAAACGGTGCTGTCAGGGTCTTCACAGGGTGCAGCAAGCCAGACGGAGTTGCAGTTGGACGTTTGTGGCGTTGACATTGCTTGCAACTGGCAACGTATTGTTCAACCGTCGAGCGCATTCTGGGCCAGTAAAATCTTTCTTGAGCACGGTGGAGTGTTCGAACCGATCCCAAATGCCCAGAAGTGGGATCATCATGCATAACACGCAATACGTCCGTGCACAACGTCTTGGGAACTACGAGTAGGTATCGCTGGCCGACAGGCGAATAACTCTTTTTCCATAGGAGGCCATCATGCACACAAAAACGGCTTGTAGTACGTTGGCTTGGGCAAAGAGAGGCTGCAGACTGGTATCATTTTGCTGTTCCGTTTTGAAAACATTCGTGTCGGGGAACGCTGGCTCGAGGGTCGATATATAATTGTCGAAATCGTCGCTTTCAGGTCCAGTCGTGGCCATTGGCATCCTAGAAAGACAATCTGCGTCTGCATGACGCCTCCCGCTTTTGTAAACCACGGCAAAGTCATATTCCTGTAACCGGAGGGCCCAGCGTGCGAGGCGACCACATGGGTCTCGAAGGTTCCGCAACCAACAGAGTGAATGATGGTCAGTTACGATAGTAAACGAACGTCCTTACAAATATGAACGGAAACGCTGCACAGCGAAAACTACAGCTAGGCATTCCTGTTCGGTGACTGTGTAGTTTCGCTCCGGCTTGCTCAGGGTACGACTTGCGTACGCGATAACATGCTCTCGTTCATTGTGCCGTTGGACAAGGACTGCACCAAGACCGATTCCACTAGAGTCCGTGTGTACTTCTGTCATTGCAGTAGGATCGAAGTGACGTAGGATGGGTTTCGATATTAAAATAAACTTCAGTTGACGGAATGACGCGTCGCAGTCTGGTGTCCAGTTAAAAGTAGAGTTTTTGTGGAGAAGGCACGTCAACGGGTAAGCAACGTCAGCAAAGCGATGTATAAAGCGTCTAAAATACGAGCACAACCCTAGAAAACTGCGCAACTCCTTCACTGCCTGCGGGGGTTTAAAAGACTCAACAGCGGCAGTTTTCTGGGGATCCGGCATTACACCATCACCACTGACAAGGTGTCCTAGCACCAGCGCTTGGCGCTCTCCAAAGCGGCACTTTTTGGAGTTCAGAATTAGGGCGGCGTTGTGCAGACAATTCAAGACACGTACTAGACGGTCATTGTGGTCTTGGAAGGATTTCCCAAATATGACGACATCGTCCAGATAGCGAAGGCAAATGTCCCATTTTAAGCCGCGCAAAACTGTGTCCATAAAGCGTTCAAATGTAGCTGGCGCATTACACAGCCCGAATGGCATAACATTAAACTCATAAAGGCCATCTGGCGTTACGAAGGCTGTTTTTTTCTTATCCGCAGGGTCCATTGAAATTTGCCAGTAGCCAGATCTGAGATCAAGACAAGAAAAATAGGACGCACCAGAGAGGCAGTCGAGGGCATCGTCTATGCGAGGAAGAGGATAGACGTCCTTTTTCGTAACAGAATTTAGACGCCGATAATCGACGCAGAATCGCCACGAACCGTCTTTCTTGCGTACAAGAATAACAGGGGCAGCCCAGGGGCTAGATGACTCCTGTATCACCTTCTTCTGTAGCATGTCCTCCACTTGCTCATGAATGACTTTGCGCTCAGATGGGGACACGCGATATGGCTTTTGACGAATGGGACGAGCCGAACCAGTGTCGATGCTATGATGGGTCCGATGTGCAGGGCGAGAGGTTGGTCCATCTGTTTCAGAAAAGTCAAACATAGGCGAAAAAGGTAGAAGAATATCCACAAGAGTACGGCGTTGAGGTGAGCTGAGATCGGCGCTGATCATGCGGAAGATCGAAGTTTTATCAGCAGGCAGAGGTACGGTGGCACTCGTAGCATCTGAGACCAAAGCAACGACGTGGGGCGCATCGGGTCCACAGGAGGCAAGCTTCAATCCCGTTGGTAAAACTGCGGGCTCGGACGATGGATTGATGGTCCATAACGAGGCACTACCATGATGCACGGATATCATACAGTGAGGGATAATTACATTTTTCTTCAGGCATGCTGAGTGAACTGGGTGTACCATGGCCTGGAATGAAACCTCAAGAAGTGGAACGGACACGGGGACGAACATGGCAGACAAGGGTGGAACTACTGTGTCTTCGGTAATACTAAAAACTGTTTCTTCATCACGGCCACTTTCAAAAAGTGTCGGCAGATGCGAGCCATCAAAATCAACCTCTTGACTTCGGCAGTCCACGGTAGCGCCACAAAACTTCAAGAAGTCCATTCCTAAAATGATGTCATGCGTAGAGTGGGGTAAGACTACGAATTCGGCTTGAAAAATTGCACCACCCACAGACACTTGCGCACTACACACACCCAGTGGCTGCAACGCCTCTCCACTCACACCACAAAACGTTGAAGCACGGTCATATTCAAACATCACTTTGCGTCCCAACAAGCGCCTAAACTGATTACTCATCACAGACACAGTCGCACCCGTATCCACCAAAGCTAATGTATACACACCATCAATAAACACACGAATTTTGTTTTTGAGCATTATATTTGGAGGGATGTTGGCACACAGCACATTTCCAGCGGCATCACCCCCATTGGTCGCGCTGGTTAGTTTTCCTGCTGAGGATGCTGAGGCGACATGGAGCGCCGTTGTGGTGATGGAGAACGACGCGCACGGAAGGCGGGTGGTGGAGTAACACTTCTATCAGATGCAGGGGAGTGGTCGTGGATATTCTGGTTATGGATGTTGCGGTAATACCCACGCTGAGTATTTGATTGTTGAAAAACGGGATTGTATTGCCGATTGTTGGGTACTGTTGGAAGCGCCGGACGGTTATAGCGAGGTGGGAACCTACTGCGGCAGTATATGGCGATGTGACCTTCGACGCCGCAGCGGTAGCAATCGGCGGGGAAGGTAGAAAATGCTGTTGCGAATAAGAGCAGGGAACAGCTGGGTGCGTCGTAGGTCTGGCTGAATGCTCATACTGCTCAGGAATCCTGGTAGATCGAATGGAAGATCTATGTGCACTTGAGGCGACGTCATACCTTGGGGCGTCAGGCACCGACGCATTCCGGTTGGCGAAATGACATCCGAGACGGTTTCAAGGCTGTCTTTGGCGATTAAAAAGTTGTACACGTCAGCCGCGATACCCTTCAAAATGTGGCCGACTCTGTCTTCTTCGGGCATGTTGGAATTGACACATCTGCACAATCTGAGGATCTCTTCTGTATAAGTGGTACAAGTTTCATCCGGCAATTGAGCTCTTTGGGGCAAGGGTCTGCTCAGCCCGCTTTTTGCTCGGTACAGAGTCACCAAAACGCTGTTTGATCTCGGTGGCAAACCGTTCCCAAGTTGTCAAATTGTCCTCGTTATTCTCGAACCATGTCATCGCCATGTGAGTTAGAAAGAAGACGACATTTGTGAGCATGGTGATAGGGTCCCACCGGTTGTACCGACTAACTCGTTCATAATGAAGCAGCCACTTCTCAACATCCTCACCTTCCTCTCCTGCAAACGGTCGTGGTTCCCGGTAAGGCTGGCAGGGAATAGAGCTGGAGGGGGCAGGCCTGTCACCAGCCTGGCTTGCAGCGTCGCGGCTGGCACGGTTAGAATCGGTGTGGTCCATGATGTTTGGAAGCGGTGGCAGTCCAGCAAGGCGGCGACTACGTCGAAACTCCAGTTGTTCTTGCTGCGCCGTACTTGGGGATCGAACGGAGCACCTCCACCAAGTTGTTACGATGAAATAGCAAAGGGGTGTTTATTTACAGTGATATGGCAGGGGGATAAGGTGAAGCCTACCAGCCCCAGGCACCAACGCTTCTTCTTCCTCTTCTGTCCCACCATCACCATCCTTCAACATCGTCATTAGCGTGACAATATCCTCTCCTGCATTTGTGTACTGCAAGGTAAACAACCCGGTAAATTCTGCCTAACACCCCGCCATTTCCTTCTGCAATTCAACTTTTTCCTTTTTGCTGCGATTCATAGCTTTTGCTGCTTAGAAATGCTGAATCGAATTTTCTTGGCTCTTCCTCTTTCTTGTTTGGTAGAAACGGTCTTCGTGGGCGAGATAATGGGCAAATAAACTTTGCTTTCCCATGAATACCGCACAGATAAAATACGCTAAAATATCCGTTTTTATGCATTTTGATACTGTTCTGCATACTTAATTTTTCAAATTTTAAGACGAAAAATCATCCTAGAAATTTTGTTCCATGTTTTCACGACCCAGCTGTTCATTCGCGTTTCACAGCACAGCAGTTTGAGTCGTCTCTGTAGAGCTAACGTGAGCAGGATTAAAAGATAACCGGCATAAAATTAAGCAGCTGCCCCCTTTTCTTGGCAGCCATGCCAAGAGCGCAGCAGTGACGTAAGTGGACGGACGAGGCTAGGAAGTGTTTCCGGAAAGAGGATTGCCGAGCGCAGCGCAGGGTTAATTGCAGGGTTATGAAAGAGGCTCTTTCCTGCAGTTTAGGGGGGGGGGGGGAGGCTGATGGCTATTACGATGTTTTATAAGCCCAGTCTGTACATCAAGCGGCTATACTCCCCAACACAATGTACGTGGGTAGGAGGATAGGTTGCACATGTCATTCAGGTTGAGTTGAATGACAAGGATGCGCACTCAAGCAAGGCTACAACAGCAGAAATGTGTCCTTCGCCATTCAAAGCTTCAGAGACCACGATCGGCTTTATTGCATCTCCTAGGCTACGGCAGCAGAATGTGCCTCCACTACTCAAAGCTTCTTTGTAGAAACCACAACCGGTTTTATTACATTTCCTAGGCAACAGCAGCAGAAATCTGTCCGCTGGTAGTCAATGCTTAATTTAAGAAATAATGACCGGTCGTGCTACTTTAAAGTGATGAAGTAGGCCGGGTTTGGTCTCAAGAAAGAAGCTCTAATTAGCGGGGGACATATTTCGGTTGCTGTAGGTTAGAGTGTGCTTCCTTGTGATTCAAGCAAGGCTTACTAACGTGTGGAACCTACCCTCCTGCCCACATATACATTACCAGTTGTTGGGCGAGTTGGTGTGCACGGTGATCCATAACAACAGCGCGACAGACGGGACGAGGAAGAAAGGACGACAACACAGAGCGCTGATTCACAACTGAAACGTTTATTAGCCACCAGCCAGTATAAATACTGCCCTGGTGCCAGAAAGGAAACAGGCACGATTGACTTGCGTGAGATTATAAACGCCAGTACATTAGGCACGTGCCAATTACAGGCAAATTGTCATACCTGGGAAAAAAACTGCCAGCATAACAGCAGGCACACGTTAATATTCACAATCTAAATAGCGATGTTCTTTATCTGACAGCGCTACAGAGGGAGCACTGATGCATTGTTCCGATGTCTTCGCTATCAAGTGGGCTTCTATTATTTCCCTCGTTAGCGTGTCGGGGTTGTTTTCTATCACGGAGCATTCTTTATACAGGGGAAAACAGGCATTAGTACCATCGTCTTCTTCATCGTCATCTTTGCAGTGTTTGCAGTGCTTGGCTACGTGGCCTGTGATAGCTGCACGAGAAACATTGTATTCGTGCTCCTTTAACCTTTCGTTAGCACATCGGCCAGTTTAGCCGATGTAGTACTTGCCGCATGACAATGGCAGAGAGTAAATTACTCCTTATTGGTGCACAAATTGTGTACACAGGTTGGATCACAGCCTCTGCAACCAAGTAAATCGTCTGACAATGGTTGGCTACCCTCCAGATGTTTTGTGTTTCGTTACAGAAAAACTGCAGAAAAAGTTAAGACTTGATGGGGCGGGCGAGGCAAGGAAAGAGGAGAGCAAAATGAATATCGCCGTGGTACCGTATCTGCATCAAGTTTCGCACAACTTAAAAAGAATTGGGAGACGTGCTGGCGTCGAAGTCGTCTTTTCGGCGCCCAAGCGACTGTCTGGCCTGGTGAAAAAAGTTAATTCTGTGGAAAAAGATTCACGCAGGTGCTCGATAAGGCACGCGAAACAATTTGTGCCCTGCCAAGAAGGAGTAATTTACTCTCTGCCAATGTCATGCGGCAAGTGCTATATCGGCCAAACTGGCCGAAGTGTTAACGAAAGGTTAAAGGAGCACGAGTACAATGTTTCTCGTGCAGCTATTACAGGCCACGTAGCCAAACACTGCAGACACTGCAAAGATCACGACGAAGAAGACGACGGTACTAATGTCTGTTTTCCTCTGTATAAAGGATGCTCCGTGATAGAAAAGAACCGCGACAGGCTAACGAGGGAAATAATAGAAGCCCACTTGATAACTAAGACATCGGAACAATGTATCAGTGCTCCCTCTGTAGCGCTGTCAGATAAAGAAAATCGCTATTTAGATTGTGAATATTAACGTGTGCCTGCTGTTATGCTGACAGTTTTTTTCCCAGGTATGATAATTTGCCTGTAATTGACACGTGCCTAATGTACTGGCGTTTATAATCTCACGCAAGTCAGTCGTGCCTGTTTCCTTTCTGGCACCAGGGCAGTATTTATACTGGCTGGTGGCTAATAAACGTTTCAGTTGTGAGTCAGCGCTCTGTGTTGTCGTCCTTTCTTCCAAGTCTCGTCTGTAGCGCTGTTGTTATGGATCACCACATATACAGTGTGCGGTGTACCGCCGCTTGATGTAGAGAATGGGCTCATAAAACATCGCTGTAAGATGGCTGCCATGATAAGCTAGTTTAACGTGATCGCAATAAAGGCTTGTTCTCGACGCAGTTGAAGGCATTAATTAAAAAAATGAATTAACAAAAAAAAATCATTGATATGCTGTTCCGACCCATCTCTCAGGTAATACCCTAAAGGCAGGTTTCAGGTATAAACAAACAAAAATAATAAATATTTGCTCATTCTAACGGGGCATAGTATTTAGTGACATCTTCCCCAAGAAAGCTGTCCTTTTTGAAGGCTTGCTATTATTGTACAAAATAAAACTTGAGGCTTAGGTTGTAGGAGACACTTCGTAACTCTGTGTGGATCACGATGTGCTTGATTTATTTGTCAGTAAATAGTTAGTGGGTAGATTTCTCAGTGTCCTCAAGATTGATGCATATAATGTGATGCCAGGTCATCTTCCAAACGAGTTCGTATTCTTTGTCCTGCCACGGGGGAAACAAGACTCTCTTTACGCTGGACATTATATTACAGAAGCAATAGCATAAGTTTGTTGGCTATATTCCAGACTTTGTTTTCTTGACTTTCACTGCTGCTAGCAAGATATCACGAAACAAAAGACAAAAACAAGAAACGAAAGATCTTCTCTGTGCCGTCCATTGTGCGGGTGTAGACCGTACCACAACATGGAAACGGATTATCGAGCTGGCGTTGTATGTACCACTTGTCCTATTTCTTTTATTTCTGTCTTAGGATGGGGCGTTAAAGTTCAAAGCCACTGTTGTTTTTATTTTGTTTTGATCTTGAAGATGGAAAACCAGGGCTGTAAGCAAAGGCAGTAGCTGATAATAATTATTGAGATTAAAACAACCTTTCCCTGTCCAGAGAGCCACCTGCTGCTTTCCTTCATGTTTTAAATAAAAAGTCGCTCCGAAGTCATTGAGTCAAAAAGAATTTAATTAACAAAGCGGCCAGCAGCTATCTCTCTCTCGCTGGCTTACGTTGCAAAAGGTCTCCTACTACACGTATGAAACTAATGTGTGTTGCCAGAGCAGCAGGAGCCATCGATCCCCGTTAGCACCATGGCTCGCACTGCAGCTGTCTCGATAATTAGAAGCTCGTCACTGTTGGCCGTTAAGCAGCAGATAACGGGGAAGATCCTTGAGCAAATACTTTATCCAATCCATGCCTTGCATTTATGTTACGCCACTTTTCACTTAATTCCAAGCATTTCCGTCGGTCTACTGCTCCGTTAGCCTATAGCTTTTATTGTAATTGCACGTATCATTAACCTAATGTGCAGTATTTATTAATCCTACTGACTATCCGAATATATCTTTCATAGCGATCGGAAAGATCGCGGAATAGCTTGCTGTTCTTGCGCATGGGACATAGAGAGTCAGAAGGTGGGGCTAAAAATCGCGCACAATGTGGCAGTCATTAAGCTTGAGGAATAAAATGAACAAGGTGGTGGAAAGCGAGCGAAAATAAGTGTTACGATCATCTCAATATTTCGCTCAATTGAAAGGCTAGTGATGAGACGTTCCTATATATCAACGAATCACAGTCTCATGTGTTGTATTATCGTGCCTTTCTCCCCAACCTATACTGCAGCTCTTTAGCAGTGATAGTAGCTGTTGAGCTGTGATATTATAGTCATTCACACTCACATATAAAGTATAGGTGTGTCCACGAGAATCGTCGTTGATGTTGGCACTTCAGGCTTATATTACGTGAGATTGAAGCCAGGAGACGCAGCAATTTTTTAATTTTCTATTTTAGTGTGGTGTGATAAATTGGACCAATGGTGCCAGGGAGGACATGTTCCCAATTCTTGTATGCTAAATTCAATATTCATTCTAGAAAGCTGACGCCCTACTACTGTGCTGGAGCACCCGGATTCGATCGCGACCACCGGCGGCTGCATTTCGATGGAGGCGAAACGAAGAGGCTTCCGTGCGATGTCGTTAAGGTCCCGAGGTGGTCGAAATTATTCCACTATGGCTCCTCTTTATCTCTTTACTTTACTTGCCGTTTCACAGCAGAAATAATACCGCGCATTAAAAAGTTTTATGCTTTGTGGTTTATGGTAGATGGTCATCGCTTACAAACGTGATTTTTTATTACGATTGTCTCCATTGATTTCTGTTTTCTCACCACTCATGCTTAACTTTTCAACGCTTGAATCGTTACTGTCATACAAAGTAAGGCACTCATGTGCATTTCTTTACATCAATTTCTTAAGTGTTTCACTACTATAGGTTTTCAGCATGAAGCGTTGAAATTATAGCTTGTCTGAAGGGAATGAACTGTGAGGAACTAGTGCTGCGATTACCGAAGCGAATTTTGAAGACAATTCGCTTCTAATTCTCTTTATGTATTTTTGACTGAAGCTAATGCACCCTCTTATGATTTGCTCACATAAAGACGTTAGGTTTAAGAGCTTGTACTTGTTGCCCCAACCAGTGTGCCGTAGATAGTGGTGATGCAATTAACGTGTGAGGTCTTGACAAAATTTTTTTCTTCCAATAAATTATGGTTTCCCTTAATAAGGCAGGGGTTGAAGCTAGGCTATGAAATGTGAACGTATTGAACGTGAAAAAAAGTTCAAAGCAAAGCTGAGGTATAGCCGTCTCTTCAGTTTTCCTTACAAGTCGATTTACAACTTGCACAAAGGGGATACAGACTGAGTATGCGAACCATACTATTAGGGAGTCACGCCTGGATGTTCCGTAGTGAAGTCACAGTTCTGCAAAACGTGCCATCTTGGCTAGTTATGAAGTTCACAGAATAGCTTCTCCTGGCAAAAAAAATTAACTCGCATAAATCTTCTAGAATATAATATAAGTTGTTAATCTGTATACTGACGCATTTAAAGTGTTTTTACCTCGAAGGGCGTAATTCATAATGCAGGCCTGAATATCACAAAAAAGTCACTTTCTGCGAAGTTTCGAACTCTTTCAAGGAACGCTTCGTTCAGCAACATTTAATTATTTTTAACATGGACTATAGTAACCTATAAAAGCATAAATAACCTTAAGGCTCAAATGTTATTTAGGTTCATGTAAAATTTTCTGAAACGCCTCATTTTTTTTTTACAATTTTAGTGGGCGAAGAAAATACAAGAAACTCTTATATTGTTGTATTCATCAAGTGAGATGTAACAACAACGCTAGTGAAATGTCTTAAAATAATTTCGGTAATTGCATCTTGTTTCCAGAATGATAAATTGTTTTTTCGGATACCAACCTTTGCTTCGCGGAAAGTTTAAATAGCGCTTGCGGCAACAAGAATTCGTTGTAGAGAAAATAAAACTTAGACGAGAGACTTTTCGCACAGCTGCCTATTTACTTTAATGTAATAATTGGCGGTAGTCGGGTTTGGGGCATGACTTGGAATGACCTCTGTAGATTCATTTTAACCGCGGATGGGGAAATTATTGAGGAAATAAATAAAATAAATAAATCATTGGGGAAATAAATTACAAATAATATTATATCTGTATATTTATTTAAAGATATACTGAAGTAAACGCGAAGTAAATATATCTAATGCTTAAAAATCTTCATGACTTGTATTCTTGAAAAAGGTTGGAAAAAGAGGAAGTAAATACTGCATACAAAACACAAAGCAATCATAATGTTTCCAGGTATAGATAAATGTCATGGACATATATGGTACCCCGATTATTAGAGCACATCATACTAAACATTCAACCAGCTTCGCTGACGGAGTTCGCGTCTCATCACTGATTCCGAAGAGGAATTTCAGTGAAGGCGCAATTAGGTGAATATGTGATTATGGCCAAGCATGGACGACCGCACCAGGTTGTCTTTATTCCAGTACATTTTTACAAAGGGTTTGAATGAAAAAAAGTAGCCTAGAACTAATTCACTGAGAACGAATCTAGGTACATGCTGTATTGTTAAATGAGTCAAACCTTACCGAACTAACCTATCTCAGTACTTTTTGGTTACCAGTCAAGTTCCTTCCACTTGTCGTGATAGCTCGAGAGCACCCCAGCTATACACCTGCTTGCTCATTGGCGATTTGCAGTCTTAGATTGTAGTCCAAATAAAATTTCTGGCAAGGTATACGTCGTTTACAACGAATTTTGCTCCGCAAATGACCGCGGTGATATAAAGACCCATTTCAAGAAGTTTGTGCATGCGGTGCATAATGTGCGAATGGAGCTGAACGTCATGGAAACGGCCCTTTCATTCATTACAAAAAAAGCATATTTCCGACTTTTTGCGCAGAAGTTATGTCTTTCTCCGCGCCCAACGTTCCCAACGTTCCTAGCGTAAATATCTTTACTTAATCAATTAAGATTATTTAAAATTAGAATCGCAAATGCATCACCAATATTTCATCATATGCTTTAACACTGTTGCTCTTCCTCAGAAGATGACCTCAAGATGCGCCACCAACTGTTAGCCTAAAATGCATTGATATGCTTAGTTCTGAAATACGGCAACGGAATTTAATTTTATATTAGAGCTCATTAATGCTGTGCTATCATGCCCTTCACTGCTGACGCATAAAAATAAAATAGTGGCTATGGCCGTCTCCGAGTCTGTAGCAGTTCATAGCCCTGCGGTTATTTTGACCTGGTTAAAGTGGAAACCCTTGCCATGCTTCACATCCCACTATGGGTCTAGCTGCGGAGCGCATTGCATATTCGATCGATAGCTCACCATTTGCTCGTGCTGTGAAGTTTCTGCGGATGGTTTACGCGCCTGTAGAAAACTGCAGTACTTGTTGTTGGACTAGTTGGTTTGATTGTATGCCTGCAGGACTCCGCGCAGAAAGACGAAGCGCAATAACAAGAAGGATGATAGGTCAGCGCAGAGCCCTGCAGGTGTTACGAAGTCCGTTAGTGGGAGTTTGGGTGCAGCTCGGGAACTCCAGATGTACGACTGAGCGGAGCATGTGTGCTATCCACATCAGTGACCACCGAATCGTCCCAGGGTACGTACGTTTCCAAATGACACTCGGCGTAGCCGAAGATTAAGGCGGTTTTCGTCATATTGGCATATGAATTTGGACGGCTGGTGGAAAGACATGGCTTTTAAAGCGTGTTTACGGGTACCAGAGGACTTTCATACATCATGCTATATGAGCGCTTATGGAGTAGGTGGGGCGCAATTGGGGCGCGAGCGTTGCAACTAAAGCCGAGGAGTGGTTTCATTTCAACCCGCCGCCAACGCCACCTGCAGCAGGCAACTTTTCATCGCTCACCTGTCTCGTCTACGTGGGTGAGATAAACTGTACAAAAATTCCTAACAGAAGTAATTTTTTTTTTCAAGGGAACATGAAGCGCCTGTGTGCGCACTACATCGGGACTAGCTTTTTGGAGTTCCCTGATTTCTGGTCACATAACAACGATGACGTAGAGGTTACGTCAGGGCTGCGCATTATTGCGTCGTCTTACTGGTGTTGTAGTGTGTAATTTACTTTCTTTAGAGGATGGGGGGTACGGCTTGAGTAAGGGCAGAATGCAGGCAGCCGCCGTAAGAGAGTCTCGGACTCCCGCTTCCCCTTCGTCTCCTACTCGAAAACTTTTGTTGGGAATCGCATCGTTTCGGAAGTTTGGCTTGGTAACCCGAGCAAGGCAATTGTAGAGGAAAAGCTGAAATTAGTAGAATAACAAAGCAAGCGTGGCTTGTATGGAAGCTGCGCTCGCTCTTACTTGTTCCCACGGCTCTCTTAGCAAATACATACACGTAGAAAAACACAAAGGCGGCATAAGCGGTTGATATTTCCACAGCGCCAAATTTCGCGAGCACAAGGACGGAAATAGAAGTGTGCTTAGTAGCAGATTATTCATTCTGCACGCGCAAAATATCAGATAAGCTGGCGGAGAGAGAGAAAAACAGATGCCCAAAACCAGAGAGATATCGGCGGCATATTTTGATTAGGATTATGCTGTCAAGAAGAGATGTCGCCGATGCCATATATTATTGGGCGGACTTAAGCTTTGCAGTGTTCTCACAAAGAAAAAATTCTCAGATGAAGAGTTGTAGCAGCGAGAGCATAAAAAGGTTTTTAGAAGAGTTCTAAGGCAAAGTAGGCGGCGAGAGACGTTCTCGAATGCTAACCATTCACCGACTGGAGCGCCGAGTCGAGGCACGTCGGATTCCAGACCTGTTGCGACATTTTTTTTTTGCCAGTTCAGAGGTCAGCAGTCGGACGACAAACGAGGCAGCGGCAGGGTGCATTTTTAATCCTGACCTTAGAATTAATTGCATGCGCTGACCCGTACGACACACCGATTCCACGTTTTCAGAGAGAAGGGGCAGGCTTGGCTTGTTTTGAATGGATTGTATGAAACAAACAAACCAACTGGGTGAGTATCTGCTGCAGCAATTTAATGCAGACTCGTACTTCTGATGCGTGACTTCAGTGAGGTTAGTTGTGCTCTTCGACCGTAATAGAAGTTCGGTTACAACAGGCCTGACAGCCAAGTCAGAATGACTCGCAGTATGTCTGCAGTGCGGCAGAAACGCAGAAAAACTTCGTCTGCAGTTGCGCTGCTGCTGCTTTTGCTGTATCGTCAGTAAAGTTTTTTCTAGCGTTTACAACTTCATGCGCCATGACGCTTTCCATGTCACCAAGGAATAGTAATATATGGCATTTGGTGCGGCTCTCCGAGACAGTTTATCGTTTACTTTTATATTTTTAGGGAGTGCTGCTGATAGCATCCTAATGTTTTTTTTTTATTCACTTCGGTAAGTTTTTCCGTCCTCGATATATAACCCGCTGAAATGACGCCCCGCCTACACGCATTTCTCGCTATGAATGTCATCTGGCTGAAGTCGGGGGCCATGCAACCGACCTGAAGCGAAATGCCACTTTTTGTGGCAACCCCTGCACGCATCGAATTCCTTCCACGCAAGACGAGATACGCGGTTGCTCTCCGACGTGCATGTCTCACTCCGCGATGAATGCGGTGTTTGAAGCACACAAAGGCAGTCGGCTGACTTTAGCGTACCAAAAAAATAAATAAAAATAAAATAAAAAATCACCACGCTCAACTTCTTTGCAAATGTGTCACTCACTTCTGGCAGCACCTGAAAAGTGCGTGGCTAGAAAGAAGTTGAAATGGAATTGAGTATGGGGGAGGAGATTGCTTTGTTGAGCAAGTAAAAAGTTTGAGGCTGTTTCTTTTAAACGAGGGCTGGAGCGGCACAAGTTTTGCTGGAACTGAGACGGCGAATGCTGCTGCTGCTGTTATTTTGATACACATCGTTAGAGAGCAGTTTGCCTGAAATCAGCACGCCGAATATCGGTAAGCCGCATAGCGGCATTTTACCTACCGGTATGTAAAGTGCCGCAGTATTCACATTGCCGTGTTCCACAGTGCGATGCGACATATTCAACAGCCTCAATAAATTTGGTCAGTTAGATTTGTAATGTAATGCGCTGATATCATGCAACGTACTGTTTTAATCAGTTCAGTTCAGTCGTTCAGTCGTGTCCGACTCTTTGTTACCCTATGGACCATGCACGCCACGCTTTCCGGTCTTTCACTATCTTTCTAACATACCTATAACTTCATCTGCAGTGCCTCGAGGATGCCATCTAACCATCGCGTTCGCTGCCTACCCCTTCTCCGGCGACCCTCAATCTTTCCCAACATCAAATCTTTCTCCAGCGACTCCTCTCTTCTCATCAGATGACCAAAGTAGCTGAGCTTTAATTTTAGAATTTGACCCTCCAATGAGCAGTCAGGGTTTATGGTCGACAATATCGACTGATTTGATCTTCTGGCAGTCCAAGGAACTCTCAAGAGTCCTCGCCATCACCACAATTCAAACGCGTCAATTCTTCGGCGGTCAGCCTTTTTCACAGTCCAACTCTCGCATCCATACATCACAACTGGAAAGACCATAGCACGAGTTATACGGATCTTGGTTGGCAGAATAATGTCTCTGCTCTTTACTAGGCGGTCAAGGCTAACCATTGCTCTCTTTCCCAGAAGCAGGCGTCTCCTAATTTCATGGCTGCAGTCTCCTTCCGAGGTAATCTTGGAGCCCAAGAAGAGAAAATCTGTCACAGCTTCCACTTCTTGTCCCTTGATGCTCCAGGACTTGATAGGGCAAGACGCCATGATCTTTGTCTTTTTAATGTTCAGTTTAAGCCCAAACTTCTCACTCTCTTCTTGTACACACATCAGAAGTCTCTTGAGTTCCACTTCACTTTCTGCCATTAAAGTGTTATCATCCGCATATCTAAGGTTGTTGATACGTTTTCCAGCAATCTTCACTCAAGCTGAAGACTCGTCCAGACCGGCCTTTCTCATGATGCACTCTGCATATAGGTTAAATAGGCAGGGCGACAGTATGCAGCCTTGCCTCACTCCTTTCTCAATCAGAAACCAATCAGTAAGGCCATGCCCAGTTCTGACTGTGGCCTCTTGCCCTTCATACAGGTTCCTGAGGAGACAGATGAGGTGAATTGGAACTCCCATCTCTTGGAGAGCTTGCTACAATCTGCTGTGATCTACGCAGTCAAACGCTTTCGCATAATCAATAAAGCAGAAGTAGATGGGTTTCTGGAACTCTCTTGCTTTTTCCATGATCCAGCGAAGGTTGGCAATTTGGTCTCTAGTTCCTCTGCCCTTGCGAAACCCAACTTGCACGTCCGGAAGCTCCCGATCCACATACTGCTGCAGCCTACCTTGGAGGATTCTCAACATCACCTTGCTAGCATGGGAAATAAGCGCGATCGTGCGGTAGTTGGAACAATCTTTGGCATTGCCTTTCTTTGGAATGGGGATGTAAACTGACCTCCTCCAATCCTGTGGCCACTGCAGGGTTGTCCAAATCTTCTGACATAATGTATACAGAATGTTAACAGCGTCATGGTTGAGGTTTTGAAGCAACTCTGCTGGAATGCCATCAATTCCGCTAGCTTTGTTCTTAGCAAGGCTGGCTAAGGCCCTACTTCACTCTTCAGGATGCCCGGCTCGAGATCAGTAATCACAACCGTCTTATGATGGGTTTGCACATTCGGGTCCTTCTTGTACAGTTCTTCTGTGTATTCCTGCCACCTCTTCTTTATCTCTGAGGCTTCAGTGAGGTCCTTGCCTCGTTTGTCCTTTATCACGCCCAGCTTAGCACAGAAGCTTCCTTTGATATATTTGATTGTCTTATACAGAGCTCTTGTGTTTCTTAATTGGCTGTTGTCCTCAACTGCTTGGCACTGTATGTTCAGAAAGGCATTCTTATCTCCTTGCTATTTTCTGAAAATCCGCATTGAGAACCTTCTATCTTTCTCTTTCCCCCATAACTTTTGCCATCCTCCTTTCCTCAGCTATTTGCAAAGCCTCTTCAGATAACCAGTTTGCTTTTTTGCATTTCTTTTGCTTTGGAACAACCTTAGTAGCAACTTCTTGTATTATATCACGAACATCAGTCCACATCTCTCCGGGCTCTCTGTCTTCTAGATCTAATTCTTGAAATCGATTCCTCACTTCCACAGCATATTCTAATGGAATTTGATCCAGATCATACCTGAAAGGCCTTCTAGTTTTCTGCGTTTTCTTCAATCGAAGCTTAATTTTGGCAACAAGAAGCTGATGATCGGTGCCACAATCGGCCCCAGGCCTTGTTTTTAGTGCTTATAGAGCGCTTCTCCATCTCTGCCGGCAAAGAATATAATCGATCTGATTCCTGTGCAGACCGTCCGGTGAAATCTATGTGTACTGGCGCCTCTTGTGCTGTTGAAAATGAGTATTCGCTATGGTCAGGTTGTTTTCTTGACAAAACTCCACTAGCCTCTGCCCAGCTTCATTTGGTTCAGCAAGACCGAACTTGCCTATAATTCCGGATATTTATTCACTCCCGACCTTAGGATTCCAGTCTCCTATGAGAAAAACGACGTCTGATGATGGGGTGCGGTCTAAAAGGCATTGTAGGTCCGCATAAAATCTCTCAACGTCAGCTTCTTCAGCAGTAGTGGTCGGTGCATAGACTTGGATAACTGTAATGTTGAAAGGGTGACCTTGGATCCGAAGTGAAATCATTCGGTCGTTTTTGGGGTTGTACCCTAACATTGCTTTGCCCATTCTTCTGTTTACTATGAGAGGGACCCCATTCCTTCTCTTGGATTCGTGCCCACAATAAAAGACATAATGGTCGCCGGAGTTAAATTCTCCCATTCCGGTCCACTTGAGCTCGCTGATACCCAAGATATCAATGTTCAATTTGTCCATTTCTCGCTTGACGACATCCAGTTTACCTTGCGTCATAGATCTTACATTCCATGTTGCTATGTGATATATCTCCTTGCAACATCGGACTTTCCGGTCGCTTCCCGACACCTCTACAACTTAGCGTCCTTTTGGCTTTAGCCCAGCCGCTTCATTCGTTCTGGAGCTACTAGGAATCGCCATTTGTTCATCCCCAGTAACATGTGGGACGCCTTCCAACCTGGGGGGCTCATCTTCCTGCGCCATATCATTAATGGTATTGTGACTGGCCATAGGGTTTTCTTGGCAGGAAATACTGGAGTGGGTTGCCATTACCTTCTCCAGTGAATCACATTTTGTCAGAACTCTCTGGCTTGACCTGTCGATCGTGGGTGGCCCTACACAGCAGAGCTCACGACTTTATCGAGTTTCGCAAGCCCCTCCACCCCGACAAGGCAGTGATCCATACACATTCTAAAATAATGATTGACATGTTTGTCGCCTCAATATTCTTCCTTCATGGCAGAGACAGGGAGGTAATGAATAAATTGAAGGTCGCTGGCCATGTCAAAAAAACAAGTGTTGACATTTCGGCACCCGTACCAGTTCCTTGTTCACTGAGTCGGTCAAGATTAGGTCTTCGTTTAAGTATGTAGTACGTGGCGTAATGAGCGTAAGTAGATTTCCGGCAGGTTATCGTTAGTTTTTTTCATTGTGTTACTGGTTGTCTGGATAAAGAATGATCCCAGCAGAAGCCTTGACGACACGTTTTATCCTCAGCTATGACGGCGGCGTTGTCTAGATTCCAAAAAAAGTTGGGAAGGATTCGCCTCATCCCGCAACGGCGATAGGTAACGTACCCTTAAGCATGACCAGTTGGGCGTTAGGCACAGTACAAGCTAGGTGTCTTGTAATTTTGGGTTTGTCTAAAAAGTACCCTTCTTGTGTGCTCGCTACAGTGTCAGCTATATAAGCCGCGGTCTAAATGCGTGACTGCGAGATAATATTTTGTACTTGACTGGCCCCGCCGGCTCGCATGTGTCCCAGACTGCGCCATCCGAGGAGGGAAAGAAGGAGAAAAAAAAAAGAAGTTCTTTAATCTACTCTTTCTGAAGCGCAGATCTTGTTTTGTCATCACAATCGGTAAGCCACTTGTGAAGTTTCTGAGGCCTTCCATATCCGGAGAGGTGGGGTGGGTTGAGTCAGCCGTCCCTCCATTTATTTATTCAAATACCTCATGGGCTCCGATTGGAGTATTATGTGAGGGGGGTTACATAACTGGGGTGCGAAACAGAAGCATGTAGAAGACGGTTATTTTAACATCGTTATTTTCAAAACGTTATGGCTTGTGATATGTAGTCAGCTTTTGTGGGTGGGGATTATCGGTGATCGCGCGTTTGTCTGTGGGTTTTCGGTTTACGCCTGCTTTCTTTTCCAGATGCGCATTACTTGAGATTACAAATAAGCTACTTTACTGTGTTAATGTCTCAGCTGTGAGGCAGAGCCGAGTTTGTCCTTTTTCTCTGTCTGTCTATATTGTTACGGAGCAGAAGTGTTCAGGAGAGCCAGGCAAAGGAAGAAGGAATAAGAGATCGAAGTGTAGGCATTTTGTTAAACCTTGGCTTGTGGTGCCTGCGTCAATGTCCACTGGTTGTTTGAACCTCGCTTGTCAGACTCTTCACAAGGTTTCCGTGGCCGCGTTAAGGGCGTGACGTTGTGGTGGAGGTGCTGGGTGAAGATCCTAGGCTTTACCCTCAGCGCAGTGAGAACTGGAGCATCGTAGGAGTCGCCATCGTGCGGCCTTTGGATCACTGACCAGGGCCATGAAACCTGCCGATTACCCGTCAGCAGCTCACGGTGACGCTGTAATCCAGGTTGGCGACCGGCCTGACGGCGCAGGAACTGGTTCCACGGAACACTATCGGGAGCCTCGGACTTTCGCGAGGAGCGGCGGGCGAGGACGTTGACGAGTGGCTGACCCACTAATAACGGGTGAGTCGCTACAACCGATGGGATGCCGCCGGTCAGCTAGCCAACGTGGTTTTCGTCTTGAAAAATACCGCGTTGGTCTGGTTCGAAAACCATGAGGACTCTCTGACAACCTGGAGGAACACTTTGTCCCCGAATTGCGCCTGTTCCTTGGCGACTGGTTTACGCGGAAAAAACACGCTGAACACCTTCTCACGCAGAGGGCTCAACTACCGAGAGAAACAACCTATAAAGAGGAAGTCCTGAAGCTCTGTAAAGCAACAAATGCCCAGATGACCGAGGAAGGCCAAGTAGGTCATCTGCTGGAAGGCATCGCTGATGTTTATAATTTCTTGATAGCAAAAGATGACCTGGACGCTGTCTCTGATCTTATTCACCATGTTTGCACTTTCGAGACATTAAAGACTCGTCGCATAACGCCAAACTCTGGGCGGCTAGCCAACGTTCCAACTGTGGCAAGCATTGACGATAGTCAGAGAATAAAAACCAGCCAAGGGACGAGGACGAAGAAAGACGATGTACACACGGGAGCTGGAACTAACAACTGTGCTTCACGAATCTGTCATCGACAATCCGGCTAATAGTTCGCTAGGAACTCCAGCGGTTCGAGCCGTCTACACGGTGTCCACCATCCGTGCCTGGTGACGTTACCGTTCCTCGAGAGGCTCCCGCCGTGCTTCCATTGATGCCCGAGATGAATGCCGTCAATGCATCACAAAATGACGCCTACAGCATAACGACAAGAGTCGATAGCTCTAATCATCCATCTCGCTATGACTCACGCCCGGCTCACTACTCGCATTACTACGAGCCGCGCTTTGAGTACCATTGCAGAGAGCCACACGTTGCACCACGCCGTAATATCCAAAGGTCACGACATCATCTACCAGTGGTTGCTAGGACACTGTGGCATTGCAGAAAATAATCAGGTGGACGACGCTGCCCGTTCTGCCCACAACGACGGACGTCCAGTCCATATTTCGTTAACGAGAGCCGACACAGCGAGCCGGCTTCGCTGTTTGGCTGGGGAGCTGACACATTCATCGTGGAGCACCGGAGAGTTCTCCAACCGTCGCCTCAAGGCATAGGACCCCGGACTGCGCCTGCGTATTCCCCACCACACAACACGTCGTGAAACAACGTTACTGTGTGCCGTCTATTGCTTGGCGTTGCTTTCGCAAACAAATACGCCTTCCTGATCGGGATGGCTGACAGCCCTGCTTGTGAACGATGTGGCGTTGTCGAAACGATTGAGCACCTCCTTTGTGAATGACTTGTTTTTGCAACTGACAGACATACGCTGCGTACTGCATTGGATCGTGTGGACGCTCACCCCTTAACGGAAGGGAAGATCTTGGGACCATGGCCACAAAATTCATCTGCGCTCAAAGCCTACAAGGCACTTCGCTTTTTAAGAGAGACTGGCGTGGTTGACAGACTGTGCCTTTCTCACCTCCTCCCCTCTTCTACTTTCCCCATTTAATCCCTCATTACCCTTCCCCAGTGCAGGTAGCCAACCGGTAGCCAATATACCTGCCTTCCGCCCTCCTTTTCTCCTCCCTCCTCTTTGAGTACCATACGCAACCACCACCAGCCCGCTCTTTTCAGCGTCCAGCCCGAACACCTACAGGTGCGTTTGACTATCAAATGGCTTTCAAGCTCAGCTCGAGTATGAGTGTGTTCCAAGTAGTCCTAGTTCTGCGCCATAACTGACTTGTTCAGGATTTCAGTCACTTTTGACTTGGGTTAGCTCGAATATTCTAGAATTCTTGAGGAACGTTCACTTGACGACTTGAAATATTTGTTCCGAAACGGGAAATTAGTGATTTATAGCTGGCTCCTAGGGCATTGCCCTAATTTATCTAATTATTTGACGGATGTGTTGAAGAAGTCAATTCTCAGGTTACCTATTGAAAATGCTCCCTTTTAGGCGGTACCTAAGAGCCTTTCTGCACGATTACGTTGCACCTTTTTCTACAGCTGATTACCAGAATTTAATAATGATTTGGACTTTATTTTTTTTCTAACTATTGAAAGTGGAATACACCAATGAATCTCCTGTTGTGCAGGATTACTTAGCATTTAGCCAAATCTGCGCTTACACCAACAGACGTTTGTGAATCGTGCGCGGAAGTAAAATTACTAGATAATTACATAGTCCTCTGCCGGCGGTTCGTACTTCAGTGAAAGACGTAGCTGGGAAGTTAGAGCTGACAGTTCCGGATCTGTTTCTTTTGGTGGCGGCGCTAGGAAAGACATCGTGAAATCAATTTATGTCTTCCCAACTTAGTTGCTGCAAACGACAAATGCTCTTGCTAGCTGTTCTTATGTCTGTTCCAGATATTAGTTTGCGTTTTATTTTTTTGGCTGAATGTTCCGACTAATAGTGGTGATCATTGAGGTTTCATTAGTCATTATTATTTCATTTCAGATTAGTTCTTATACTCACAATACCTTCGTTTTTCGAGGCGTTCACCTCGGTCATTGTCGTTGGCATTGCTCACAGCACTCCAGCCAATTCAACCTTGTTAGTATACGCAATCTGGAAAAGTTAATCATAACATAGGTTGCTATGGGCAACCCGTAGGAATGCCTTCGTTTCGCGCTATCTGGACGTAAGCAAAAAAACATTTTGGCGTTATTTCCTCTAGGCGGCAAGGCACACGCTTTTTTTATGCGGTCGACCTAGCTTTTTTTTTTCTTTTTTTGTGCACAAGAGCAGAAGACTGAATAGCATGTGCAGGCTGCATCCTCATTCCCGGGATGCTGTCCGAGCGGTGGCGCAACGCATTTTACCGCTTTTTATCTTTATTGGGAATCGTAAGCGTACTCCTGCGAATAACTCTCGAGAATCGGTCTCACTAGCAGCTTTCGCGTGTGCCGACGCTGTAAAGCCACTCACAAGGTGTTGCTTTCCGGTGGTGATGTCTGACTATATAAAAGGAGTAATATTACCGACTCCTTCGTAAAGCATATGGCGCTTAAGGCAATGCTTTGAGTTTGAGCCGTCTTAAAAGCTTGTTTTACATTGTTTGTTCCCGAGGAAATAAAAAAAGAGCTTCGTGCCGCTCCTCTGATTATATTAGGCTACGCAATCGATGCTTACTTTATCTCTTGATCTCCTTCACATCGCGATTTGTTTTGCGCAAGCAGAGAACAATTGCTGTGACAAAATAAGGGCATTTTGTCTCCCTGTACTTTGACTTGAGTGTTGATCCAACAGACAGAATAGAAATGGTAGAGCTATCAAAGCTAATCAATTGGTGCAAAGCGTCCGACATAAGGAAGTATTACATGATGAATATCGATCGTGCTTTAAAGAACGGAGGCAGCCTTAAAGTGGTCAAGAGGAAATTCTGCATGGGCAAAAATCAGATGTACGCGCTAAGGGACAAGGCGAGTAACGCCATCACGAATGTGGACAAGATAGTCAAAGTAGTCGAGGACTTCTATGCTGATCTATACAGTAACCAAAGTAGTAGTCAGGGCAGTAGTGTGATAGGTAGTAGTGAAAATCAGTCAGACGTTCCGCCAGAGACGAAGGACAAGGTTAAAACTTGGCCTGTCTTTCTCTGTATCTGTCCTCGTCCCTGTGGTGCCACGACAAGATGAATACTTACCAACTTGTCCAGTTTCCTACTCTCGTTCAAGGTTAAAAAAGCTTTATATAGTAGGTGTAACAAGAGATAGGAAGCGCGCACGCAGAGTGGGTCAGATAATAACTCGAGTTACAAACATTCTAGTGGAATTTAAGAAGAAATGGGCATGGGCAGTACATGCAGTGCGAAGAAAGGATAACCGATGGTCGCTTAGGCTAACAAACTGGATTCCAATGGGAGGAATCGTAGCAAGGGGCGGCAGAAAGTTAGGTGGGCGGATGAGGTTAAGAAGTTCGCAGGTGTCAAGCAGATGAAGCAAGCAGAAGACCGGGTTAGTGGAGGAATAAGGGAGAGGCCGTCGCACTTTAGTGGGTATAGTCCAGCTGATGACGATGATGATGATGATGATGATGATGATTGACTTGTCAGATGGCGAAAAAAGTTCATCACAGAGCGTGCTTCAGCTGTCACTTGCTGTTGCCCGCCGTGCTGGGCGACGAAATAATATACAATCGTAACATAAACGCTCGGGCACGAATGGTGTGCTCTGTATCAATGCTAGTTTTGAAGATAATGACAGCAGAACACGGTGCAGCATGCGTTCCCGAAAGACGCTTGTCCTGGTGCAGTACATATAACCTGCAGCTTTTGTAGGGAAAGCTGCATTGGCCAGGAACTTGTGATTTCGCTGTGGCGGTGCTCCGAGGAGGCACACAGATCGACCTTGAGCCGTTGCTTAGCAATCGCCGCACTGGCGGACGCCGCGCGCTCGCTGTGCCATCTGGCATGACGTCACACCGAGCGCCTTGCCGCGCTCGGTGTGATGCCACTGCCACCGTTTGGTATGACATCACACCGCTTGCTGGGACAATGTTAGGAGTGTCTTGCTTAACGCCTCGGCCACGATTCTGCAAGGAGTGAGCGACGAGAAGCACAGATGGCCGTCAGCGCCGCCGCTGCTGCGTCCCCGAGCTTCAGCTTTCGCTTCACACATGGTTTACCTGAAGTTAAACCACAGCTACTTTTTTTTTTCATTTCTTAGTATTAACTGCGTCACGGCAAGAGATCATCAGCTGCACACACTGCATACTAGTAGCAAATAAATTCACCCTTCTTGATTTAGGTAGCTGGGTTGTTTGTTTTGTGGGGTTTAACGTCCCAAAGCGACTCAGGCTGTGAGCGACGCCATGGGGGAGGTGTACCTGTTCTAGATTTGTGCTCTCAGTTTAGTCGACCTGTGTGTTTCCTTACTGCTACCGAATCCTTTGCTCTTCCAAACTCGTTGCTCTTCCAAACCCTACAGATCACTTTAGATCTTCATTATATTTATTAATATAGTATTATCAGTGTATCAGGGGACTTGGGCGAATAAAATGGCCTAAACGCAAACATTTTCATGGTTCCCGCTAATACTGCAAGAAAATATTGGCATCTCTACAAGAAGCGAAAGAGCCAAGATCATGGAGGTGCTCTACAGTGTTGTATGCAGTACCTTCATATTCCCATTTTAAAATTTTGCAATACATGTTTGACCTTCATTGAGCGAAGTTATTCTTCATCCTTACTCTTCGAAAATGAAGACAGTGACATTTTGCAAAAGATTGATGACAGGACTTTAACTTCATACCCACCATGAAGATCTGTAACAGGAGAGGATGGTGGATAAATTAAAAGCCTTGTAATATTCGCAAGACATAACATCACGGGTGAGCATATTTAATGTAGGTAAATTATCAATCGCTCTAGCTCTAACTTGTGCCACCTGAAAGAACCGCTAATGAAACAATAATCTTCATATAAAGGCTTCTACAAAGATATGGAATGCACGAGAATGCATATATTACGTACTGAACAAGTGGCATTAAAACACTACGTAATACTACATGAATGCAGAAATTACGTCACTTGTGCTTGTCGAAATGATGTCGTTGACATCATTCCTTTAGTAAGCTTTGCCTATGCACTACGGCACTCAAGCTAGTACAGTTACAAACAAACAAACAAACAAACAAACAAACAAACAAACAAACAAACAAACAAACAAACAAACAAACAAACAAACAAACAAACAAACAAACAAACAAACGAACGAACGAACGAACGAACGAACAAACAAACAAACAAACAAACAAACAAACAAACGAACGAACGAACGAACGAACGAACGAACGAACGAACGAACGAACGAACGAACGAACGAACGAACGAACGAACGAACGAACGAACGAACGAACGAACGAACGAACGAACGAACGAACGAAAGAACGAACGAACGAACGAAAGAACGAACGAACGAACGAACGAACGAACGAACGAACGAACGAACGAACGAACGAACATGCAGCTCTGTATGGATTTTTATAGATTGCTATAGACTTGCAATACTCTATATATTGGACAACAATGCTAGTTCCAAAGTTAATTCGGAAGACACGATGCAGAATGTTGAAAGGCTGCCCGAGTTTGTTGTCATGCAGAATCAGCTTTGCAGTATTAGCGCGCGACGGGACGAGCTTTTCTTTGTTGAGGCTATTGATGCACGTTCGTTAGACTTGGCTAATGGAAGTCCTCTTGCACCATGAGTTTAGTCACGTGGTCATGTATGCCTACTGGTATATTCCGCCTAGTGTGTGTGCTCAGAGAAGGCTACTAAATAGAAAGGTAGCTAGTTAGAAATGCAGGCATGTCAGAGAGGCAAAGTGAATTTTATAGTAAGGGCATGTAGATACGTGACATGTTGATTTATCATGATGTCGTACTTTGGTATGCTGCTAATGTAGATCATATAAGATACCCGGGCAGTGAAAGGACCCGTTAATGCTGTAGCTTCATATCTTAAGCCTAGTTCTAGTTGTCTCCGTCTCTTTGTTATGTCACTCTCGGGTCCGATCTGTGATTTCTTCCTACAGTATGCACAACTATCTGTTGCAAACTGGTGTTGCTTTCCGCCGAGAATAAGGAACGTCATTGTTTCGGAAGAACGCGCCTCACATGGCCTCCTGCGGAATCCTGCGAAATCACGAATTATCTCATCGTATTACTTCACAAGGGGTAACAATCGACGAATGTTGCCAAGAGGGACACAAGGTTACGAACTTCAGGCGAGCGGGACCAACATTTATGAATTACCAGAATAACAAATTTCAAAGTCAGGCTCGCCTAGGTACCCGCAGAGGTGGAATGGAGCTCGCATAGCCAATATTCTAAGCAGCTCATCCTATGCGTAGCAGCGGAGCCTATTCAGGCGCCTAGAAAAAATGCCGGAAGCTTCTAGACCCTCGCGAACGCATGAAACTCTAGTTCAAATCCCAACCATGCTGCATAGCGGGAACATCCATGATATAACTGAGTGGCGTATCAGGTAGCCCATACCCTCCGGCGGAACGCCTATGGACTTGCATGGTGAAAACGCGACAAGGAAAAAAAAAACAGTACCGAGGACGAGAACAGAAGAGAAGCCTAAATTCGTAGAAATAAAAGTCACACTTACAAGAATATTTCAGGAACACAACTGCCATCCCTGCGACAAGGCTAAGAGGTTTCGATAGTGACTCATGAGGCACTGCATTGTTCGCTGCCGCTCGAGCTCTTGTTAGGCCCTTTCTATAGAAAACTTAAATACGTTCAAGTTGTGATGCCGAGGGGGAAATTAAAGGTAATTGATACATTATGCGACTGTTCGTCAGCGCTTCATGAAGTTTCATGGTTTTCCCATTCCTCACTTACAATTCTACGGATCACATTGAGACGCGAAGATAGAGATGAGATAATCGCGTCGACAGCTTTTCTCCACTGTAGACGGGAGTCAATAATGACGCCCAGAAAACACATGTGATTGAATTGGTGAATGAAACAGTGACCAAGATCTATATCTAAGCGCCCATGACGTCTTCCTAGGCCTGGAAACAGAGCAAAGCCGGATATTTCCACTGATAGAGACAATCCCACACCTTGAAGGTAAGCTTGTACCGAAAGTACAGCCTGTCGAGCTATAAGGGTAATCGCTTCGCAGAGACTACTAATGCAACTTGGCCGCCTCGGAGAGACGGTAGTTGGGCAATCCGTTCTCCAGTGGATCAGCAATAGATCTGAGTCGAGAGCCTACTTGGCACTTAATACTCTTACTTCTCTAGACAATAATGTTCGAAGGAAAAGGAAACAGTTGAAGCCACCGTGGTCATTTCGGACCCTCAACTGTATGGTCACGATTCCCCTTGTTAGCGCAAAGCCCAGCTCTCCTTTAGCGGCAACGCGTTCACTCGTACTTGAACTTTTGGAAAGAGAGCATCCCCACCATCTTCACATTTTCACTGATGGTTCTGTAGACAAGGTCAAACAATCTAGCTCAGCGGCTTTTTACATTCCTTCTATGGAGTACACGTGGTCTGCACGCTTTACTGAAGTTATATCCCCCACAACGGCTGAAAGTGTTGCTATTGAGGTGGCTTTACTGAATCTAGGCTCTTGTCTGGCTCAACCTGTTGTCCTCCTAACAGATACAAAATCTGCCCTTCAAAGGTTTGAGCGCGGGTTCCCTACTGATGCCTTGTCCATAAGCTCTCCAAGCTTGGTGCAGAATCTGCACAGCAGAGGCTTTACTTTACATTTCCAATGAGTACCCTCACACATAGGTGACAGAGACAACGAGGTGGCAGATAGTGCTGCCCTTAAAGCACTGTTAGGTACTTCCTCAAAAAAGTCCCTCAAGATACAAAAAGACTCTTCAGAGAAACGGTACTCAACCAGTTTAGTACCCTGTGGAGTGCGCCCCACTAGCCATGTCTGACCAAGGGAGTGAGAAGACATCAGCCACTCTACTACATCGAATTCGCACGAGCTCTGCTCGTACTCCTGCCTGAATACATAAGATGGGCATGACATCGTCTCCGCTATGTTTTATATGTGGTGTTTGCGGGGATATAGAACATTAAATTATGTGCTGTCCAGAGGACAACGCGGAAAGGTGTGTGATGCTCGCTTCCTTCAAGAAGACAGGAGCCCTTCACATTGCACTTCAGGATATTGTCTACCCGAGTGGAAACCAGATATGCAGAATGGAGGCTTCACGCCTTTTTTTACAATTTCTGCAGGACACTGATCTTGACTCTAGATGATGACAGCTGGAATGGACTATGCTCTACTGTGATTGAATGTGTGCGTAGATGGTGACTTCTTGAGTGGACTATGTTATACTGTGAGTAAATGTGTTTATAGATGGTGGCAGCTGGAATAGACTGTGTTTTACTGTGAGTGAATGTGCATAGATGGTGTCTTCTGGAATGGACTGTCTTATACTGTAAGTGAATGTGTGCTTGGATGGTGACTTCTGGAGTGAAATATGTTCTGTTATAAATGACAGTGCGCATACTGGGTCAGATGTCACAGATATTAGGACTTTTTCATAGCATATAAGTGACAGTGGAGCAATTGCCGGCAGAATAAGCAAGGCTAATCCCACCTGTAGCATACAACAACTCAACTCATCTCACCTCTGCCACAGGATGACCTCAAAGTGAAAACCGGTATAAAATGGGGCGTGGCTGTTAAAAAGCTCGGAGGGCTTGCACTGGAAGAAACAATCAAATGGTGTAAATGGGCATCTGTTGTCGTTAAGAAGAATCAAACTACACTAACAGGCCAGCAACGTCGCTATAAGCACATTCAGTTTAAGCGTTTCAAATTTTCTTTGGATGGTAATGAACATAGAGACTGGGACCAAGATGTAGCGTGTAAACTGGTACCTATCCTGAAACTGAATCCGAAGGCGCTAATACGTGCATGTTGCAACAACGACTTTGCTGCTAAATTGTACAAGTTACGTTATTCATTCCAATGTGATAACAGTGGGATGGTTCGAAACAACGAAATGAAAACTCTCCATGCTGAAGTTCGAAAAAAAAAAAAAAGAATTTGTATATGTGAGCGGGTGCGAACGAAGACACTTCCCATGCAGAATGCCGAGACAAGTGTTTGGTTTGGGGCTAAACTGGAGACAGGAGTAACGTCTTCATGAATCCAAAATTGTTGTCTGGAAAAAGTGTGCCAAGACCAATCTGAACCTATATCATAAATTCACGCCTAGGTGCAGCCTCTGTGGAGGCGCTTTGTTAACAGAAAAACAGGGTGTATGCAGGTAGCAGGTCAGAACCTTTAACATAAGAAAAGATGCATTTAAGAATTGAAGAGAGGGTGGACACATCAGGTCGATGGGATCGTTCCCGAGCACGAGCGAGGCAGAACAGGCATTTAACAGAAACAAATCTAACAACCGGGTAAGACACAACAGTAGAAACAAAAGTAGAAGAAATAATCCTCAATATTCCAAACACGAGACCCAAGCGATCAATAAGAGAAATATGCGTGATCAACAGGAGGAATATGTCTGTACAATGCTACCCTCTGCCAAGAACTAGCGAAAACGCCATATCATTACATGAAGAAAATCATGAAATGGGTACGTAGCCCCACATCTATAGAAAATTGGCAGTGAAATTGTAGAAAGCATTGAAAAAAGCAGAATAATCACCAATTCTTTATTGAAGCAAGAGATACACCAAATATAGTCACACTGAAAGAGTGCATGCATTCCCTAATTAAGACAACATGACGCGTTTATTAGCCAGAATGAAACAAACAGAGTAGGACTTCTGGCGTCTAAACTTAATAAAGCGCCACCAGCTTGATGTTGATATATATAGCAAGCCATTATTGAAGCCTTAATTAGCACAAAGTGTGCCATCCGGGGACGAAGTCGGGTGATTAAAAAGGTATCTCAAGCAGTGTCCCTGAGCGAAGGCTCCGTTCTTCACCTCGTATTGCCTAAGCTTTTTCCCCCTTACCGATCTCCTATTTTCGCCGAATTTTCTGTTCTTCGTGAATGACGCGGCCTTTGGTATTTCCCTCAGACAACGAGAATACCATCGAGGGATTCACCCATTTTATAGGCAACGCGTGCCTCCTGACAATGCACCTCTTCTGTGCAACCGTCTCCGCAGGGAGCTGTAATTATAAAAAAAGTGGCTGCACTAATCTAACGACCTTTAGAACCTCCACGCGCTTCCTCACTGGTTTGTTCATAAATGTTTACGAATTGATGTCGCGTTCTCCCTACACTCAGTCGCCCTCAATGGTCCTGTTTCGTCGCTTGGTATGTCACACGTTTGCATTGGTCGCCCTTTCGGCTTTCGTTTCTTTTCCTTTCTGTCTGCTTGTTAACGACGGCTTTTGTCGCGACTTTTAAGCTCAGCGCGTGGTCCACGTCTACAACCAAAATCTGTAGGACTAACATTTCCTTCTCAGAAAGGCAGGGCTGAGATCGAGAAAAAGTCGACAATGGAAGAAAGCGGATGAGATTATTTGGCTGATGACGTTGCAATCCCCGCATGTTGCACTTCGATTTTTTCTAACAATAATATTCAGTTGCGTTGTATTTTCTATTGCCCTGGTTGAATATTACTTGCACTGCACATGCATCAGGATCCTGTGGCGTTAAGCTTTACTGTAAGGTAAAAAGCCCTTCTCCGTTCATCAGGGGCATTGCATTTTTACAACAGCATGCGAGGGACTAATTATAGCGCTATCACGTAATGTTGCTGCCAATTCTTTGGAAGATACTAGTGTATTCAGTCCATATCGCATCTCCGTCTATAAGAATGCAAGAAAGAGAACCGAAGGAAAAACCATACGGCAGCATCAGGCAGAAGCCCGCATCGAAGCTAAATTTAAACAGTAAGCAGATCATTGTGAAATTGAAATGTACTTCAACCAGTCCTCTTAATGATCATTTCTCGGCTCTCATGCTGTAATGACCTGTGCATTATTTGCACCATCTTTTTTTCCCCTAGAGCTGGCCGTGCCACTTTACATATTACGGTATTAAGTTTAGTATTATTATTAATATTGCGCTTGTTCTGTACCCTGTCTTGTGTGTGTCTTTGTTCGCGCAACTTAAGATGTCTGAAATATTATTGATGTCGCACTAACCAGCTGTAATGAAGGAAAAGAAAAGGAAACGCTCAATGCGTGCTGCTAAGGAGGAGGAAGATGAGGATGAAAGGCAGGGAGAGAGAGAGAGAGAAACAACTTTATTTGCTCGAGCTAAATACGACGTCTGCTTAGACGCCGTCGATGGGAGTGGTTCCCTCTTCACGGGACCCATATGCATCCCTGGCCGCCTGGCCCCTGGAGATCAGGACGAGCTGGTCTTCTACGGCGGGGCTGGTTAGTAAGGTCACCTATCGCTCGGTAAGGGAGGATGAGGGATAGGGTGGTGGGTTAGTGGGGCAGGTAAAAGGTGGGGGGATTTCCTTGATGAAGTTGCATACTCCAATGACATGTTGGAGCGGGCCTATCTCAGTCCTGCAGAAATCACATTCCTTCTGGTACCTTTCCGGCTACATCTTGTGTTGAAGGTAAGGGTGAGGAAAGGATCCTGCCTGTATCTGCCGGTAGATCGCTTGCTGTTCTCTGGTAAGCGATTTGTGAGGGTCGGGGTAACGTCGCCTCTCCGTCTTGTAATAGTTCGTAATTTCCTTATAACTAGTAATGAACTGTGGCTCACCTTCCTCTGCCCGGTGTTCCATCTCTCGGGCGAACTGGTGGGCGAGCTCGTTGCCCTCCAGCCTACAATGAGCCGGTGTTCATATCAACTCAACTTTCCTTTCAGGAAAGTCGCGTTTACGTTTGAGAATTCTTAGTGCCGCAAGAGACACCCATCCCTTTTGTGTAATTGTTATACGCCTTTTGCGAGTCGGTGACAATTCTTCCCACTTTGGGCTGCGCGAGTGCAAGCGCTATCGAGGCCTCTTCTGCCGCCTCTGGAAAAGACGCCTCAATAGAGGCGCAGGTTACGAGCATATTCCGCGTCGTAACTGCCAGCGTGGCTTTCGATGGAAACATGGGTACGAAGCGTCTGTGAAGAGAGTGGCACCCTGTTCCTCTTCTATTTTCTCTAATGTATCCGCCAAGGCCGCTATGCGAGCCGTTCTGCGGCCGTCGTTACGACCCGGCCTCATGTTTCGAGGCAGCGGCTTACCCACGATTTTATGCGCCCACAACCTGGGTAACGGTCCCGTTTCCTTCCGGTCTGCCTCTTGCCAGCCCAACTTGGCAAGAACGCGACGTCCCGCCGAAGTTTGACTGAGCCGGACTCTTTGATTAGACAGATGAGCTTCTATTAACTCTTCAACGTCGTTGTGCTTGGCCATGCCGAGAAGCTTGTCGGTGGAAGAATACGTCGGTATGCCCAGCGCCATCTTGGTTGCCTTGCTTATAATGATGTTCAACTGGTCCCTGTCTTTCTTGAGTAACTTCAGGTACGGCGCCGCGTAGACGATGCGCGACGTCGCGAAGGCCTGGACGAGCGCCAGAGGCAGGGATGTTAACCCATAAAAGAAACCGGTTTTCTACCCTCCACTGGGGAAAGAGATATAGAAGTTGTAAGAGAGGGATGGGTGAAGTTAGTAGAGTAACATCACGGACATGTCACATCACATCACGTCACAGTCATATCACGTAACGTAACAGCAAATTCATAGTCTTTCGATTAGGCCAGTACTTTCCATAAAGCGGGGCAGTGCCTGGGAGGCCTTCACCGCAGACGATCGCCGTGACCAGGGACCTAAAATCTTAATTTCAGTCAATGGGCGTCAGCTGACGCAAAACCCGAAGGAGCTGGCAGAATATAACTCAGGTGGTGATGATGGAAATTTATATGCTGAAACTGAAGATAGGTTTAAATACCTGAAAACAGGAGGTAATGACAGGGCAAGCTGGTACAAACTTTAAAACATCACACACCCCAAAAACGGATAATAAACTAGGCCATTTCGGCATTTTGTCAAATAAAATATTAATTGAGAATGCTGCGCAGGTCTCACACTTATCTTGGAAGTCGTCGTATAGCCTTCCGAGTGGTGTCATATTTCTCCATGCACATATAAGATAGAGCTGCTAGTCAAGCTGGAGACTATCCCGCGACAGAAATTCCAACCTCAGACATAAATAATCCCGATGAAACATTTCCGTTTTCGCCTTCACGACACGTAAGAAGCCTTAATTGCCATCAGTACTTGTAAGTATTTGTGTTTTCTATTCGCTGACTTTCTTTTAGGGCTTTTTCGTGTGATGTAATGAATGCCACTTAAAAAAAACTTAAATTAACCCGAAAACGCAAGTAAGTTGAAACTGATACACCAGACAGTTTGGATCCTGAGCAAACTTCTGAAAAAATGAGGCGATAATTTCCCACCCTTAAACTAAAATGGCTACTTAATTATTCCGTGGATAGAGGTCGCTTGTGACTATTTGTGCGAAAATACCTTGGGAAATACATACTTATCCTTCGGATGTGAACTTTGGTGTACACTGATGTCTTGTATTAGTATGAACACAAAATATTTGAGGTCTTTTTGCAGTTTCAGCCTTCTTCTATATGTCACCGTGAATGCTGATTTACTGCTCCGTTTGTTCGCACTAGTTAGGCTAACTCACAAATTTTTAAATAAAATTTGCCGTTAATATTGTTACGGGGCGGCAAGCTGATGATGAAAGGAGACAGAACATGACCGATGGCGATGGTAGATGTTTAATGAATGATGGCGGACCTAGCGTGAGCGCGCCTGCCCACGCCATTGTCCCCTTCTTCTTCGCCCGTAGCACTACCCGGGGCCACCGAGCCATCGTCCCGATAGGTGGACGAAGAAGAAGTCAAAGCACGGCCGGTCTCGAGGGAGAGAGCGCTTCTCTTCTCTTGCGGCCTCTCCAATGGGGTCTGTTTCAACCGCCCGCCGCGCCTCGGTGGGGTCGCCACCGCCCCACTGCTGCTCCTCCGCTACAGACGTTCACGCGCAAGGGAAACGCGCGCTCGCTTTTAGCTTCGCCCGCGTCATTTGCAACTGGCAGGTCCTGACATTTCGCCCCTTATGGTTTATACAAAGTCCGTCATCAACATCGAACATTTATCGTGTACGAGGAATAAAATACAGTCAACAATCCGCTCACGCACGCGCTCCTTCGTCAGTTCGGCCGTGCACGGTCGAATGAAGCTTCGGGTACACTTCAACATTTTTTACCTCTAAGATTTGTACAAAAATAAATTTACCAGGCTATGCAATCTGCTTTTGAATGTTTTAAGCAGGTGTAGTGCAACCTGACGTGAGTTCTTGGTGAACTGTTGGGTGGAGATGCTGTCAACCGCTACCGTTTTCGTTTAGATCAGAAGAGGCACGGGCAAAAATTCATGGCGCGTCTCAGATTCAGAGTAAATAACAAAAATTTACTCATATAGTAAAAATTTCACTTGTCTAGTGGACTGGGCTGTTCTAGCTTCGTTCAAAACGTATCAGTCGGTTGAAAGACCGAAGATGTACATGTAGTCTCGCGACTACTTTTAATCAATGAAATGGGCATAAACAGTTAAGCAGAATCGAAAAGAGCAGCAAACAATAAAAAAAATTTCCTTCAAAGTTACACATTGCACTATATATTCATCAATTCATCAAAATGCGAACTGCGTCTAGAAAATTCAGGCTCAAAATCTTCCTGCACGGCTTGTGCACATAAGGAGTTGGCCTTTCGGTCTTCTCTGTCACTTTCCTGGTATAATTAATTGAGAAGAAGAATTCTGAGAAATTTTTCAAATATCAAAGAAACAGACTTAATAACATAGCTGTTGTCAATTCCTTTCTGGCAACTCAGTGTTGAGTTCTGAAATGCTGACTGAATCAGGATCTTAAGTACTTCGAGAACATTTGTGTGTAGTAGGTGCACGGCAGCTTTTTCGAAAAAAAAAAAAAGGTTTTTCCAATAGGGCAACAAGCTCTGGTTTCGGATAATGCCGTCCACTAGAACATTGTCCTCGTAGAAGAGGGTACTACATGGGGCTGCTTTTTTCGCTAGTTTCAAGAAGAATAGCGCAAGCGTCAGACCCGAAGTTGATTAACTAAATGATATATCCAGCGAGGTAAGGTGAACTGGAATATGTGACAGTGGAAAATGGGATGGTAGGAGATGCCATCACTTCCTTCCGTGCCTTGATTTTGCTCTCAGATGAAACGTTCGTCTTGACAATGTAGTCATGTAGTCATGTGCCGCTAGCTGTTACGGCCCTCGCATCTGGCATATGTCATTCCCTTCCGCACATTAACCTTACTTTCCCGAAGAGAACCTCAATGGGTCGCTATATAAGGCTTGAAATGAGTCTTCAGTGAGGGTGTCCTTCTTTAACGCTTTAGAAGTTTCTTGCATACTTTCGATATAGCAGGTGAACTCATTTGTAAGTCACTGCATCGAGTATCACCTTCACCATTTATTGGCCTTTTTTTACCACTTCGAGCACAAGTGGTGTCATGAATATCAACCATTTTTTGTTTTCATATTAAGCATAATATCATGTAAAAAGTTCATTAAAACAATGTTTATTTGCGAAATTAAAATAATGTTTATAATACCACATATTGCCAAGTATATGAATTCTAATAACACTTAAAACTCAACCCTACAACGTTTACTTTGACTGTTATACTAATACTTTATATCATGCAAGCATTTTGCAATTTACATTACATTTTTATGAAATTATTTTCATCTTCGGTGCTACATGAATGGTTTCGCATCTAGCGCTGAAAGGCGGTTTTGCTGTTGCAGACGAGTTGCTGTCATGTTAGCCTTGAAGAAGCTTCGATGTGATCACTGCTCATTCAGTTTTCTTTTTGTTCCCATTCGTGTACAGGCGTGGGGAAAATTCGGATTAAAATGAACAAAAGTAGCTGCCGTGCCGCAATGTATGCCATGCTTGTCGAACGTTTGCTGAACGACAGTGTTTTTTATATCCGTTCACGTGTGGTACGTTGACGACATGCCGCTGCAGCATCTGCCTTCTGTGCTCTTTAATTTCGGGGCTGCACTCACAACGAAATTCGCGAGCGACAACACGAAACCAGGCAAAAACCACCCGCCGCCGCTGAAGCAGACGCGGAACGAACGGTGAGCAGGTCGCGCCCCTTGCGGTGGCGGAGAGCGTAGCTCAAGGAGAAAAGTTCCCATTGTTCCCGCAGCGATTGAGAAGGCCGTAAGAAAGAGCGCGCGCCCTGTCAAAGTTGATCAGATTTGTGACATGACTGTGATCTTGTGCGGACCGGTGAAGAAAGAAGAGAAAGAAGGTAACGGCTTGCCGCCATTATGACTAATGAAGCCTGGTCCAGGAAGCTTTCGTTGAACCGTTCGCCAGGATTTGATGGCTGGGTCCTAGGTACGCATCAAACGGCACAGGCGATGTCTTCCCGTGTAGTGTTGTATCAGGTCGGTGGGTTCATTACGTCGGATCCTTCGGTCAGGTCTTTCATGAGCTGTGTCTTGTGATGTGTCCTTGCACGTGTTCGTGGCGTCTTAGGTCGGTGGGATCTTAAAGTTGGGCTGCTTGTGTTTCTTCGTGTCTTTTGGTCAGGGCGGCGGATTGTGTGGGGGTGGAGAACGGCGATGTGGCGTCGGATCCAGCAGGCTGCGAAACAGCCAGGTGACGCGTCGTCCCAGGAACCCGTTGCCGACGGCGCAAGATGACACAGGGCGCGGAAGCTCCGGGCCAGGATGACGAGTGATGATGATGCACCCAGCACCTCCACCAAATGTTACGGGGCGGCAAGCCGATGATGAAAGGAGACAGAACATGACCGATGGCGATGGTAGATGACGTTTAATGAATGATGGCGGACCTAACGCGAGCGCGCCTTCCCACGCCATTGTCCCCTTCTTCTTCTTCGCCCGTAGCAATATTATTACTATTTCTACACAGCAATTTACATTGGCTCGTGTCCTTGAAAAGTTAGTATAGCAAACACTGACCAAGTCAAGTAAAATTGATTTTTCGGAACCTGTACTGCTTTTTTGTCCACAGTGAGACTGGCAGGACAAGCCTACGGGATTTAATTATTACTCAAGGTATACATGTACCCAGGCGGCATCGTTCCTCCCTTCCGGTCATGATATCAGGCGTCGTTCGGAGGAATGATTACTCGAGTAAGAGGTGTGTCGTCAAGTTGCGTTCTTTATATAAAATTGCTGAATTGTTTCGATCAGTATAGTATGCTAGCTCTAGTTCGCTTGCTCGGGAATAGAGATGGAAGCCATTTATTTGTTTCGAACACCGGGTTGATGCTCTTTCATTATTATAATGAAGTTTCCTGATTCACCAATGTAGACGTAGCTGCAATCAGCGCACGGTATATGATAGATAAACCCTGGAAGCAGTTTTTTGGAGTGGGTCATTGACTTCCAATCTGCTCTAGCTTTTTTTCCTCTTTCGTCATGAATACCAAGATGTAATATTTTTCCACGTATGCCTTGGCGGCCATAGAGAATTTATTGATTTCGTGTTATCACTCCTTAGTGATACCTAGCCGGGGTGGCGCAGTGGTTACGGCGCTCGACTACTGCTCACAAGGATGCGGGATCGAATCCCGGCCTCGGCGGTCGCTTTCGATGGAAGCGAAAAGCAATGCGCCTGTGTGCTGTGCGATGTCAGTGCACGTTAAAGAACCCCAGGCGGTCGACATTTCCGGAGTCCTCCCCTACGGCGTCTCTCGTAGCCTGTGTCGCTATGGGACGTTAAACCCCAAAAATCAAATCACTCCTTAGTGGATACTAGTGTTGCTATCTTTTAGCCGGCATACCTTTAGCTCAATTAGCTATGCAGGCCCGTACCGCCGTGGCGCCTCTAGCACTTCAATGCTTCGTATGATAGCTTTTTCTGCGCAAACAAGCGCACAACTCGTGAATATTGGCCCAAATATGCTATTCGTGTTCTGTTCCGTGTTACCACTGTTCGAGTCGTTGTAAACTAGATATTTTCGTTGCGTTATTATTATTCAATTCGATTTGGAAAACGTACGTGCGCACGTCTTTAATAACTCAATACAGGGGGCGCTTGAGTAGGTTTATTTAAATTAAAAAAATATACACGTGTCTGCAGCATCGACCCGCAAACTTCAAACCAAAACGGTCAGTTCTCCCCATCGCCTTGAGAACCAGCTAGCAAGATGCAAGCGCAACGGAGTAACAGATGCCTGCAGGAGCTATTTAAATCAGAGGAGCGAACCAAGAATGGATTTGAGAAAGGATGTTAACAGGAAAACTAATTTACTCCAATTGGTACAGACACACGGCTGCTAAGAGGAGTGGTCCACGGGTTCTATATCGATGGCGGGTAGGACAATTTCGCCCGCCTCACAAACCTTTATTCGCTTGGCACTGCTATTGGCATAGGTGAGACCTCAATCCGAATAGTTTCTTTTCCTGCTTCTCTTTCTACCTGGCTACTTTCTTTTCGCTCGGATGAACGCAATGACTTCGAACGTGACTCGTATAGGCATCGCTGCTGGGCCTTTCTGCAGCAAAGAAATCCTTCGTTCTTCGAACAGCAAAGCGTGACCAGTAGCAGCCTTTTGTCTTTGATGGTTTGTCCCTTTCCTCCGGCTGCAGCGACTGACGCCAAAACAGCGCAAACACGCAGCTGCTGCCCTTCCCTGCGGGCTTCGTCGTTATTTCCTTCCACCCGGGATTGAGACGGGTCCTTCGAGTGAAGCCCATAGCGGCGACGTTTAATGAGGGCCTTCTTTCGAGTGGTGCAGCCCCTCTGCATCTGTGTCTGGCGTGAGTTCCGGCACGTTCTTTTTTTCTGTGCAGGGAAGCTACCGAGCAACTCGTTGCTTATTCCCCCTATCGCTTTCTGCATTTTGCCTGCTCATCGATGTCGAGGTCCTGCGGCGAATTCGCAGCCTGTTGGCTCCCCACGCTCATTTGTTTCAGGAAGGCGTCTATACATCCTGATTTTTTTCCTTGTTTCCAGAATACCCTGTGCACGCGATAAAAAGTATGTATTTGATACAGTGCTGAATCACTGTGTTGATGTGCATGGGAGAAACAAAAATTGAAAATATATTGTGCGAGTGCATTAAATGTAGCAGCTATCCCAGTCGGAACAACAACAAAAAAATTTTCTGTTGTTTCGACAGAGTTTCTGTGCGGTTTTTGACGGGAAACTTGTGACAACATAATATTCTGCAGTAACATCAGAAATTTCTGTAGTTACAACAAAAAAGCTACGAAACTACAGACAACAAAAATATATTACAGAAAAATTACAGAACTACAGAAATACCTGACGTTTACGACATAACTATAGAATATTTTGTCGTATTTTTGACACGGTTCTGTAGTTTTTTTCGACTGGAATTGATTTCTTTTATTTTTATTGTTCGCCTTTTTGTGCATCATTCATCTGTATGATTACATTATTTCAAAATAGCTGGCAATAAAATATTCTATGCTTTTCTTACTGTCACTATGACACCAAAATACGTTTTGGGTGCAAGATGCGCAAAGATGTCGGAAAAAAATTCAACAAGGTTGACGACTGGGCACGTTGGTAGGGATTCATACTTAACCAGCCGAAGGACGAGACACAGGAAAGAAGAGGACAGGACAAGGCTGGACTAGCAACTTAATGTTTATTGATCAGAAGAAAACAATGAAGACTCCTTCCGAAAAGCACGCGCACAATCCAACCGGTGGAATGGCAGGAAATTGGGAAGAAGATGAAGAAGAAAATTCAAAGCCAATTCAAAGTCAAGGCCTAACTAACGACTTTTCTAATAGATCAAATTCCTTATAATGAAGGCTAACCCACGCCTTAGCCACACACTTGTCCTCGGCTTTAGCAATGTAAAATGCTTCAACCAACTCTCTGCAGAGTTGATTACCATTGCTGTAAACTACACCCACATTATTGAAATCAGGCGCACAAAGGGACGGGTCATGCTCCGACTTACACTCTCGGGATTGTAATCGGTCCCCTAATCGATCATTGATGCACGGCCAAACCGGCCGTTGCATCAGTGATCAATTAGGGGACCATTCAAGAAATGTTAAGAATTTTAAAGACAAGTACGCACATTTAGTTGCGCATATTAGTAATTGCAGTGGGTGCGGGGCCCGATTTAATGAGACGAAGATTCTCGGCAAGAGCATTGATAAGACAGCACGTCTCAGCTTGGAAGCCTTTCATATCACGAAATATGGCAACAGATGCATTAGCAAGCCTTCGATATCTCTCTTAAACGCTGAGGTCTGTTTTTTAGATGCGACTAATATGTTCACCCCTTGAGCATCTTGCTTTTTTGGTTTTTTGGATTTTTTTTTTCCAGTGTCTCTTGCTCGCACGTGCGTTACTGAAACTTCCTATCTTATGTAAGCTGCTGTGTATATAGGTGTTGCCTTGCTTCAATAAAAATCAGTTGACAGTCGGCGCTTGTGTCTCGTCTCTTGTCCTTAGTGGTCGTGTGTGTTTGCGCTCTTTCAAAGTTTTCCAAAAAGCTATGCAGTGTTTTTCGTTCTATAAAGATTTAAGCTGCAAAACTTTACGTTGGTGAATTTGCTGAAGAGCACAACTATGGAGAGAACTTTCAAGTTTCATTTCCGTGTGTGCTTGGGGGAGAGAAATTTCAAGTTTCATTTCCGTGTGTGCTTGTAGGGGAGGGGGGGGGGGGGGGGGCAGGAGGGGCATTAATTGTGGTACTATAGTGGTAATATTTCGAAAGCTTGCGCGAACTTTAACACGACCTGTAAAATTTGGTGTATGTACTAAGTGTTTCACTCAGACGCGAAATCTGCATGTTCTTTGGAGAGGATAAGAACACAAACATCTCTGAGATGAGGATTAAAGATTAACCCCCCTCCTCCCCACACACGCACCACTGCCGAATTGCGGGTTGAATAAAGCCCAAATATGGAATAGATTAGAATAATGGTATTGTGTTAAGTTTGTTCTGGTTGAAGAAATTAAAAAATAAAAATTGGTTGGAGACATTTAATACTGCACAGATGCGATAATTCGAAGAGATGAACACGACGGAAAGGGTCACAAGAGCGTCTTCACATTTTACCCTAGGCAGCCACTCACGTTAATATGCAAAAAGTCGCACACTTGAATCGGCTCAAAAAGTTATTTTGCCGGTGGGTAGCGCTCGGGCCATGTACTGAAATATGCTTCGAATCGGCTACTGCAAGACGCTTCTCAAGAACACAGGCGTTTCTTCAAAACGTCGCCCAGGCATTGCAGGTGACGCTTCGCCGCGCATGGAAGAAGCGTCACGGCCTGCATAGAACGTGGGGAAGACGTCCGCTCGCATGCAAAGACGATGGTTGGTCCGCTCTGAACGCGAGGAGGAACACACAAGAACGCGCTTACAAGGCGGCTTTGGCGCCGGACGATGACCTTACACTGTCGCCACAACTTCCCTTGTGCGCATGCTTCTGAGGACCGCATCTCTGCTTTTCCACACACGCCCACTTTCTTCATACTGCTGCCGATGGTACAACCCCTTCGATACTTTTACATTTTGAAGGGCTCTGCTATCTTGAAACAGGCACGCCGCCTGGAGGTTTTTTGATCAATAAGGGTGGTAAAGTTTTTGATTTAAATATAGAGAGGGTGAATTACGTTAAGGTAAAATTCAGGAGGTACGATGAACTAGCGCCCTAGCGCCTTGTATACTGCTCTAGATAGACATTAAATGAGATTAGCCAATGAAATTTCCTGTATGACTTCAGCCATCTCCTTTAAGGTTTCGGTTGGGCCTTTTGTTGTATTTATTTTGTTTGCCTATTAAATATATCTTGTGACTTTTTTGGGAGGAAGTTTTGTTGACTTTGTTCTTGTTGCTATACATGTGTAGTACAGGCACGGATAAATACATTTTCTTCTCTCGTAATTTGCACCGTATGCTATTTATTACTGACATCTGAATAATCAACTCGAAACCTTCCATGCTCTGTAAACGCTTGTGAAATTAAATTATATTCGCGCATATTGGTTGAAGTATTCATAACCTTTTAATTCATTCTATGTACGGGTTCGTTTTTCTTGGTCTAGCAATGACTGCTTACAATTGCTCAAAATCGCGGTACACAATAGAATCATGTTGTTATTTATCTCCCTTTCTTTACCGAAAAGAATAAAAAATATCATCAAACATCAGTCTTGCAGTCTGCGAAAGTCATTTTTAGAAGCAAGTAGAAAGCGTCGCAACGTGTCGTACAACGTGATTTTCTTGTCGAGAGCTGGAGGAAGACGCACAGTAAAATTGAGGCCTTCCTGCAGATCAGTAGCAAAAGCAAGTGTTAAGCCAAGCGAAAGCCTGAGGTACAGTACTTAATTATTGAGGATAACAGTGACAAATAAAGCCGCTAACGCCGATACAACAGCATAGCCGAACTCTTCACAGAAAAACGACCGGGTTGAAAAATTATGTACGTTCTCGTAATCGCTATCAGATGAACCTTCCTGCTGAAATATTTGAAATGAGGCCGTTTTGTTTCTTCTCTCCAGACATGATAATGGGCATACGTTTTTTTGTTTTCCAGTGCACAAGTTATTAGACTGTTGCAAGTATTTAGATAAGCATAGAGTACTCTCGCTATGCCGAGAGTAAATAATTGTTCACTCGCATAGCAGGACAGGGCTTAATTATCTCATTTTTACTTTGTCTAATATTTAGAACAAAAGCTGTCCTTCTGCGTATTAGATATATGAATGAAAACCGGTTTAATGCAGAAGCGAGATTTTCGGCGTCTGATGGCGGTTGTGGACTTTAACGCCTTGTTGACTTCCGTGTCTATTTCTTGTTTGCACTCATGCTCAGAGAGTTGACAAACACGTTCTAGTGGCGTTGGCCGAACATTATTGCAAACACAGCCATCGTTAAAAGGCATTGTCAGTGCATAAACTGCGCATAAAGGTGACAACCCAGTCTACACTGAAGGAGAATAAACACAAAACATTAAAGTGGCAGTATTCTGATATGAGGTGGTACAAAAATTGCTACGAAGCTTCAGGTATGTAAGCTACTCGGGGCGGTGAAAGGGAGCTGAATGAAAATAGATTGCTGACATTACTTGTCCCCTTGTGGTGGTTCAACTTGGGCTCACTGTCACTACGTAAACATTAAACAATATCGCCTTAATTTAAGCGCCTTGACCTGCAGTAAGGCAATGTTTACAGACCATGAAACTGCTCGCGGCATAATAGCGATATAGCTTCTTTCAGGGCGTGCGAGTCCTTGTTACGAAACAGTGACTGTTTACCCATGTAGACGAGATAAAGGCTACGGGCTATGAATGTTTTGGAAATATTTTTGCAGGAAATTCTTTGTGTTATTTTTGTCAGGAGTAGAGGTCTGGTTTTTAAAAGCTCCAGATATAATAGCTGTGACTATAGTGTTTGCTTTGCAGAGTCTAGGAAAATTTGCGCAAGCTAACATTTGTTAGCTCACAGTCAAGTTTCGTTCTATCGGCAACGTAGCCCTCAGCAATTAAACTAAACTCACTTTTGTCCTTGAGTACGCATGCGGCCTTCTGAAAACAATATAACAGACACCAAGATTATTTATCTTGTCTACGACTACCTCATCAAATCCAATAAATCCCCAGTTAGATCCGTATTTCACTTGTCGAGTTTGTCTAACCATGCCAATAGCAGCTGAAAATGGTTTTTTTTTCCAGGCAGACTAAATCTGCGAAATACAAAATAGGAGTAATTATCGCAATCAGTACCGGTATTCCGAGGTTGAGTCGCTTCGTTTTAAGTTTTGATTTTTCCATCACCAGATGGGTGGAAAGGCCAGCAGCGGATGTCAATTCGGTAAGAACTATGATTGGCAGCAGGATGTTACTGCATTCCAGTAGCTGCAACGAGACTCCAATCAGTGCCATGTAGAACTATCGAACGGAGAAAACTAGCTTGTTCGTAGAACACTGCATTTGACATTTATCTCAAGGAGGATAAGAAACGAAACAATTTGTGGCGTGGGATCACTCGCTATGCAAAACATAATTGGCGATGTGCTCGTTCAGGTAGTCGCGTTAAGCACTTGCTTTCTGCAAATTATTAAACGTTAATTACTTCTTGTGCAGATGGTAATTTACGTTTTCATTCCGTTTATACAGGCACTGCACGAAACGTGAAATGCCACGGTGCCATGGTGCCACGCCGATGGCTTGAAAACGTAGCGCAGTGTAGGCTACTGACGTCCCTGTCATCGCCCTGCAGCTCTCCTACTCAGACGTACCCAACCGTGTCTGACGTACGGAACTAGGCGTGGTAATATTATCTGATTACATCGCTAATAATGTGTTCAACCCCCGCCATTGTGCAGGATGTAGAGGTATTCGGGAAAGTGCGATGTAGTGACCACAGGATGGTGAGGTCCCGAATTAGCCTAAATCTGAAAAAGGAACGCAATAGATTAGTAAGAAAGAAACCCATCAACGAATTAGCGGTGAGGGGGAGGGCAGAAGAGTTCAGGATCTCGCTACAGAATAGGTATTCAGCTCTAACTGAGGATGGCGACATTACCCTAGAGGCAAGGAACAATAATTTCAGAGATATCATTACTGAGTGCGCGGTAGAAGTAGGCGGTAGGATAGTTAGAGAGGATACCGGTAAGCTGTCTAAGGAGACGAAAGATTTGATTAAGAAACGTCAGAGTATGAAAGCTTCCAATCCAACAGACCAGATCGAATTGGCCGAGATATCAAAGCTAACCAATAAGCGCAAGGTGGCCGATATAAGAAAGTATAACATGGAGAAAATTGAGCATGCTTTAAAGAACGGGGGAAGCCTTAAAGCGGTAAAGATGAAATTGGGCATAGGCAAAAACCAGATGTATGCGATAAGGGACAAGGCGGGCAACGTCATCACTAATATGGACAAGATAGTCAAAGTAGCCGAGGAGTTCTATACATATCTCTACAGTAGCCAAAGTAGTCAGGACCGTAATGAGGTTGGCGGTAGGGAAAAACAGTCAGAAGTTCCACCAGTGACGAAGAACGAGGTCAAGAAAGCACTAGAAACTATGAAAAGGGGGAAATCAGCTGGAGAGGATCAGATAACTACAGATTTGCTGAAGGACGGGGGGGATATTGTGCTAGAAAAACTGGCCACCCTGTATACGCAGTGCCTGGTGTCATCGACGGTACCGGAAACATGGAAGAATGCAAACATTATCCTCATTCACAAGAAAGGGGACTCTAAGGACCTTCAAAATTACAGACCAATCAGCTTACTGTCTGTTACGTATAAGGTATTTACTAAGGTAATCGCTAATAGAATCAGGACAACCTTAGACTGCAATCAAGCAAAGGATCAAGCAGGGTTTCGGAAACGGTACTCTACTATCGATCATATCCATACCATCAATCAGGTGATAGAAAAATGCTCGGAATATAACCAGCCCCTATACATAGCATTCATTGATTACGAAAAAGCATTTGACTCAGTTGAAACCTCGGCGATGATTCAGGCATTGCGAAATCAGGGGGCAGACGAGCCGTACGTGAAAGTGCTGGAAGATATATATATAGTGGCTGCACAGCAACCATAGTTCTGCATAAAGAAAGCAACAAAATTCCCATAAAGAAAGGTGTTAGGCAAGGAGACACAATCTCCCCAGTACTATTCACAGCTTGTTTAGAGGGAGTATTCAGAGACTTGGAATGGGAGCAGTTAGGGATAAGGGTAGATGTAGAATACCTCAGTAATCTGGGATTTGATGATGACATTGCCTTGCTAAGCAACTCGGGGGATGAACTGCAAATAATGATTGATGATCTAGACAGGAAAAGTAGAAAGGTAGGCTTGAAAATAAATATGCAGAAGACTAAGGTAATGTTCAACAGCCTCGGGAAGGAATAGCAGTTTACATTAGGTAGCGAATTACTGGAAGTAGTAGGCGAATATGTCTACTTAGGGCAGGCAGTAACCGCTGATCCGGACCATGAAAAGGAAATAACAAGAAGAATAAGATTGGGATGGAGCGCATTTGGCAAGCACTCGCAGATTATGACTAGCAGCTTACCGGTATCGCTCAAGAGGAAAGTATACAACAGTTGCATCTTGCCTGTACTCACCTATGGGGCTGAAACGTGGAGGCTAACCAAGAGAGTTCTACTTAAGTTGAGGACAACCCAGAGGGCTATGGAACGAAAAATGGTAGGGGTAACAATAAGAGATAGAAAGCGTGCAGAGTGGGTCAGAGAAATAACTCAAGTTACCGACATTCTAGTGGAAATTAAGAAGAAGAAATGGACATGGGCAGGACATGTAGTGCGAAGAGAGGATAAGCGATGGTCGCTGAGGGTAACAAACTGGATTCCAAGGGAAGGAAAGCGTAGCAGGGGGCGGCAGAAAGTTAGGTGGGCGGATCAGATTAAGAAGTTCGCAGGGGTCAAGTGGATGCAGCTAGCACAGAACCGGGTTAAGTGGAGAAATATGGGAGAGGCTTTCGCCCTGCAGTGGGTATAATCAGGCTGATGATGATGATGATGATGACATCGCTAGTAATGTCAAATTTAGCTTCATACTGCCAACTAATTGGCTGTGAGCAGAAAATATTTTGCTATGTGTTTTCCCTTTGAAACCAATCAAAATAGCTTCGAAGCTTTCTTGAACAACGATAAGCATCCTCCATAAAAAAGTGTGCATAAAGATTCATTGCAGTGTTGTCTTGGGATTGCGAATGTCATTTGCTGAAGCGAATTCTTCCGAATCACCAATCAGTCCGCATTGGCTTCCCATATCCAAACGGCGAAAACAGACAAAATATACGATCGCGAAACGTTTCTAAAAAATTCAAGTTTAGCATGCCTGAGATGAGCCGAAGTTTTTATGCATGTGGTTAGTAGCTCGTGTTCACCAGTGCTTCCGGGTTTCGGTGGGCAGAAATGCGCTCCTAAGTTTTTAAAGGACTCAGGGTTGAGTTCAAGACTTCAAGTGTACACCATCTGCCCCCTTTCACTATTGATCTCTGGACATGTGTCCGACTCCTTTCCTTCGCGCTCTTTCTTTCCTTTTCTCGGTTTGTTTCCTTTCCCACGTGTAGGGCAGCCCACTGGGCATCGCCTGGTTAACTTTCCTGCTTTTCAGTTCTTTTCTCTCTCTCTCTCTCTCTTTGCCAGGTGCTCGACGTTTGGGGGGTGAATTGGTTCGAAAATAGGTCATTCTCGCAACTATTCTGGGAGAAAAAGGACCACAATGGGCTTTATCGCACAAAATTCATTTCTTGTCACTCGGGTAGTAATGACAGTTTAAGGCTGGTTGAGATGCGACTGTCCGTATCATGAGGGATATTTTCCAACGAATCAGTTTTAACGCCTCATGGTTACGAAAGTTGAGCGAACTGACAGTACGTGGGCGTGTTAAAATTTAGCTTTCACCGAAACTGCCCTGGTGCAGCATGAATCGAAATATCAAACTAATGCTGCCCAGTCTATCGCCTTCCTCTCTTACTCTGAAAAACGGACAGTACCACGACGATAGGCGTACTCGCAATGAAAGGAAGACAAAACAGACAGAAATGGTTGGTTGGTTGGTTTGTGGGGTTTAACGTCCCAAAGAAACTCAGGCTATGAGAGACGCTGTAGTGGGGGACTCCGGAAATTTCGACCACCTGGGGTTCTTTAACGTGCACTGACATCGCAGAGCACATGGGTGCCTTGCTTTTCGCCTCCATAGAAAAGCTGCCGCCGAGCCCGGGATTCGATCCCGCGTCCTTGGGAACAGTATAGTCGAGCGCCGTAACCACTGCGCCGCCCCGGCTTTTTTTCTTTATTGCCTGACTTCGGCACAATACACAAAACCACTTACAGGGCACAATGAGCATTCATTAATACAACAATCAGCCAGGTGGGTTGTGGCGTCGTCATGCTAAAATTCTCTTAGGGTCACTAATGGCTCCAATCTTCCGAGCCACTCGGGAGCTTCAGGAGCAAGTTTCTGAATTTCAATATATTTATTCATGCCTTCCTGAAAATAGATTCGTGCTGGCCGTGCGTCAGGATCGCAATGATATCCTGCCATTCTCGAGCGCCAAATGCAGTGGAGGGCCATTAGCACAATAAGGTCAAATGGCACCCCATCCTCATTCTCTACTGGCAAGTACCTAATACCGTGCGAGTCTAATGGAAATTCCTTTTTTAAAGTCCTTTGTAAAATATCCCAAAAGTATACCCCTTCCCAACTGCGCCACCCCGGCGGGGTAAAACAGAGAAAAATAGAATAGCAGTAGGGCAGTTCCTGCTATTTTATTTTCGCGCCGTGATTTTAGAAATATGACTGGCCTTAGTGAAGGCGATAAATGCGATTCATGGAGCGTTACATGTCTTGGAATTGGAGTCTACCGTCGGCGTCTCTTGTACACAGATTCGGCTGCTGGGATTCCCATTTGCGTCTTTGCATTTGCGTCCATCACGGGTTGGTCGTATCGACAGGCTTCTGGAGGCATTTGGGTGGGTGATGGGGGGCTTTGAAGGTTGAAAGTAAAGACGGAAATCTGGATGGTTGGTGGTCGCTTGTGGGAGGGAATAAACCGTCCAGGTAGGAGGGTCTCCTACAGATGCAGAATTAGCACCTATATGGGTAAATGTGTTTGGCTGCTTTCCAGGCAACCTTTGCGAGATTAGGTCTTTTAATGATGTTTCATTAAATTGATTTTTTATCATATAGTAAAGTGGCCCGTGGCGTCTTACCAACATTTTCGCAGGCCAGGCTCAGACTTTTCCTCTCAAAACGTGCCCCAGTATGTACGGAAGTGCTGTCCGTTAAATCTAACCATGAAGAGCTCACTAGTACAGTCATAGCATATCCAGATTTCAAGATGATGATGTATGCGGCAAGAATTCAGAATCTCCGTATTCGCTATAGTAAAACAGGCATTTCAGCTCCCAAAACAGGGCTTATGAGGCTTGACTCTATAAAATGATTGTATTCTCCTTGTTGGTTTCCTTATCTTTCGTGGCACAAGTGGATCATCACTGCCCCTTGTCACCTGCGTTCTCTCTTCAACGGTTATTAATGTAACAAAAAATCAACATGCACAGGGCGCCTTTAAAACTTCGCGATCTCGCATTTGAGTAAGCGAAAAGCTTTGACGACTGCAGAAAGAAGAAAGGGAGAGAGAGAAAAGGGGCGGAGGACAGTGAACTACCATGAATTTACCGGCGTGGCCTCTATCCATGTGGCTCTAAACGATGAGCTTTTATCACATTGCTGCACAGTAATCGTCCTCTATAGCCGCGGTAATTTCTACCGCTGCGGCCAGGCTTATAGACCTAGCCGCGAAGCTGGCGCTCTAATATCATTTGGCAAAGAGGGCAGCGTGCGTTTGTGTGAAGTGAGCGCCCGGCGAAACGCGTTACCGGGGTGCGTGCTGCAACCGTTCCATGCAGGCACTTCTCTCGCGCGAGTGCATTGCTCCAGCTAATTAGTGGGGGACGCTCACCTGTGCCGGCGCGAGATCCGAATAGTGTGCTATCAGTAAGAGAAGGAGGCAAGCTCTGAACGCCGCGAGGGAACAGAAGAGGCAACAAGTTTAATTGTGCCCCGCGGCACATTGCGACAGGGCAGTAAGAACAAAGTGCTCAGTTCAGAATGGAGACATTTCTCCTTCAGCTCTTTTGCCGCTCACGTTCTTCCCTCTGAAAAGGTACAAACAGTCGTTTGATACTGTCATGTTTCTTGTTGCTTCGAAATCTGACACACGCGTTAGAAAGCGGCCGAGACCCGGGGAAAGCTTCGGAACCGCGCATAGGGAATTAGCATAAGTACTCCACTCAAGTGCGCTTGGCTCGACTGTGCGAATCGCTCAGGTTTATTTTCCTAGGAGCTTTTGATCGTTTCGCTGATTTCGCCTATATTTTCGATCACTTATTTGCTCAGAAACATGTTCGAAAAAAATTGATCACATATTTGTTTTAAAATGAAAAGGAATGGAAGAACCGGCTGTAGCTTCTTCGAAATTGTATAAAAGGAGCCGGTAAGATAATATCAAACCAAAACTAGAATCGAAGAAAAATTTGGTTTCCGATCCGCATGTCTTCAGCGAATATGGTTAATTTCAGCTTTGCGACAGCCAGCAATCTATGTCTATTGCCATTGATTTGTGCTTTGGTTTATCCTCGGCAGTGGAGGCTTTCGATAGCTGGTCTTTCTTGCTTTCCTCGCTTGCTATTTCGTGACAAGTGTATGGAATTAAGTGTTGAACGTACGTGGTAACCCTAGGGTTGGGAGTGAAATACACTCCCCGGTGGCTCACACATACTTAGAATTAATCCCGTCTGCTCAGAAATCCTATCCCCTATTTATCCTTAACTGTTACCTCCTTCCGAGACAGCCGGTCTCCGAATTAATTGCTCTCATTAAAGCTGCATCCACAGTGGCAAAAAAGGACCCCCTCATTATTATAGGCGACTTTAACTGTGCACATGTAGACTGGGGCTACATGCGCACCAACAAGAGAGGAGCGGAATTACACAACACCCTTCAGATGCAGGGCCTCTCTATATATAATGATCTCAGCACACCTACAAGAATCGGCAATAGTGTCACCACCGATACTAGCCCAGACCTTACATTCGGCCGAAACCTTCCAACACTGTTATGGAGCAACTCGAATGAGACCCTGGGCAGTGACCATTATATAATAACTATAGAGCTTGACTTTGCCAAAAAAGCTCTAATCTACCGTGTCCGGCAAACTAGCTGGGATAATCTGCGTAAGCACAGAGAGGCCAGAACATTAAAGACCCCCTTTAACCTCCACACATGGATGACACAACTCAAGGAGGATGTCCAGGCTTTCACGCAAACTTTAGACACCACCCCTGAGACTCCCATTGTAGATAGTAGGTTAATGCACCTTCTCGAAGCACAGAAGAGTATCCTTGCGCGCTGGAAAAACATAAGCATAATCGAAAGCTTAAACTTAAACTGGCGCAAATTCGAAAGCAAGTAGAGGAGCACAGCGCCGCCCTCAGTAAACATAACTGGCACCAAATATGCGATGGGTTGCGAGGTAATCTCTCTTCCTCCAGGGCCTGGCATCTTCTTCGACACATGATAGACCCCACACAAAATAAAAAGGAAACTCGGCTTACCCTCAAAAGGCTTATCCATAAACATCGATGTAGTCAGCAATCGCTATTAGCCCAACTGCAATCAACTTATACTAATGTGGGCCAAGCAATATCCTATCCAGACTACATAGGCCCTGATCAACCCTCCCTAGAAGCCGTCATTATGGAGATCGAAGTTAGATCAGCCCTCCTTAAGCTACGCAACTCAACCCCTGGAGAGGACAAAATCACCAATGTCATGCTCAGAAACCTAGATGACCGTTCTATTTCCCTGCTCACTGAATACTTTAACGAGTGCTGGGAAGCGGGGCAGCTGCCGGATGAATGGAAGCACGGTAAAATAATATTCATTCCTAACCCAAACAAGCCCATAAATGCCCAAAATCTCCGTCCCATCTCCCTGACATCATGTCTGGGGAAACTCTTTGAGCATGTCATCCTCACCCGTCTTACGCAACACATGGAATCCCATGGACTGTATCCCCATAGCATGCTAGGTTTTCGAGCTCATTTATCGGCGCAGGACGCCCTACTACAGATTTCAAATGCTATCCTCAATGATATGCCACACCACACCAGAGCAATACTAGCAGTAGACCTCACCAAAGCATTTGATAAGGTCACGCACAGTGCTATCCTGCAAGGCATTCAAGAGCTGCAGCTAGGGCCTAAGGCCTATAACTATATCAGGGCCTTCCTGAACGGACGCACCGCCTCCCTGCATATAGATGATATACAGACCCCCTCTTTCACACTTGGTAACATTGGCACCCCGCAAGGCGCAGCGTTGTCGCCATTCCTTTTTAATATTACCGTGATTCCGCTGGCAAAGGATTTAAGCAGTATCCCACACTTGGGACACACCATTTACGCGGATGATATCACGGTTTGGACCACATACGGCTCGGATGGAGACATAGAATCTACACTTCAAGAAGCGGCCACAGCTATATCTACCCACACGGAAAAATTGGGCTTGAATGCTCCCCGACAAAGTCAGCACTCTTTCTACTCCGGCCGCGGCGTGTTCCTACCGCCCCCATAACAATTTATCTGCACGATACTCCCATACCACAAACCCCCAACCTCCGCATTCTTGGTCTAAACTTACAGGACACGCGGAAAAACGACCTTACCCTGAAGGCACTAAAACAGTCTACTTACTCCGTCATCCATCTCTTGAGAAGGGTTTCACACTCACGAGCCGGCCTAGGTGAAGCTGACAATTTAAAGGTACTACATGCCTTTGTGCTCAGTCGCATTCTTTACACCTCTCCTTACCTGAACCTCTCCTGTGCAGACAAAGATAAAATCAACGCCTTAATCCGCATGGCTACCAAAGCAGCGCTCAACCTACCGAAGACCACTAGCACGGACAGGCTCTTAAAACTAGGAATGCACAACAATATACAAGAACTTATAGAGGCACATCGGTACACACAGTACCTTCGGTTGGCTGGCACGCAATCAGGACGACATATACTGGATACTCTCGGCATTCGCATACCCGTACATGCTGAAGAGTTAAACCCTCTCCCTCAGGCCGTGCATTCAGCGCTTATCCTCAAACCTCTTCCTAAGAACGTCCACCCAGAATACCATCAATCCCGCCGCGTCGCGCGAGCCAAAGCTCTCCATAAACACAATGGGACTGCAGAGGATGTCCGCTGGGTGGACGCCGCATGTGGTTCAGACCGTTCGGTAGCTGTGGCCTACAATCCAGCAGCCCCCCCACTCACTCACTTCATAGACCCTCCCTGTAACTCGGAAGAAGCAGAGGAAGTGGCTATAGCCTTAGCAATCGCCCAAACAGATGCGGCTTACATACTTAGTGACTCCAAAACAGCCATACTTAACTTTGCCTGCGGACGCGTCCATCCTCCCGCGTGGCAAATATTGAGAATGTGCACCCTGAATTCTGACAGGCGTATTGAGCTTATATGGGTGCCGGCTCACTCTGGCAATCCCGGAAATGAGGCCGCCGATAACATAGCCCGAGGACTTATTAGCCGGGCAAATGGCGACCCATGCCGGGATTTCTCGAGGGAGCGGGCACATACATTTTCTGAGCTCACACAGCAAGCATGCCTTGCCCGTCGACTCTACCCCCCTCCCCACTCCCAGCTGTCTCACTCCCAACAAATCCTCTGGAGGCGTCTTCAAACCCGAGCGCTTCTCACCCCTCAACGCCTATCCTACTACCGACCCGTTTCCCCTGAGTGCACTCTCTGTGGAGAGTTGCACGCCACCTTGGACCACATTCTTTTCGGCTGCCCTGCCGATCCTCCCCCGCAGGGACAGCCCGCCATCGGATCATGGGAGGAATGGGAGGCCCTTCCTTACGTCGCAGGACCTGGACATACAATTTCGCTGTGTGGACCGGGGTGCCAGTGCCATGGCCCTACGTGACCTGGACACATGCGCGTAATGTGAGGGCCGTGCGGTGGCCCTGGGCCCTTGAAGGGTCCAAACTCGCTCGTTTAATAAAGTTTTTTCCTCCTCCTCCTCCTCCTCGCTTGCTATGACAAATCGGTGCTATATATATATATATATATATATATATATATATATATATATATATGTATATATATATCAAGGAAAGAAGCCAACAGTCGGCGAGGCCAAGGAAAGTGTTGGGGATGGTTACTTTATGTCTTTTTTTTTAAATGTTTACTTGGATAATCACAGAAATTAGTAATGTAATCTGTTTATTGGAAAGATAATTAGACACAAAGTAGAAGAAAAAACAACGTGCCGATGGTGGGATCCGAACCCACGACCTCCGAATAACGCGTCCGGTGCTCTACATATATATATATATATATATATATATATATATATATATATATATATATATATATATATATACTAAGCTGATTTTAAAAGCGTATACTTCGCTCGCTCTCTCTCTCTCTCTCTATATATATATATATATATATATATATAGAGAGAGAGAGAGAGAGAGAGAGAGCGAGAAAAGTATACGCTTCACTTAAAGAAACATTTTATTGGTCTCGACGTTTGGACCAGAAGCTGGCCTTCATGAACGCTAGCTTCTGGGCGAAACGTCGAGTCCAATAAAATGTTTCTTTAAATGAAGCGTATACTTCGCTCTATGATTTATATATATATATATATATATATATATATATATATATATATATATATATATATATATATATATATATATATATATTGCCGCAATGTTATTGTACTGACACCGCCATGTGGCGAGCTCGGGAGACTGGCACGCGCTCGTCTTCTTCGCTCTCGGTGCTCGCCCGCCAGTCGGTTTCATGCCTGATCTTGCCGTAGCTTTTACTTAGTTCAAAGTAAACCTGTTTCAGTGGCTTCTGTGACATTTTTGGTGGAGCTTCTGGGTAGATCCCATGTACGAAGAGCCTCTGGCTGCCCCCTACGCCCATCTACACACCATGGACGCGACACCTGTGCACAAGGCGAGCCGTCGCTTGAGAGGCTTAGTACCCCAGTGTGGTCCTCTTGTTTCCCCACCGCGAACCACGATGACGACAGCGGCAATTCAGACCACCACTCAGCTTCCCGTGAGTGCCCAGCAGCTGATCTGCCATACTCCACGTATGTCCACGCCGTTTCATGGCGACAAGTTCGAAGACGTTGAGGACTGGCTGACCAGCTACGATCGGGTCGCTGTGTTTAATGCGTGGGACGAGGAGCGAAAATTGCAGAATGTTTATTTCGCACTAGAAGACGCCGCCAAGATGTGGTTCGAAAACCATGAGGCTACCATTTCCACCTGGCAGGATTTCCGGCGGCAGCTGCTCGCAACATTCGGCAACGATGCAAGAAAAGAGATGGCCGAACTCGCTCTACAGTCCCGAGCACAGCGGCCTAATGAAAGCGTCGCCATGTTTGTGGAAGAAATGACTCGCCTTTTCAACTGGACGGACCCGTCCATGTCGGAGGTAAAGAAGGTGCGCTACCTTATACAAGGCGTCAAGGAGCAGCTGTTCATTGGCCTTGTACGTGACCCTCCACGTACTGTTGCTGATTTTACGAAAGAAGCAACAAGCATCGAGCGTGCCTTGAATCAGCGATTTGTACATTTTGATCGCTCTGCGAACATCGCTGCCGTAGACTTCCGCTTGCCAATGGCCGGAAACGACAGGAAAGCCCTTCGCGAACTTATCCGAAGCATCGTGCGCGAAGAGCTGCAAAAGCTGCCCTCTCTCGAACAACATCCACGTGTTGGGGGCATCTCGGATATTGTGCGCGAAGAGCTCCGCCAAGCAGTGCCATCGGTACCCTCACCCCAGCCGCCTGCGCCACAGATCATGACGTACAGCGACGTGTTGCGTGCCCCTGCGCCTGAACCATTGGCACCCTGCAACCCTGCTCCTCCCGCTCGTCCTCCACCCCAATATCCAGTTTCGATTGGTGTGCCTGAAGCTCGACCACCCGTTCGCAAAGAACACGCGTGGCGCACGCCGAACAATCTGCCTTTGTGCTTTCACTGCGGCGAAGCCGGTCACGTTCTGCGCCACTGCCCGTACCGTCGGATGGGCTTGCGCGGATTTTCCCCGGATGTCCCGAGGTCACCTCAGCGACCACGTCCCACCTGCGTCCCGCCAGCAACGCCAGTCCAGGTCACCACCGCCGAGACAGTTTTCAACCAGGCGCCGTTCTTTCCTCAGGCAGTCCCCAAGTCCGCACCGGGAAAACTGAAAACGGCGACCCTCGGGGGTAGGGCCGCCGTCGATGGACACTACGACCAACATCCTCCGCTCACCGATTCGATCACACAGATCGACCTCCGACCCTTCGCTCCGGCCAACAGTCCGACCACTTTTCGACGATCGCCGAAGCTTTCCTCCGACGCCCTCAATCGACGCACCGCACGACCAACGAGTCCGACGACCTCCCGACGACCACAGAAGCTTACCTTCGACGCCGTAATTCGACGCAACGAACGACCCGTCAGCCCGACGATCCCTGACACGCCGCACGTTGTCGATGGTGAGCTACATTCCGCCGAGATACCGATCGTCGTTGATAACCACAACATGACTGCGCTTGTAGATACCGGCGCTGATTATTGCGTTATGAGTCATGGCCTTGCTACCATTCTGTGAACAGTTCTGACTCCTTGGCACGGAGCCCCGATAAAGACAGCCGGAGGCAATGTGGTAACGCCGCTCGGAGTGTGCACCGCTCGCGTCGAGATTCACCACGTAACTTTCTCGTGTTGCTTTGTTGTGCTAGTAGAGTGCTCCAAGGACCTGATTCTCGGCCTTGATTTTCTTAGAGAAAACGACGCAATCATCGACCTCCGTGACTTCATGGTGACTTTTTCCACTCACCGCGCAATTTCCGACGAGTACAGACAGCACAGCGACGACTACACAGACAGGCCAGTTTTCCGAGTGTGCGACGACATGTCACTCTACCTCCACGCACCAGCTTGTTTGTTACAGTGCAGTGCGACAACCCCCCCGCCATGCAAGGCCTCGCGGAAACGAACGTGAATTTATTGTTGAGCCTACAAGTCTGCGTCGCTCGGGGGATCTTTGCCTTGAGAAATAAATGAACTGAACTACTTTTAACGAACTTTAGTGCCGAGTACCGCCATTTACCGCAAGGTACAGCTATCGCTTATTTTGACGAAGTCAGTGCGCCATCCGCCCATTGCGCCCTTTCGCTGGCCAACGAGAACCCTCCCGAGAGCACTGGACATACTGTTCAAACTGACGTGAACCCAGCTTTGTCTCTCACCCAGAAACGCCGCCTTCAAGCAATTCTGGACACTTACCGTGACTGCTTTGCCGTCACTTCCAAAGTGAAACAGACGTCAGTAACCAAATATCGAATTATAGTTGATCCAACCGAGCGCCCTATCCGCCAACACCCCTACCGAGTATCGCCGAAAGAACGAGAGGCTATTCGGGCGCAAGTTGATGAAATGCTCCGCGATGATGTGATCCAGCCGTCCACAAGTCCATGGGCCTCACCAGGTGTGCTGGTCGCTAAAAAGGACGGAGCACTCAGATTCTCCGTCGAATATAGGAGGCTTAACAAAATTACGAAAAAGGACGTCTACCCATTGCCTCGAATCGATGACTCGTTCGACCGACTTCGCCACGCCCGATACTTTTCATAGCTCGATCTACGCAGTGGGCACTGGCAGGTCGAAGTCGATGAACGTGATCGAGAGAAAACCGCATTCATTACTCTTGACGGACTGTACGAATTTAAGGTGCTTCCCTTCGGTTTGTGTTCCGCTCCCGCAACCTTTCAAAGAATGATGGACACTGTCCTAGCCGGCCTGAAATGGCAGACGTGCCTCGTCTACATTGACGACGGTGTCATTTTCTCTGCGACCTACGAAGAGCACGTCAAACGATTGACGGCCGTGATAAATGCCATCCGCGGGGCCGGACTCTCACTAAAAACAGAAAAATACCACTTTGCATTCCAACAGCTCAAGTTCCTGGGTCACGTCGCGAGTGCTGAGGGAATTAGACCTGATCCAGAGAAGACGGCTGCCGTAGCTGCTTTCCCGACCCCCACTGATAAAAGTTCCGTGCGCCGGTTTTTGGGCCTCTGTGCATATTACAGGAGATTTGTGCACGACTTCTCCCGAATAGCGGAATCATTGACTCGTCTAACAAAGGACGACCAGCCTGTCATCTGGGCCGACGAGCAGCAAAGGGCCTTCGAGGAGCTTCGCAAGCGCCTTCAAACAACGCCCGTACTTGGCCACTTCGACGACGAGGCCGACACAGAATTGCATACCGACGCCAGTAACGTTGGCCTCGGTGCAGTTCTCGTTCAGTGGCAAGAAGGCGTTGAGCGGGTGATTGCTTACGCCAGCCGCACCCTGTCTCGTTCCGAAGCGAATTATTCTACTACCGAAAAGGACTGCCTTGCAGTTGTGTGGGCGGTAACAAAATTTCGGCCGTATTTGTATGGACGGCCGTTTAGAGTGGTCAGCGACCACCACTCACTCTGTTGGTTAGCGAACCTTAAAGATCCTTCAGGCAGGTTAGCCCGCTGGAGTCTCCGCTTACAGGAGTTCGACGTCACTATTATGTACAAGTCCGGCAAGAAACACAGTGACGCTGACTGCCTATCCCGAGACCATATCCCGTGTTCTTCAAGTGAAACAGATGACTCCGTCTTTCTCGGCGCTCTCTCGACGCCAGATCTCGCTCAACAGCAGCGAGACGACACCGAACTGCGGCCCCTCATCGATTACCTCGAAGGAACCGCCTCATCACCGCCTCGCGTTTTCACACGTGGCCTGTCGTCGTTCTGCTTGCGTGACGGCATCCTCTACAAGAAAAACTACGCTTCCACAGACATTCAGTATCTGCTGGTTGTTCTAACGCCGCTCCGTACCGACGTTTTGCAGGCATGCCACGACGAGCTTTCTGCCGGATATCTCGGTTTTACAAAAGTACTACTGGCCCAAGCTTGCCGCTATGGTTCAGCGCTATGTTAGGACGTGCCGTGATTGCGAACGTCGGAAGATACCACCTGTCAAGCCGACCGGCCTGCTGCAGCCTATTGTTCCTCCGCGAGCACCTTTTCACCAAGTCGGTATGGATTTGCTCGGGACATTTCCTACGTCATCATTGCGCAACATGTACATTATAGTCGCCACAGATTATCTAACCCGCTATTGTGAGACGAAAGCTCTTCCCAGCGGCACGTCTACTGATATTGCGAACTTTTTCATCTTTAATCTGGTCCTTCGTCACGGTGCCCCTGCGATCGTTTTAACTGATAGAGGCACGGCATTTACTTCAGCTCTAACCCAGGAAGTGATGCGGCTCAGTGGCACTTGTCATCGCAGAACAACAGCTTACCACCCTGAGACGAATGGCCTTACTGAGCGACTCAATAAGACCATCGCCGATATGCTTTCTATGTACGTCAACGAAGATCATAAGAACTGCGACCAGATACTACCGTATGCAACATTTGCTTATAACACCGCCGTCCAGGAAACGACCCGCTTTACACCGTTTCGTTTGGTGTACGGTCGCGAAGCTGTCACCATGCTGGATGCAATGCTACTGCCAGATGTTGCCCACCCATCGATTGCCGGTGCCGACCAATTCGTCCAGAATGCCGAGGCCGCTCGCCAGCTGGCTAGATTGAGAGTCCGGACACAGCAAGTTAAAGATGCTCGACGGTATAACCTTCGTCACAGGGAGGTAATTTACAACCCTGGCGATCAGGTTTGGGTGTGGACACCTGTTCGCCAGCGGGGTCGCTCTGAGAAGCTTCTGCGCCGCTACTTCGGCCCGTACGAAGTACAACGCAAACTCAGCGACGTCACCTACGAAGTGACCCCGCAAGGAACTGTTCGCTCATCCCGACGGCAAGCACAATCGGAAGTCGTACATGTCGCCAGGATGAAGCCCTTCTACTCCCGCTAGGTCAAGCTACATGTGTTTTTTTTTCTTTGCTTCCTTTAACTACTTGATGTGAACGCGCATCATCGCCGACTACGGTTATCCTCGACCTCGCCACTCGGCATCGGGACGATGCCTTTTCCACCGGGAGGGGCAATGCCGCAATGTTATTGTACTGGCGCCGCCATGTGGCGAGCTCGGGAGACTGGCACTCGCTCGTCTTCTTCGCTCTCGGTGCTCGCCCGCCAGTCGGTTCCGTCCCTGATCTTGCCGGTGTTTTTACTTAGTTCTAAGTAAACCTGCTGAACCAGTTTCACTGGCTTCTGTGACAATATATATATATATACAGACAGACAGACAGACAGACAGACAGACAGACAGACAGACAGACAGACAGACAGACAGACAGACAGACAGACAGACAGACAGACAGACAGACAGACAGACAGACAGACAGACAGACGGACAGACGGACAGACGGACAGACGGACGGACAGACAGACAGACAGACAGACAGACAGACAGACAGACAGACAGACACAGACAGACAGACAGACAGACAGACAGACAGACAGACAGACAGACAGACAGACAGACAGACAGACAGACAGACAGACAGACAGACAGACAGACAGACGGACAGAGAGACAGACAGACAGACAGACAGACAGACGGACGGACGGACGGACGGACAAGCGAACGAGCGGGCGGGCGGGCGGGCGGGCAGGCAGGCAGACAGACATACAGACAAACAGATAGATAGATAGATAGATAGATAGATAGATAGATAGATAGATAGATAGATAGATAGATAGATAGATAGATAGATAGATAGATAGATAGATAGATAGATAGATAGATAGATAGATAGATAGATAGATAGATAGATAGATAGATAGATAGATAGATAGATAGATAGATAGATAGATAGATAGATAGATAGATAGATAGATAGATAGATAGATAGATAGATAGATAGATAGATAGATAGATAGATAGATAGATAGATAGATAGATAGATAGATAGATAGATAGATAGATAGATAGATAGATAGATAGATAGATAGATAGATAGATAGATAGATAGATAGAATTTGACGCCACTTGTCACGCGTGGGGTGACGTGGGGAGCGGTCGAGGGGCTAGAGTGGGTTGTGGGGGTTGTTATGTCAAAGAAACATGATTCGAAATACTTCTCAAAATAACGCACGACTTTGCTGCAGTAATTAACACCAGACTTCAAGCTGACGCAATATTCATAGACTTCTCCAAGGCCTTTGACAGGGTGCCCCATTGCAAACTAATTAACAGGCTAAAGGCTACAGGTATTGACACTTACGTAATAGACTGGATAGCTGCGTATCTTTCAAACCGCACACAGTATGTTAAAATAGGTGAATGTGAATCTGAAGAATTAGATGTCTACTCCGGGGTTCCGCAGGGGTCAGTGCTGGGTCCCATTCTCTTCTTAATATTTGTTAATGAAATTCATTCTCATGTCGAACCTAATATAATGGTAAGGATGTTTGCAGAGGACTGCGTCATCTACACTACAGTGCGCACTATTAACGACCAGATACGCCTTAATTCTTCCTTAACTAATATTTCCAGGTGGTGCCAAGAATGGGGAATGGAAATAAACATGAAAAAAAAACCGCTTCCATGAGTATAACCCGAAAACGGGTGCCCTTAAAGTATACTTATGATCTAATGGGAGTTCAAGTAGCAGAAGTCGACAGAGTTAAATATTTAGGGATTACTATCACAAACACAATGAAATGGGATGCACACATCAACGAAACGTGCATTAAGGCATACAGACAGCTTGCATTCCTTCGGAGGAAACTTGCACGAGCGCCAGCTAAAGTAAAGCTAGTAAGTTATAAGTCCCTCATACGACCAATCCTTGAGTACGGCAGTATAATTTGGAATCCACATCAAGCATACCTTAACAATCAATTAGAAGCGATGCAAAACAAAGCCCTTCGGTTTATTTTTTCGCAGTACTCGCGGCATGTCTCGGCAACCGCGCTGCGCAACAGAGCAGACGTCCAAACTTTGAACAGCCGGCGACGCATTGCTTCTTTAAAATTTTTTTACCTTCTGTATCATGACTGTATTAATATCAACAAACAAGAATACTTAAAACCACCATACAAACATTCAGCCAGAACAAACCATGACAGGACGATCAGGCCATTTATCACCCGCTGTAACACGTTTAAACATTCCTTCTTTCCGTCCATCATAGAAGTCTGGAATAATCTGCCACTCGACATTGTCTCCTCCACATCTGCAGATGAATTCATCACCAAGGTGGAAATATTTTTTGCCCAGCAAACTGCAACAATGTGAGCAGAGGCATTTATGCGGATTGCCCTAGCAAATCACGGAGTGCTTTGAGTGTATTTCATGTGCATAGATTGTCGGTACGAAAATGTTCCTTGTTGTCCAATGTTCCTTGTTATTCCCTTGTTGTTGTTTTTTTTTTGTCTTCTAGGATATATTGTACACTGTCTGTGAAATTGTCACTTTTTTTTGCCCACTCCTGTATGAGCCTGTCAAAAGGCTTACAGTATAAATAAATAATTAGCATCGTGAACTTGGTGTCTGTAAAGGGCCTGTCACACTAGCGCGACACAACGCCGAAGCAGACCCGACAACGACACCGACGGTCGGCCGACTGTGTCTGCGGTCGACCAAACTGTCACACTAGGCCGACGACGACACCAACACGACCAAAAACCAAATGTCTTCCCAGTGTGACAGGCTTTGAGGCCGGAGACACCGAGAAAACCAGTCTGCCGACTGTCGGTGACCAAGTTTTCCCGAGATCGGCCGCCCAGCAAAAACTTTCTCGAAACGCAAAGCCGACTCAGTAAACCACGTCGACGGCGAATACCTTTCAGCACCAATATACGTAAAAAAGTAGAATCAATGCATAATCCCTGACCAAAGCGTGAGCGTGAGCTGCCAAAATACTCGGGGCCACCGAATGCGTGTGGAATATCAACGGCAGCGTTTTCCTTTCGGGGCGAGTGCATTCGGGGCGCATAGATTTGCGGCACGCGTCAGGACCACGAGCAATCTTTCAGCGTTTCCAAAATGAACATAGTACGTGACAAAGAAATGATGAAAAGAAGTGATTATTTTCCTGAAGCCAGCAGAGCTGCCGATCCTCCTGCGCACTTCGATCGTTGTGTTTACAGTCATAACGTCTAGTCGCTACTTCGCAAGCCAATTTCAACGCTACGTTACGCATCAAGCAACAAATTTTTGTTCCATAATTCATTGTGTTTCAAGAATTGTGTGCGCAAAAAGCACGGAACTTGCGTTTAAACTTTACAACAGAACCAACAGCAGCTGTGGTCCCGCGGCCGGCCCTGTGAAATACGAGGCTTTACGAAATCCAACGAAGGCGTTACGCACTACACGGCATGATTCAAAGTATGTGCAGTTTACTCCCAGCAAGCTGGACAGTCAGTTAAGCGGTAAACGCTACTACTGCCTTCGCGACTTTCACAGTGCAAGACATATCAGCTAAAACCATACCTCAACCTCTGAAAGCACCGGTTAGGCCTAACGTTTGTGGCGCAGTGGTTAGCGCAGCTAGGTATCGTACAGGAGGTCGTAAGTTCGATCCCACGGGTAGAGATTTTTTTCTTTTTTTATGCTTTTAATACACTGTCTCTTATTCGCCGGGGACAGCTTTTTATTTTTCGAACACTGCCGTTTTGATCCGGCAACCACAGCCGCAAAATACTGGGCAGTATTCAGTCTCGGCCCATAATCACGACTGGTGAAATAAGCGCTTGCTTTGGTATGGTTGAATTTATGAAATATGATTAAAAATAAAGCGTCCCTTCATTTTATGAGAACAAACCAAGTACAATAAAAACGGGAGTAGGTGTAGAAAGGAAAATCTCGCATGGCAGAAGGAATAGTAAAATGGCACAAGAGACTGGGAATGGGAGGCCCTAGTCGGTGGGGAGGTTTCGCACGTTGTCTCGCTAGTGTGACAAAGGAGTTGGGCGACCGTCGGCCGACAGCCGCCTTCTTGCGAGCGACGCGGCGCCGACACCGACTGTCGGCCGACTGTTTCCATCGGCGCAGTGTGACATAGACGCAGACATCAGGAAGACCAAATCGGCGCCGTGTCGTGCTAGTGTGACAGGCCCTCAAGTCATAAGGGCGTATATGCGCTGCGCCGGTAATGTCTAACCAACATGCCCAAGCTTCTACCTTGTCCACAAGGGCTGGGGTTTTTCTTTTGTAGTCGTAATTCCACCTTCCAACAGTCATCTTATTCCCGTTTACTGCATTGTTGGACACTCGCAGCCTTTCTTACTAGCTTCATCCCAGCGTCGAAGTAAGTATCAGATACAAAACCCTTTGCAGTGAAGCATTCGCTGATGTCAGTGCTTATAGCAGCTGCCTCTGCGAATGCTTTTCAAAATATTCGCGAGTACGTGGGGCTCTAAAATAGATTTATTTATTTTCTAGCGGCTGAGAGGCTGGTCCTGGAAGTATATTTATATGTTTCCAGGACCGGCTCTCAGCCGTGGAGAACATAATTTACTGTAGAGGACCTTGCATTTATAAAGCTAAAGAACGGACACTCACAAATTGCAATTTTATTTGCCAATAGTTCGGCTGTTAATGCCGACAAGGAGTTCGAAGCCATTGAAAAGAGAATGCCACTTCAGTTCTTGGAACGAAGAAAAGCAGAATTTTAAATGCCATGCAATTCCAGTAAATCTGTTTTTTTTTTTGCCACTTAAATTTTGCCACTTAAATATTAAACTGGGCACACTGAGAACGGTTACTGCGCCTTTCCCTTCCTATGAACCAATTTAATGCGCCTTTCCCTTCCTGTGAACCAATTTAATTTAACACTGAGAACGCTGTGAGTTCGATGAAAAAGTAACGCCTGCTTGTGACCTGTCCCAGTTCGAACTGCGTGCGCTACTGTGCCATGTCGTATGAATTTGCTTCTCAGCATGATGCAAGAAAAAGAAGAGTCAGTGCCAATTGCGCGGTGCTTGTTTTGTAGAAGTAGTGAAAAAATAAAATAAAAATAGAGCACTGCAGAATCTACATTGGAGTAATGCGAAAGCACGGATGCTGCTGTTGGTTGCTTCTAGTAGCTTAATTCACTTCTTGTTTCCCCATTTAAATGGGCCTTATACGCCTTATACGCATCATCCGACATACCGTAAGGCTGCGCCCCGACTACTGCGAGGAGCCAAGCCACAGCCCCATTTATTGATTGGTTGATTAAAATTTTAATTTCCACCGATTTAGGAGGCCCCCTACTTCCCGCTCCTGGTACGCAGGCCTGGGGAACGGGGGCTGGAACCTCCGCGACTAAGGACTGGCGAATATACATTGGTTATTTGCAGCCCCATTTGTCCTCCTAGCGTGACGTCACAAACAGCGAGCGCCCTCTCTAGGCTGCGAAACAGCGCCATGTATGGAGTCACTGCCACCATCCGATGGCGCGAGCTTGGGCCTTGTCTCTCGGTTTTTGCGGGACGTCACACGGTCACGTGAAAATGGCGTGACGTCACCGCTGAGGCTCCTGTAAGGACTTACCGCCACCATCCGATGGCGTGAGCCGAGGCCCCGTCTCTCGGTCTGGCGTGACGTCACACGGTCACGTGAAAGGTCACGTATGGAGGCGCCATGACACGCCAAAGGCTCGAAGTGCTAGCAGTATTGCTTTCGCAATAAAAGTTCGTGACACGGCAGAGAAGAACGGATAGTTCGAAAACCATGGCAACAGTTTCGATGGAGACGAAACGAAAATTCATCCGTGTGCTGTGCGATGTCAGCGCCCGTTAAAGATCCCCAGATGGTCGAAATTACTCCGTAGCCCTCAACTACGGCTCCTATTCTCTCTTTCAACTTTCACTCCCACCTTCCTCCTTTTGCTTAGGGCGCGGTCAGGTGTCCACAGCAACAAGTGTGACAGATGCTGCGCCTTTTCCTTCCTATGAACCAATTTATACTTTATTTATAGTATAGCACGTGGTAAATGGCAGGTAATATGGTATTGCACTCACTGATCGTTGCGTTGTACGTCGTCACAGGACATTATACGGCCGAGTTGGCATGTTTTGCGAACCCTCCAGTGCCTTGAGTGCCGAATCGGAGATGCTGTCTAAGATGACGCAGATGCATTCGTACGGCTTGAAGCGGTGGTTTATATATACTGGGTGGTCGCTCGCACAATGCGTAGCTGAAGCCTGTATGGTAATTTATATGCGTGAATAACAGATAAACATAAAAGACCAGTGTTCAAGCGTATCATAGAGAATGTATGCGAAAGTGCAAAACGTTTAACCGAAAAGACCTATTTTAGAATTATTGTTGGACTCTCACGAACCACCTAGTGTATACGTTGCTCTTTGCATTTCCTTTGCCAGAAGTGCTTCCCTGCTTCTCCATTTTGTTTTCTTGCAGCCGACAGCTACGTTGCGGCAAATAATCGAAGCGGAATTCTTCAGCTGGTATAATTTCCCCTTGCCTAATCCATACGCACAGAAGCGTCCCTAGTATGGCGTTGGGCTACCTTTTGCGTTGCTGAGCGAAATTTTCCCTCCGTTTCGCTAGCACGTTTTGTTCACTTCTGCATTATCCACGGTGACATATTTCAGCATTTTAGGGATAGGTAATCTGCAGGCAACCGTATACTTAAATTCCTTTATTCCAGCGTAAGCTAGCCCTCGGTTGCAGCTTTTCGCCTCAGCCTTTTCCGCTGTCAAAAGCTATTCACAACGATTGCTTTTGAAGCGGTTCCGCTGCCTTCTCTTGGTTTTAATCGCGGCCTGAATGGCGCTCTCCACATTTTTTTTTTCTGACGACTCAGCATACATTTTTGAGAGGATTTTTTCTGACTGGCCCACTTCAAAGCTAGGTTTCTAACGTAATATTTCTTGTCTCTCGCGTAATTGACACCGCACGGTTCGGCGTTCGACTACTGCCACTGCCGTTTGCCCACTTGGTGCGACAGCTGTTTCTGCAGTCAAAATGACGCTGCCTCTTGGCACCCTGCAGCCTTTTCACATCGGCCCAACTCGCCGAGTTGCCAGAAAGTGTACGAACATGTCGGTACTCTAGATTGTGATAACTATGGCGAGCGTAAACAGACGGTGATAAATAAAGCGGGAAAAAGACCAGATGCAAAATTTATGAATAGTCTGTAGTCGTTGCTGTGTATTATGGTTTCGAACTTTAAGTGGAGATTCCATTGTAAAATAGTCCACGCAAACTTATAAACAGGAGGCACTTTATTGGTGGAATTTTTATGCGCGATATATATTTGTCAGGCTAGCGGTCAACAGCTGCAGTTATTGGCTAGCAATTTTGTTTTCTTCTAGAAATCGCAAGAATTCGAGATAAAAGCCTATACCAGAAAACGAGATGTAGGCATACAAAATCTTACTCTTTAGCCAGTTTGTTGGACTTGCCTGGTGCGGGGAACAATTAGGACGTGAATTGTTTTGCTAAAGCTCTGAAAACTTGTGATTATTAATAATTTTAAAAAGCGAAGATGTGATTTTCACCTCTGTTGTCCCGCTCTATGCCAGCGGTTCGAAATATGATTTTATAGCCGCGAAGCAATAAAACTGCTGATAGTGTAGCTAAATTAAGCGTAATGTGCGAAAGCTTCATTACTAATGATTAAACGTGGTAAAGCCACTTATTTACAGTAGAAGCAGTCAAATGGAGCAAAAAGATTAGGAAGACGACAAGAAGAAGAAGACAGAAGGGAAGAAGAAAAAGACGGGAAGCAAAAAGATTCGGAAAATGACAAGAATATAACAAAGGAGGAGAAGAAGAAGAAGACCAAGACAGAAGGCAAGAACAAGAAGAAGGAGAAGACGGGGCGCATGCGCAGTAGTGGCCTACGGTGACCTTGCTTTTACATAGCGTAGTGAAACATTCTCTTCAATATATAACAGTGTCTGCTGTTCTTGCTCGCTTCCGTTGTCCGGTCAAAAGTCATCTCATTAATGGGAAAATTATCTTTCGGCGACCCCAGGTACCTTCAATATCTCTATTGCGCTGGATGACACAAGGTGGATTGATTGAAACATTTTTATGTAAAACTCCTGGTGCGTACTTTTGCTTTAGGTATTTGTCAGACATTTATTGCTTTTATGTCTGCCTCCAAGGCATTTGCTGCCTGAACAAATAAAGTTTGAATGTTTAAGAATGTGGTCGACCACATTCACGGCAACAGAGGTAGGCGCTGGTTCATTTGGCGTTGACTGCCCTAATGCTTCTCTCTTTGGTATGCATCGACGAACTATCCGTGCTGTACCCAGAGCATAGCGACGGCCGCGCTGTTGAGGCAAAGTGGGAGGACACAACTGATGTAGTTGGCAGGGCGGACGGCAGTGGGAATTTGTGAGAGAGCCCTTCTTCGAATATCAGAATATTCTAGAGAGTCCTATGGGGTATGGATAGTAGTTGCTGAACTTTGGCGACAACAGCAGATCGTTTCGTTGCGGCTGTTGTTCAGCGTCTTGTGTCTTAAATAAAGGGTTAATGGAGTGTTGGTTGCGAGCCGGCTGACGAATGCCTGCATGGCCCTTAATAGCTCCTTCGTTACAGGAAGAATGGGACGGGCCAGTTCCTCAGTTCATTCCTGCTTTGCATTTCAGAGGTGCTGAAGGGCTTTGTAGCGTCAATTCCTCGCATATTATGTGAAGGTGGGAGGTTCTAACTGGCTGGTTTGCATGCGCGCATTGGTGGAAAGGGCGTTCGTTGCACGGTTGATATTATGTATGCATCTGCCCGCTCTTTACTGCTAACGTATTCGTTGCTTTATAATGAAAACATCTGCCGGATCAACTGTGCAGCTTTTAAAGAGGGCTGCCAGCTCCACTTCCGGTGTGTTGGCGCTGCCGACGATGGCCGTATTAACCACGCAACGATTTACAACAACAAACACTATCGTCCGGACATACCTGAGAACATCAGTGGTACTTTTAATATTTCCATAGATTGTGGGAAGTATTGTCTCTCCCATATCATAACTATGTGATTGTGGCAGAAGTCGTTGGTTTGTTTGATATGCTGCGGCAATGTTCCCCAACGAAACGCTCGCGCCGTTCCGAAGTTGCCACTGCGGTCAATGCAATGCGGCAGTCGATAACGGCTATAATTAGCTGGAGGCTCTTCGTTTTCTCTTTAACCCAATTAAGAGGCGTCACTTTGCTAAGGGGCTGCAGGAGTGTCTTAAATTGAGACTTCATTTTATTGACCCACGTTGTGCCGTTACCGCCTTGGCAGTGAACAGTGCACTACTTATGGATCACTATAAAACATTCTTAACCTTGCCACTTCACAATGACTGCTAATGCCATTGCTAATGGCTGCTAATGGGCGAACCCTTCACCAGCAGCTAATAACTAATACCATTAGTTGCCTAGGCCTTAATGTTCGAAAGAAGAACAAGCGGTTGAAATCTCCCGGGCGATTGGCGAACTTCGACTATACGGTCAGTATTCCACATGTGCGCGAAAAGCCCGTGTATTTGGCGGTACCTCCTTCAGTCGTACTTGAACATTTTGAAACTGGATATTCCCGCCATGTTAAAAATTTCACTGATTGTTCTGTTGGTATGGTCAGAGAAGCTAGCGCAGCTGCTTTCCGTTTATAGCCCGTTTAATTTTCTCCGCAAATTTACTAACTCTACAATTTGCGGTATTAAGTGGGTTTCATTTCCTATATTCCAAACACAAAGTTGAGAGTGAAACATTATTTCAGCTCAACTCCGTTCAAAGCCCAGCGGATACTGCAGGTGAGTGTTTATCGGATATGTTCTGCAACGCCCAAAAGGTTGGCAATTTCGTTCCGAGCTTTCTAATTTGCGGCAACAGTTAACCTACTGAAACGGCGTTATACGCAATGAGAATACCGGCATGCCAAAGAGAGGACCAACGCCCCTTGCTCTCCTGCTTGTGCGCTATGTTATCTGCATGCTTTTCTCCTAGTTGAATCACACTGCTTAGTGCGTAGGCGTCAGCAGACGATGGTACAGCGCACAGATTTGTACTTTCAGCCTGTCGTGCTTGTAAAATATTTTGAATGTTGCGGCCACAAAATGCAACTTGTTTTGTGAATATCTCGTCTTACATCATTTTCAGACGTTCCTAAGAATAACGTAGTGCGGTGCTTTGAAACCGTGAAATGATAGTCACAATGATGCTAATTCATGTCTTCATATTCCGCGTCGACTGTAGCCGGCATCGCATGTGCTGAAGTGACCGAGAGATCTCCTCCGCTGAAAGTAGGGCGCTAATGGAGGCCATTCACCATTCGGGTATGTTAAGCTCCTCTCGGAAGCCCATAATTCATCATCAGGGCAAATTTGCAGAGTCAGCTTGCGATCACACGAGGTCGGCCTGCTGAGAGATGCTGTCGTTATGTGGTGCTGCATAGAACAAGAATGCAACACTCGCTGCCGCATTACGCATTAGATAACAAGATGCAGGTGCATCAACGAGTAGTTGGGGGGCAAGGATCATTGAACCGGATTCAAGGATACTGATTTAGCAAGGGATGTAGGTGTAACAGGAAGATCCGTTTACTCCAGTACAGATGAGAGTGGCAAAGAGCGGCTTCAAGGGGGAACCCTTTCGATAGTGTGGCTTGAGGAAAAGTAAGAGATCGTTGCTCGCCTCGTAAATGGCTACAAGGCAATAAAGGTAGGTCACTCCTAGCGGTTATTCACTACTTTCCTATTTCCGTTTTGTCCTTTATTTGTCTGTATTTGTACTGCTCGACATAGCGCAAGCCGTTCCGACGTCCCCACTATCTTAATCGTGCTCCAGTTCTCTTTCATTTGTATCTGTATGCCCTATCTTTCGTACGGTCAGCCGTGTAGCCCTGCGGTCGATGTGGTGTTCATTCTTTCCATAAGCGATAGATGGCACCTTTAGCGTCCTTTCGAACATGCCTGCAAACCCTGAAGTGCGGCGGAGAACGCAGGGCTCGTCTCAGCGGGCTTCCTCGTAATTTCATTACACGTTAAAATAGAAATGCGGTCTAGCAATCGAGCTGAAATTAGGGCGACATCAGTTTAAACGTGGGCGTCTCCTACTCTCTATTTGAGTAGACCCTTCCTTACGTATCCTAATGCATCCGCGCACCCCATCGAATCGAGGTTTGAGCGTTACACAGCATCCTTTCTCAGTCCCGCTTTATTTCGCTCACTGTTGATCATTCTGCCGATGTGGCGCAGTGCACTCGAAGCATTTCAAACTTCACGTTACCCTTCTGTTCCTGCGGAGGTCTGTGACCGCATATATGCATACACTTTGCCAACAAAACTTGAGTTGGAAGCCTAGCGCTTGCATGCTTGCATCGTACTTGTCTTCTCTCCTTTCTTGTCTCTTTTTGTGCGGCGAACATCTTTTATAATATAAAATTGCGCTAATTAACAAATATAATGTACTGTTTCTCCGATTCACGGTCTTGATAAAGAGATGTTTTACCGGCACCAATGTAAATACAATGCAAATTTATTTACCATGTTGCAAAACGTATATGAGGCAGACATCACATTTTGTTTCTACCTGCGTTTATGATCTGAATAAATTGCAGCAGGCAGCCTGTGCTCGCATGATGGTGTGCATGCATTAGTACCTTTCTGCTGTGTTATGAATGCATCATTGACGGCAGATCGAAAGAAATTAGGTCAGCTTTGATTGCTACTTTAGTGCAGAATCAAATATAACAAAGAAGCGAATCTTAGTTCTAGGTGCTCTTTATTAAATTGTCCCAAACTTATTGCATGCTAACACAATCAATATAACAAAGAAGGTGGTCAAGCGTAGGAAGTGCATTCAATAACAACATTCTGTCATTTATTTTATTCTGTGCCATGCCTTTAGAAACACCATTTAAAAGATGCCTCAATAATCGTTGCTTTTCCAAATGGATATTGTCATTATATAGGCAGAAAACAATGCAGAATCTTAGCATGCGATAGCGCTCGAGACAGTGCGGCCTGCCAGGCAATCACCAATTTTAATTGTCTGTGGCGCTATCTAACGCATGCGTGAAATACAAAAAAAGCCGCGAAATTATACCTTTGTTGTTGATGTTTCAGGAGAGATGTTTGACTGCGGTGCATGTCGATATAATGAGCTGGCATCATCATTCTCTTCCTGAAAACAAAACCTGGTGTCCGGTGCCGATCAGCCAAGAACAATGACGTATTGTCCTTTCCTAGCTGTTGCTGCTGCGTATTTAGGCAGACTGTTTTATTTAATTAAGATAGTAATTTAAAAATACTGTTTTAACTAGGTTAGTTTCCAATGAAACCGTCGGCGCAGTGCGACGGCAGCTGCTTTGCGCTGACGCTTCATACTTTTCCTATTCCCTCGCTCCAGAGCTACCATTTAAACAGTGACATTATCAGAGATAGCAGTTCCTAAAATAGAAGGCGCGTCCTCTAAGCGTTTTTGTCTGCTTTTGATATTACGAGACTTTCGTTCCCCATCGCACTCCCATCTTGCTTACGAAAAATCATCCTTGTTCTTGTCGACGATGGGCTTTGCGACTGCGACAAGGATGCTGCACTGCGACACGGCTCCTGCATTCAGTTACATTGGTTTAAAACGGAAGCTCTACTCTACGGTCTTCAATTCCCGAGCTCACCGGGTATCGACCAATAGCTTTTCATTCGAACTGGTAGTGTTGGAGCCCGGGTGCTTGAGTTCAACAGCCCAGCGTCTGAGTGAATGAGCCACCACGTCGGGTGCTTTTGCTCGTTTTTACCAGTTTTAAGGGAGTTTAAACTTCCGCATTTTTTGTTTTTCTCATCATTCGCCTGTTGATTTTTGCCTTTTAGCACTTTTGGCTAGCTTGGTACCCTGCTCACGTGTTCTATTTTTGGTGTGTTGTGTGGCCTTCTTTGTCTGGGCTGAAATGCAATTAAAAGTTTCATCTGCATTTCCTCTGAATTAAAAACCAATAGTGATTTGGAAACTAGAATTGGAGCTGAGAAACACGTTTGCTGTTTGGATTTACAAATAAAGGGTGAAAAGACGCCACAAACATGTAAGAAGAATTACTGCGGCTAAACGTTCGTGTCGTCTTCTAACCCTGTCTTTGTATATCCAAGCATCGCATGTATTTTTAGGTTTTCATCTATCCCAATTCCAAGGTCTCCTTAGAAATAGGGACAGATTCTAAGAAGCTAAAGATACAGCTTTTTTTTCTACGAAATTCTGCTTTTATTGGTTGCTAAGGACCGCCATGTAGAAGGAAAAGGGAACCCAGGAATTAAAAGTTTCTTTCGAAGATATTTTGAGTGAACAAGCCTTAGAGGTTTGTAGCTTACTTTCAGAAGAGGCCTTTAAATATTTTGTATACTGTGTTTAGCTTGCAAACACTTATAGTGCCACTTAAACGGGACCCGTACAAGGTAAAAAAGTAGGTGAAAAGGTTAGCTATTGGACTGCCTATCATGCCCCGCCGCGAAGGCTCAGTGCTTACAGAACTCGACTGCTAAACCTAAGCACGCTGGCTAAAATCCCGGCCTAAGAGAGAGAGAGAAACAACTTTATTTGCTCGAGCTAAATACGACGTCTGCTTAGACGCCGTCGATGGGAGTGGTTCCCTCTTCACGGGACCCATATGCATCCCTGGCCGCCTGGCCCCAGGAGATCAGGACGAGCTGGTCTTCTACGGCGGGGCTGGTTAGCGATGGGAGACCTTGCTAACCAGTCCCGGCCTAAGCGGCTGCTTTTCGACGGAAGCGAAAAGCAAGGCGCCCGTGTGCTGTGCGATGTCACTGCACGTTAGAGAACCTCCCCTCATACCCTCAGTCATTTTGGGACATTGAACCTAAGAAAACAAATAACGGTAAAAGGGGACATAGAGAAAGCGTATATTATACCGCGCTCGTTGTTGCTTATAGAATAACCTCGGTTGGATCGCGGCTTGCTTTAGATGATACAATGTGGCAAACTAGGCATATTGCACACGGAAGGAGTTGTGACACATCGCTAGCGTGAATTCAACGCTTGCACGTGGCAGGGCACCAATAGCATTGAGGCCATAAACTTTTACGGCCTCTGAAAATTGCTCGCGGGCCTTTTTCCGGATGGTGCACAATAGAAACGTCTGGCCTGCTCGTCAGGACGACCACGCAGTGCGATTTATTCTTCCTACGGCTCCTTTCGTGCGCTACCGTAAAAAAACAACAAAAACAATCGAATACTTGGTAAAGTTTCAAAGCTCTAAACAGGGCATCAAAATAAAAATAATGTGCCAGAGGAAGTATGAAGGACATATAATGCGTCTTTGGCTTGCAACCAGCGAAAATGCACGCTACGTTTCGCTGTTCTGAACGATGGTGCAATAGTGTCTCTCATCTTGCGGCAGATAAGCGCTTTTCTTAGCAATCACATAGTGTTCCAAAAATATTTTATTGCCCAGCCTATTTCTTTTTGATCCGGCATTTTTATCAAAAAGGCGTTAAGCTTGAAGCGGACAAACGCGAATGTTTTTTTTTTTATTTAAAGTTAATGCACTCATTACTTTGATCTTTACCGACCGTTGTGGCTCGGTGGTTATGGAGGAGCTTGGCTGTTGACCCAACGTTGAAGAGATTGAACTCCAGCTACGGCGTCTGCGTCTCGGTGGAGGTGAAATGCTAAAATCGTGTTTGGTGGGCGATGTTAGCGCATGCCATTTAGTTGAAGGCAAATCTCTTAATTTTCGTTCTATATAATGTTTGCGTTTGCTCTTCGTAAATGGCCAACTCTATACTCACCTGTGCAATTATGATAAATTTCACATCAGCTCGCATATATTTAGCTGCGGGGGGTACAACAGTACCCCATCTGGAATGCTTGTTCAAACTCTGACTTTTACAAAACGTAAAAAAAAGTGATTGATGTATTGAATTTAAACTTCAGAATACGAATAAACAAATTAACATTGTTTTACACTGTTGAAAAGCTTTAAATACACATCAAAGCCCAAATGAAAAATATACAGTTCATTGCAGCATTTATAATGTATCTTTTCGATTTCCTGAAACAATAGCGCGAAAAACTTATCTTGAAAAACTCCAAGTTTCAACATACAGCGAAAACTCGATTTAACAAAGCATGATTTAACGAAGTTTCAATTTACCGAATATATCGTAATTTCCTCTCAGACGCCCATACGACCCAATGCTTTGACTAACTCGAAATATCGAAATGAATTTCATGATCTTCCCGATTTAACGAACCTTCTTTTCGAAAAATAAAGGTGGAAGGGGCTATTTTTGGTCTATTTTGTATACAGCACCCCAAAATTATATTGATCGTGAGCCGACGGTAACAACGCGGGGCACCTTTGTACCGCTTTTTTTTTTTCTGAACTGCGCGGCGCGAAACGAGAGTTGAATTCGCCAGATGGTGCCAGCGGTAAAAAAAGAGTCACATGTCGCATTCCAAGGGGCGGTGTTGCACTTCGGTGTATTTTTGTGGCGTGCTTCGTGAGGTTCGTTCACCATTGTGTTTCTGCGGATATTTTCCCGTGCCTTTGAGTGCACGCTTCTCACAAGCTGAGCTTGTTAGGCCTACAGTCATACGTAGCTCTTCAGACCTACGACAAATCGGTGCGGCCATTGCTCACAAAGTGCACGCAGGCAAAGATCACCGACTTCTTTGGTGGAAAATAAATGTGTAGTCCTCTCGGGCTCTTCTTGATGAGTAACAATTTTTGTTTCCTGTGGGCTACCGGCGCCGGACATTTTCACAAGCCGCATTTTATTTTGGGAGCATTAAAAATTCGCAAGTACGAAGCCGCGGTAGCTCTTTGGATACCGCCGCACCTTATAATCGAATGAACCAAATTATAGGACCGAGAAATGCCTCACTCGATTTTACAAAGTTGACGATTTAACAAAATAATTCACGGCTCCCCTCAACTTCGTTAAATCGAGATTCGACTGTAATTGGACAATTATTTAATTCGGACTAGGACTATTAGAGGTTGCGACACCCACGTATGGGTAAACGAACACAAATTCTGAGACTTGTATGATCTCATCGTTCTTTAAACGAGTTGTTTATCGGGCTGCATGGTATGCGGCGCACAGAATATCGCGAACACTATAAATGTCTCCAAAAAAAGCAAGGACTCTGTCCAGCGCACCTTATAAATGCTGTTGAAGCTCTACAAGGCACTGAGCCAACTTCCAGTTATTTTCGAATCACCCTTCTGCCTGTTGGTCGTAAAGGAAGCAAAATGGCGATTCCAATACAGCTTAGAAATGGCGCAGCACCCACTAGAGCTGCAACAGCGTCTGGAAGGCCCGTTGAACTGAGTCTTTACTTTTATTCTGAGTCTACGAGCGACAGCTTCGACCGAATATATCCCACGAAAATCACGGGACCTATCGCATTTCTGAATAAAAGTTTAACCACCACCACAGCTTTGCTACTTCATTCCTACACAGCATAAAAGTGACCAATTGTTTTGCTTAATATACTTGATGAGAATGATATGTTCCCTTCTCGACTAGCAGAGGAATACAATAGATGGCTAAAATGCAGGAAGCGCTGCAAATTATTCGCAGGCGTCGGCCGCTACAGCGGCTGCTACAGTGGCCGCAGGTATAAGTTAACGCGCAAAAGCTTGAACAAATATTTTGTTTCACATATGACGTCCGAATGTTTGCACACACCTAATACTTATGATTATGCCGCTATGGCTTCTTGTTCTCGCAAATATTTGTTCGCAAAATGTCGCTGCCGACATCAAAGATTCGCAGACTGTTTGGACATTGCCACCCGGAGCTGTAGCCTCAAAAATGTAAGCAGCAAGACAGCGAATTAGTGCTCACGACACAACTACTTGTGCCCTTGTCGACTTTATCTCCTTCCGAGGCTGTCGTGCCGTAGGTGGGGAGGGAGGGCGAGGGCTACTTTAACGTGTCTCTCCGTATTTCCCTGTCATGTCAGTGCCTTTAAAACTGCAACCGGCACACGTTGCGGCCTGTCGCGCTTGAAAGCACCTCCTTTAGCCCTTAGCTCGCACGAAGGCAACCGTAAATTAGGTTTCCATCCACTCTTTTGGCACCTTTGGAAAATACATGTGTCCTGCCTGCACTGTGGTTCTTCTGGCTCAGCCATGCGGGGATGCTTCTTCCCGTCACAATGCAGGCTCAGTAAACAGTGCCAAACAGGATGGGAGCCGGAGAAATATCCACCCACTAATACGCTTTAGAGACCTAGGAGCGAGTCTGAGTGAGCCGTAGAGCAGCGCTGTTAGCATTCCGCGTTTAATGTCTGTCGTGGCTAAACTAAGTCCTTCTCCTGCAGCCCGAATGTCCGCAGTGCCCGCAGCGCTTTTCTTCGAGTACTCTTGACGCATATTGCCTATTGTTTTTTACTAAAAGTCGTGCTTTTTAGAGCTTAGTTTGTTTTGCTCCCACGTGCGTATCTGGTTTTGGCTCTGACAACTGGTGCACCGATTTTGAAAAAGTCCAGATAGTTTGTTAAGCGTGCTCATTATCAAACTTCGAGGGCACATTGTGAGGGGCGCGTCACTGTGAGTGGGGCTTGGCGTTACACTTACCAAACGGCGCCGTAAACGTCTGGTATGACACCCAACCTAGAATACCACCAGTACTACTACGCCCTTTAAATAAAAAATCACTCGCTATCACTGACTTTAACTGACAGAGCCAATATTGACAACCTTACTCATGTAATGTTCCGAGTCACATCCTTCCGCTTAGTCTCAGCTGGCCCCGCTGCATTTAACTTATCTTGGAATTAATGCTTTCCCTTGGCCAAGAGACCATCGAACATTTACGCGTTGATATACTGGTGCAGCCCACATCCATTTCTTTTTCTTGATTTTAGGTATTGAACTTGCGTTTTGTTTATGACGCACTCTGATCTCTTCCGTGTCCTAATGCTGTGCTAAGTAGTTTCCTTTCCAATAGTTCAGTGCAATTCTTCAGTCTATTTTTACCCTCTTCGTCAGCCTCCATGCTTCGGGACCGTGAGTCAGCACTGTCCAGAATATTAGAAGATAAAACATTCGGAACACTGGCTCCCTTAAGGCATTACTGATTTCCAATTGTTCGTTTTTATGGAGTTAGTTTCCTTTTGATTAAACATGAATAAGCCCATACATCTTTTGATTTGTTTTAATACACAGCTGCAGTTATTTTTCATCTTCATTTCGTGAAATATATTGTCACGTGCTTCGGGGCGTCAGGAAAGGAAGAAGAGGCTAGAGAGAAGACGAAGAAACGGAAGACACAGTGGTGTGTGCTCGTGTTCCTTGCGTGACTCGCAGCGCTTTAGACTACCAATAAACACCCCCGTTACGTAATGAGTACGTAACAGTTGTGGTGGAGTTTGCGGTGTAGATCAACACGGATCCCCGTTGTCTTCGACGAAGCCGCCGGCTCGCTGGTTTGCCACCCCTACCATCTAACATGGCTCAAGACGGCGACGCTGACCGAACAACACCTGCGGTGAGCAACTGGCAGCACTACCGCGAGCCGCGCACATTTGGTGGAAAACCTGACGAGGACGTCGACGAGTGGCTAACCAACTACGAGCGGGTGAGCCGGTACAGCCGTTGGGACGCGACCGTTAAACTAGCGAACGTAGTGTTCTTCTTGGAAGGCACTGCCCTAGTTTGGTTTGATAATCATGAAGACTCGCTTACCAGCTGGGATTGTTTCACAGAAGAGATAAAGGACTGCTTTGGCGACGGATCCGCGAAGAAGAAACGCGCAGAACAAACGTTGATGCAGCGGGCACAGGTACCTGGCGAGACATGCACCGCATATATCGAGGATGTTGTGAAATTGTGCAAGGTGGTAAACCCTCGGATGTCCGAGGAAGATAAAGTGGGGCACTTGCTTAAAGGTATCGCTGTAGATGTCTATAATTTTCTTATCAGCAAAGACAATTTGAACTCTACAGCTGATTTCATCAGGCACTGCCGCACTTTCGAAACCTTGAAGTTGCGCCGTATCACTCCTAAATTTGGGCGACTGCCCAACGTCACATCGGTTGCGAGCGTTGATGTCAGTGCTCCGGAATCCATGGCTAATCTGATACGCCGCATCGTGCGGGAAGAATTGCTGCGTGACAAAGATTCTTCGTGCCGGGACGAACACCAGTATGACGGTTGCGCGCTGCAAGCAGAACCCGCAACCCCATCAACTTTCTGGACTCCGGCTTTAAATGCGTCACGCTTTGGCGAGAGCAGGCAGCATAACGATTTAAGCACTTCTCAGCCACGGATGGGCCGAAGAACCACCTACACACGCCAGGTGGTTCGTCAGCAATACCGTCCCGATTACTACCGCCAACCAGAACCAGTTTCCGCCCGCATTTACTCGGACCGGTGGCGCCAGCAACCCGTGTGTTATAGCTGTGGCATGACCGGACACATCTTCCGGTATTGCCGTCGGCGGGGCCTACTACCACAAGATCATCGACCGCAGCCCAACGTTTCTAATCATTTCGACACTGACTTTCATCCGACACAGACTCTGGATACATACCGCACGGCACAGATGCGAAACGGATCGCCTGCTTCGAACCGCAGCTTGACGCCGCCAACCCAAAGACAGCGACAATCTCCGTCTCCTCGGCGCCGTTCTTCCCCTTCGGGAAACTAGAAGACGCGGCCGATGGGGGTGAGGTCGCCAGAAAATCAACGTTCCCAATACCTCTGCCTGCGTTTATGTTAAAGAACAAACTCGAAGTATCCATTGACGGCATCCCCACCATGGCACTAATTGACACTGGCGCAACAGTCTCTGTTATGAGTTTAGCATTCAAGAATCGATTAGGACATAAAGTGATGTTTAGCGTGAATCAAGCTGTGGTATTCCGTGGTGTTGGCGGTGAATCATTGGTGCCTTTGGGTGTGTGCTATGCGAAAGTTGTGATTGGGGGCCAAGCGTTTCGAACCGAATTCACAGTGTTGCCTCGTTCCACGCATGAAGTAATTCTAGGTATAGACTTTTTGCAACAGTGTGGTGCAATGTTAGACTGCCGTAGTGGACAGATCTCGCTTAATGCTGAGTTGATGTCGGCCCTTGTAGAAACCTCGTCGCTCGATTTAGCAGCGTTTTCTGTGTCTGAAGATACAGTTGTACCTGCGATGTCCGGAGAATTCATTCAAGTTATTTCATCTACGAATTTGAGCGAGAATTTCGACGCCGTAGTGGAACCTACAACGCTGGCCTGCGCAAAGAAGAGTGTCTTGGTGCCTCGTTGCATAGTTTCAGTCACCAGAGGCCACACCTTGCTGTGGACTGTAAACTATTCAGACGAGCCAGCCGTCTTGCCTCGTGGCATGAGGCTCGCTCATTACGAGGAAGGTGTGTCGAATTACGTGGCGGCACTAAGTAACCATGCTCCTGAAGAGAAAACATCTCATTTTGCAGAGTCTCGAATCCAGGCAATGATAAACACAGCGTTGGGAGCACAGGAGCGCCGAATTTTGACAGACCTGCTCTCCAAGCATGTTTCGGTTTTCGACTTCGCCAGAGATCATCAGCCACCGATTCCAAATTCTCGCATCCATCATTCGATTGATACTGGAATTTCTCGCCCGATCAGACAGAAGCCCTATCGTGTGTCTCCGGCCGAACGTCAGCTTATTGACGATCAAGTTCATGACATGCTCCAACGTGACGTTATTCAGGAATCTTCAAGTCCTTGGGCGGCTCCAGTTATTCTCGTTAAAAAGAAAGACAACACATGGCGTTTCTGTGTGGACTATCGTCGCCTTAACGCCGTCACCAAAAAAGATGTATATCCACTTCCACGTATTGACGATGCAATCGACTGTCTTCATTCGGCGTCATACTTCTCCTCGGTAGACTTGAGATCGGGGTACTGGCAGATACCGATGAACCCAAGTGACAAAGAAAAGACGGCATTTTGTGACTCCCAATGGTCTCTATGAGTTCAACGTAATGCCCTTTGGATTGTGCAATGCGCCTGCCACGTTCGAACGATTCATGGACACCATTCTGCGCGGACTCAAGTGGAAAATTTGTTTGTGCTATTTGGACGACGTTGTGATCTTCGGCAAGACCTTTCAGGAACACAATAGGCGCCTCGCCATCGTTCTTGATTGCATTGAGAGAGCAGGCCTCGTCCTCAACTCTAAGAAGTGCCACTTTGGCGAACGCCAAACAATTGTTCTTGGTTACTTGGTTGATAAGGATGGCGTTCGGCCGGATCCTCAGAAGATTGCAGCTGTAACCATCTTTACAGCACCGAAATCAGTGAAGCAGCTTCGGAGCTTTTTAGGACTATGCTCCTATTTTCGTCGTTTTGTGCCCAGATTCGCTGACATCGCATACCCGCTCACGTGCCTTTTGCACAAAGATGCACTGTTCAATTGGACTACTGACTGCGACTCTGCCTTCCGCCACCTCAAATTCCTTCTGACATCAGGACCTATCATACGTCACTTCTGTCCTTCTGCCCCCATCGAGGTTCACACCGACGCTAGTGGCGTAGGTGTTGGTGCTGTGCTCATCCAGCGTCATGGCACCGATCAGCACGTGATAGCTTATGCTAGTCGTTCGTTGAGCAAGGCGGAGCGCAACTACACCGTTACTGAACAGGAGTGCCTCGCAGTGGTTTTTGCGGTGCAACGATTCCGTTCCTACCTATATGGCAATGTTTTTACCATCGTCACTGACCACCATTCGCTCTGTTGGCTCGTAAATCTTCGTGACCCTTGCGGCCGGCTCGCTCGATGGGCATTGCGGTTGCAAGAGTTTAACTTCACTGTGGCATACAAAAGCGGCCGCCAACATGCTGACGCTGACTGTCTGTCACGCTTGCCGCTTTCATCAACTGGTAGTGATGATGACAACTTTGATGACTACCTGGCGCCTATCTCGGCAACCTTTCCTGACCCTCAACTGTTCCAGACAGAACAACGCAACGATCAGACTTTGGCACCGCTCTTCTCTGCCGCTCATGATTCAAGAGATGCTCGTTTCTGCGTTCGTGCCGGCCTACTTTACAAGAAGAATTTGAACCCCGGAGGTGCACGTTTTCTCCTCGTCGTGCCGGAAAACCTCCGCATTCCCGTTCTTGAAATGATGCACGACGATGCCATGTCGGGCCACTTGGGTGTCGCCCGGACCCTTCATCGCACACAGGAACGCTTTTACTGGCCGAAAATGCGTCAAGTCATTCAGCGCTATGTAGCCAGTTGTGTCAAGTGCCAGCAGTACAAGCTCCCTACTTCCCGTCCACCTGGACCGCTGCACCCTATTGCGCCTCCGAGCACACCCTTTGAGCAGGTTGGCATCGACCTCTTGGGTCCTTTTCCGCGATCTTCTAACGGTAACCGGTGGATAGTGGTATGTGTTGACCATCTCACTCGATATTCAGAAACAGCTGCAATACCCTCAGCCACTGCTTACGAAGTATCCCTATTTCTTCTGCGATTTCTCGTCCTGCGCCATGGCCCTCCTCGAGTTCTGATCAGTGACCGTGGGCGCCAATTTACTGCTGAAGTTATTGAAGAACTCCTTCGTCTATGCACCTGCGATTACCGTCATACAACGCCGTATCACCCGCAATCGAATGGACGTGTTGAACGGACCAACCGCACTCTGACCACTATGTTGGCGATGTACGTGGACTCTCATCACAAGAACTGGGATGAAATCCTCCCTTTTATTACATTCGCTTATAACACTGCACAGCATGAGACGACTGGCTACAGTCCGTTTTACCTCCTGTATGCTCGAGTTCCCCGCAGTAGTCTTGATACCATCCTTCCTTTCTCCCTCCACAATGAGCCTTCTATCGCCACTACTTTATGTCGAGCCGAAGAAGCTCGCCGCGTTGCCCGCCTCCGCATCCTACACTCACAGGAACGTTCGAAGGAGCGTTATGACAACCGACGCCCACATGTCCCTTATGTGCCCGGTGATTTAGTGTTGCTGTGGACGCCGCTGCGCAAGCGTGGTTTAGCCCAAAAGTTGCTGTTTCGTTATAGCGGCCCTTTTGTCGTTTTGGAGCGCCTGAGTGACGTGAACTATGTAATTTCACGCCGCACCGAAAGTGGCCGATGCTCACGCCGGACCCAGGTGGTGCATGTCGCTCGACTAAAAAGGTTCCATCCCCGGCACCTTTCTTAAACTGCTTGTCCTGGGGCTTCGTCTGCGAGGGGGAAGTGTCACGTGCTTCGGGGCGTCAGGAAAGGAAGAAGAGGCTAGAGAGAAGACGAAGAAACGGAAGACACAGTGGTGTGTGCTGGTGTTCCTTGCGTGACTCGCAGCGCTTTAGACTACCAATAAACACCCCCGTTACGTACTGAGTACGTAACAATATGTTAAGCAATGTTAACCCGGTTGCCATTGAAGGCTAATTGTAGAAAAAAAAACGGGGGAGGAGGTTAGCCATAAAATGTTCTGATTCGTCGAGGCAGGGATACATGGTGGAAGGCTGACTAGTGATGAATGGCTAGTGTGCTTTCATGAGACTGCTTGTCATAGTCGAGACTGCAGTGCAGGTTTAGATGATTACGGGACACGACCGAGTGGGGTAGCTGGTACGGCGGCAGTCTGAAGATGCATTGGTTTTGCGTAGCAATACCTAGAAAGCTTCACCTATCAGGTTTGAATAGAGCTAGAGGCTACGCCTTCTGCCTAGAGAAGCCAAAAATTTTCGCGTGAGCAGGAGCCGACATGTGATTAATGCCTCTGAAGATTGAGTATTGGCACCTACAGAGGCTAAGCCCACGAAGAAAAGCGGGCCGATAAAATTGCAAACTTTAATGCAATGACTAAACGCGAAGCTAGGTGTTCCTTAGATTTTGTACGGCAGTTACATCGACGAAAAATAAACTATCCGAAGAATTCCGGCTTCGTATAGACAGGACTGACCCACCTTGTTCTTGAACGCGTGCTGTGAAAAAAGTCGAAGAGCTTTCAGTTTTTACCTAGAGGCGCATCAGTACTTACGCTGCATTTTGTGGCCATTATGCTTGATAAATAAGAGAGAGTGTTAGAAGAAAAGGTAGTCACGCAACGACTGATGAGGCGTGCTACATTTGATGCTGACAGTGCAATAATGAACAGAACAAAAATATGTCATCTTTAAATATCAGTAGTAGTAGGCGAATATGTCTACTTAGGACAGGTAGTAACCGCAGATCCGGACCATGAAAAGGAAATAACAAGAAGAATAAGATTGGGATGGAGCGCATTTGGCAAGCACTCACAGATTATGACTAGCAGCTTACCGGTATCGCTCAAGAGGAAAGTATACAACAGTTGCATCTTACCTGTGCTCACCTATGGGGTTGAAACGTGGAGGCTAACCAAGAGAGTTCTACTTCAGTTGAGGACAACCTCAGGGGTATGGAACGAAAAATGGTAGGGGTAACATTAAGAGATAGGAAGCGTGCAGAGTGGGTCAGAGAAATAACTCAAGTTACCGACATTCTAGTGGACATTAAGAAGAAGAAATGGACATGGGCAGGACATGTAGTGCGAAGAGAGGATAACCGATGGTCGCTTAGGGTAACAAACTGGATTCCAAAGGAAAGAAAAGCATAGCAGGGGACGGCAGAAAGTTAGATGGCGGATGAGGTAAAGAAGTTCGCCGGGGTCAAGTGGATGCAGCTAGCACAGAACCGGGTTAAGTGGAGAAATATTGGAGAGGCCTTCGCCCAGCAGTGGGTATAGTCAGGCTGATGATAATGATGATGAAATATCAGCCTTGTTATGCTTGTAGCATGTCCCCTTATTGAGAAGGAACGGATTGCGGAAAAAGCACCTAATAAATGGAAACAAAGTAAGGAACACAATAGCTTACAAACGCCATTTAAAAAAAATCATGTTTCAAATAAGTGAGACAGACAGACAGACAGACGGACGGACGCGGGCGGGCGGGCGGGCAGGCAGGCAGGCAGGCAGGCAGGCAGGCAGGCAGGCAGGCAGGCAGGCAGGCAGGCAGGCAGGCAGGCAGGCAGGCAGGCAGGCAGGCAGGCAGGCAGGCAGGCAGGCAGGCAGGCAGGCAGATTGCACCGCTCAGATTGCACCGCTCCACCCATAATCACCGACTGCTACACCCACTTCCGAAATCGTACGTGTCGCCCGCCTCAAGCCATATTACTCCCCTTCCACACCGCACGCCTAATACGCACCGGGACGTTGCCTTTTGCCGACGGGGGTAGTGTTACCGGGAAACGCGGGACCAAAGTGATGTGCTCACTGACAAAGACGACGATCGAGAAACGCGGGCACGACAAAGCGTTGAGAAAGAGGACGACGCTGAGAGAGTGGATTCTGCACGGCTACTGAAGTCTTAGCATCGAGTTCAGCCCATCGCAGTGCCGGTACATTAAGTACATCCCCGTAACAATATCTTGCCCCACGAGGAGCACTGAGCAAAGATATCAAAGAAAAACAACCGAAAGACATCCGAAGCAGATACAGATATTACAGAATGTGAATGGATGTGAAATTCACTTGTCTTTCTCTGGCGCCAGTTGAATCCATTGATAATTTAGCTTTACTGCATTTCTAGCACCTTAGGATAGCGCAACGAGCACAGCAGCAGAACAAACTAAGAATACTCAATTTAATAAGCGATGTTGGGTTGGAAGAATGCACACACCATGCTTTAAAACACCTCAACAGGCTCTATCCAGTGAAGTGTCAAGTTTACAGAGTCCGAACGCCATGCAAGGACCTTCTAGAATGAAGTCAATATGAAAAAGTCCACCATGCAACAATAGTGTGTTAAGAAAGAGCTTTTCCGACTTCGTCAGTGGCATACCTGAAAAACAATGAAAAGTGCGACACTTATTCAAATCTGCAGAATAAATCCAATCAGAAGTGCTTCAAGTTTAATGAAATACATACAAGGGATGTTTATTTTCAAATTGCTTTCGCTTTTTAACTTTATGTGCACAATTGTGCAAAGAGCACCTGAAGGTGTTACACTGCTTATCGTAGCTTTAGATTCTTTCTTGAAAGTGGCTTTTGAGCAAAGTACTTGTAAGCTTCAACCAGTTCAGTGAAGCCTGTTTCACTGTTCTGTATTAAAATGTATGCGGACAGTGTCTTTCTGCCACGAAGTTTGAAAATTCCCTGGCCCCGCATGTGTTCATACGCTCTTGTAGAAAGGTGTCTCAGCACAACACATTGACGGGTCATTTTTTCAGACCATGTTGGTCGTTGCTTCCTAAAAGTTCTCACCTGATCAAGCAAAATTAAAGCAGAAGACTCATTTTCCGTTGCTTTCTGCCGTATGTAAGAACGATCTGTAGCGAGCGAGTCCTCCTTAAGCTCCTTTAGCAGCTGCTTGTACTTATCAACTGTCTGTGTCAGTCAGAAAATTTGGCTTCTTAGGTCTTTTTCTTTTCTTTTCCACTTCGCTCTTTCTGTTGTCTGTAGACTTGTTGGTGCTTTGCAGTCGACCTGGACGCCTCGATTGCTCATATTACTCTTCACATAAGAGTGGTCCGCGGGTTCACTGACAGGTGTTGTGTCCATTAGAGCACCTTCCTCAGTAGGTGGTTCGGCCGAAGTTACGGACGGTAGCAAGGGAAAGGTTGATGCGGTGGCGGCCGAAGCGTTCGTCGACAGCGAACACGTAAACTTGGCTCATTTCTCTATGCTTGCTGTGCTCCTGTCTCGTGTTGCCTTCGATTGCAAATGATGAGGGAAGTCATCAAAAACGGAAGGTACACTACCTTTCTTCAGTCGACGTCTTTTGCCTTCAATGAAATCTTCCTTCTTGAAGTGCCGGCTGCAAACCTTTGTGTAGCACGACCTGTCGTTCGGTTTCCAACCATCGCGTCGAACTGCAGCAATCCACTTCTCCCTCAATGCCAAGTCTGATGGAAATTCATGAAACGATAGTCCCGGAGTCTTCTTTTTTTTCATCCGACTTGCACAAAGGCACGCATCAGTACGCCATGTCAGACGAAGCGAGACGTGTCGCAAAAGCACATGTTTCAACGCAGCAAAGCACGTCGCCAAATCCCAAATGGCCAAATCACGCGAGCCATCGGGTGATAAACAAACCCTGTTTACGTGGCGCCTCCTCGCGGCTGCCAAGAGCGCTACGTGAACGGAGACGCGACAGCGCTGAGAGCGTGAATTGCCGTTCACTGAAAAATAGAGGAGGCGTTGCTAGTGCATATCCAGTAGCATGTCTTTTTAAATGCCTTCAGGCAATGACGCACCTATTTTATGCAAATATTATGTACGATTGTCACTTTGAGTCGAAGTCTCAACTGTTGAACCTCATCCTTCGGTGCGAGAAAAAAATTGACTATACTTACCTTACGCTTCATAAGTCGCGTACCTTAGTAAGGTTAAGAGCTAGCGAAGTGATTTTAATGTGTGCTGCTCTACCCTTTCATTCCTAATCTCTTCCTCCACGGCATAGTCAAAGCAACCACCAACTAACAGCTTTGTTTTGCTTTAACTGTTAAGAGAAAGCTCGCAGAGTGTCTGAAAAGCATTTTGATTTGTTCGGCGGAGGGGTACGATTAATAAAGAAGGAATAATGAAAAAGTTAATATTTAGAAAAGGAACCAATATAGAACCTTTTTTCGTTTTTTTTTGTGAGTGGGTACCACCTTCCCTAATTTCAACACCGTCTTGTATGGTTCCTTCGGAGCGTTTCTAAAAACAATATACAGAAAACACTCAAACACGATTCCTAAATGGTTTTCAAAATATTTGAATCATGTAGTGAGCTGTTAGCGCAGATTTAACAACGCATTTTCAGTTTTCTTGTGCTGTAAGAATTGCCTAATACTGTATTTTTCTAGAGCTGCTTTGACTCTCTCCGTCACTCTTGCCGTTCGATATTATGAATGTAATACCCAGCTGCTATGGTCTCAACTAGAGACTGGCAGTATTTCAAATAAAGTATTAAAAATGTTATCTACGTCAGTAACTTATGAAATTCTTTCCTCGAATGTGCACGAAAGTTCCCTCCTGTTGAATATAATGACTTCTGTGGTTGAAGTTGTAAAGAGAGAAAATGTAAAAGAGCTTGTTTCAGATTCGTTGGGGAAAACGGTTAAAAATTCAGTGCTCGATGTACGTGCTTACACATTATTTACTGGTCGTGATACATCAGCATCGTAAGTTATTTCAGTGGCGGTTGCCGTGGTGTTTCCCTTATTCCAGAGCTTTATCAATTTTTGAAAATGCGTTTCTGGAGAAGTTACTTCTCCAGAAACGCACTTCACGCATGTGACCGGGAACAGCCTTGTGTCGCTACTTGAGGCTGAACAACCATTTCCTGGCTTCAGTGTGTTAAATGGAAGTTACAATGCCCATTACGCATTGGTCTTCAGAGACAGAGTGCAAATACAAGGAGCCTCCGTCTGATGTACTGGCAGTGCTCGGTGGAAGAATGCGAGTGCGCAGTTCTTAATATGTCTCTTCAGCATTTTTGGTTAGTGGTTATCAAATGAACTCTTCAGTTTTCAGCTACTGTTATCCAGCAGGGTCTTTTTTCACCATGAGAACACATCACGCCCTGGACAGCACTGACATGGCAGCAGTGAATCGATCCGACATCGCACACCCAAACGTGGACGCCTTTTCTAGATTACTTCGAGGAAAAAGAAGCGCCTGGTCGCTTCTTTGCAGAACCATCCCAGTAAAAAACTGCAGAACCGTGTAAGACATACGACAAAATATTCAGTAGTTCTGTCGTAAACGTCAGATTTCTATGTAGTCTTGTAGTACATTTCTGTTGCGGTGTAGTTTATTCTGTACTAGTTTTTTGTTGTCTTCAGTTCTGCAGTGGCTGCCGCAGTCCCGCACTCTGGGTACAGAAGTCGAGCTACCTCACCGCTGCACCACTGCGGCGGGTACCAGCCAGCGCTGAGGTTCAGTGGCTAGGTAGTATGGTGCAATCTTCGGGTTGCATCCTAAGGTCGTTTGAAAGGTGCGCCTTTGTCATCAACAGTGAGAAATGCCCGATGGTTGAAAGTATGAAATAACACTAGCGGGACACTTAAGCTTCGCCTTTTAAGCTACAACGCAACAGGTTTAACGACTGCTGTCCGTGGCGCCTTTATGAATCATCGTTCGCGTACGTACTCTTTGCTACTCGCTTAGTGACTAATATCTTTATATTTACTGTTTTTTTCATTACGTTGTCTTTGCCTCAGGGCATAATAGAATATGTAAAAAAATTTCAAGGGGGTAATAATTGAAAGAAAAACGGTTGGCTGTTCTAGTAAAGCTCAAGAGAGAACGATGTGCCGTTTTTATCTCACACAAACTCATTAGCTATACAGGGGTCAGCTGCTATGTTATGTGAAACGCCGTCCGACATAGAGGTAAGGAGGAGGAGGAGGAGGAAGTTGAAGAGGAGGAACGGCAGGGAGGTTAACCGGTAAAAGCAATCGGTTTGCTTACCTGCTCTGGGGGAAGGGGGTTGGTGGATAACATATAGGTAAAACCTCGCTTTAACCAAGCCGAATGAACGTGCCTGCGCTGCCGAGGGGTAAATGCGCCTGGCTTCAAATCCAACGACTCCGGATGGTTAGATTGCCAGTTCACTCTGCCATTTCAAAGAGCTATCCAGATTTGCAGCTTCGTTAGATTTTTTCTGTCACGATGTTTTGTAACGTCACACATCCAACGGGACAACCGAAGGCGGAGATGTTCCCTGTCAACTATAGACTACAGAAGCATTTTGCAGAAAACGCCGACGCTAATATTTCTGAGGAGCAATGCCTTATAGCTGTCCGCGAGAATTTATACGGCACTGTCTGTTTTCCAAGAGGACTTTTTATTACCCGTTAGATTATGCTTCTATTTTGTTTTCACAGCAGCGTAACCAAAATCATTCTGCAGTTTGTTATTTTTGGTTTTTACAGTCGTGCTGCTACCAGTCACTTATGTGACGAAAAGAAAGCATTTTGTGCCAACTGCATTGAGAAGCAAGCAGCTGTGTTTACAGTGCATTTCGAACTTGAGGCTGGCGCACATTTGGCAGACGTCTTGGATACCGTCTTTTCCTTTAAAAAGAAAACATAATTGGATAGTATACTGAAGATAACTGACAAATAGCCAATCATCCGCCGACAGTTTTTCATGTGCAGCTGTAGTTGAGAAGCCTGCTAAATCCAAGAAATTTATGCGTCCCAGTTAGAGTTGCTTCATCTGGTTCGCCATTTAATTAAAGCCTGGCCTACAGTTGATAAACAAGCCCAAATACGTGTTAATGAGAAGCTGTCTAGATAGTGGAGCTATAAAGTTAACGAAGAACCATATATAGCAGCGGTACGGCCAATACGCGAAAAAGCTAGCTGGTGGAAAACACAAGCGAGCAACAAAGGCAGGAAAGCAACACAAATGTGAGAACATACCCGGAGCTATCCTACGAGTTGAAAACGAGTGGACTCTCGAATAGCCGAAACACTTACCATTACCAATAAATCGTCTTATTCGTCCAGCCCGTTGTGAAATAGTCGGTGTGGCGAGGTCTTTAGTTTTGTTATTTACACAATACAGCCCCCTTTAGAGAAGTGCCTCAATGAAATCGTATTAGGTACTAATGCTCATTTTTCTTTCAACTGCTGCGAATGGTTGGGATAGACAAACGTCACTGAGAGGGGAGCCCTAAAAAGCTTTGCCGTGATGAAGCGATGAAAGTAGATGTTATCTGCTTCGAGCTAGGGCGGAACAGAACATTACACATAGTTTGCCCATTGTTGCACAGAGTCTCAAAATTGTCTGTCGTGTAATGCTACAGTACCTAGAGGTACGGATGAAAGTAAATACTTGTACTTACCCATCACGACGAGCTAGACAACGTTTTCCTCCTCGCGTCGCGCAGCCATTTTTTGTGAGTCAGTAAAGTTGCGTGGAGTGTTTTATCCCCTCCACCTTTCAGCAAACCAAAACACCTCTTGCAGTCCAAAATTTGCAGTGTTACTGTCCTTTATAAGACTTTCCTTTTATCTTCATGCTGTCCCCGCCAGCGCCGTTTCTTCCCCTGCCTGGAGTATCTCCGGCTTTTCAAAAAGCGCGGTACTACTGAGAGAAGAGTCAGTTTTCTTTGCGCACTGAATGACTCTCTGCGTTGTTCGCGTCTTTGTTTTGGAGAGGTCTTGATCCCTTGCCGGGAGAATTTGGTATTTTTACCGGCCTGCACTTGTGTACATATCCGGCTCCCCAGCCGGTTGCGACAGCTGTTGGTATCGTCTACGTCATGTCTAATTCGTTCATTGTTACTTCAGCTGTCACGCCGAATGATGCCTTAGTGAGCAGAGGATGCACGTCGAGAAAGACAACCAGCCCACGAGTGGCACTTCCCCTTATTACCCGTACATCTCGGGGACTTCATCTCATGATGCATTTGTCCCGCAACAACCACATTTTGCTTACTTTTTTGGTCCTTAGTGGCGTTAAATATTGGCGAACGGAATGACAGCGTTTTCTCTTTCATCTTAGTTGGTTTTCTCTCTGCGGAAAATGATCGGTGTGTCGTGATCTGGCTGAAATGGACGAGGAGCTCTTTTCTTACACTTTTGGGTTTATTTTCTTGCGTTTGCAAGTTTATAAATTTCAATCTCTTTTTATTGTCTACCAAAGGGCCCGAAACTGCAACGTGAATGGCAGCGAAGCTGAAGAAGAATACACAGAAACGCAGAACCACACAACTGCTAGATTCTAACAAATGTTATTTTTCACAAGCAGCGTAAACTTAGCCAACAGAAATTTATGTGCTATCACACGTGCGAACTGCATCAATCTATTAGAAATGTGAGTTTTTTACCGCTGCCTAATATCGATATAGTACTCATGCATTTGCACTCTGGTATATGCACTTTCTCAGCTACCATCATTTCAATTGCTATTATGTTTTTGTTTTCTGCAACAAGAGAAGGATTTAAAAGTTTTCAATAACAATAATAGTGAACACTGCATGCGGCGAAGTGGCGAACACAAAATACAAGAATAAACAAAGCGAAGCGATGTTCTTGTTAGCCGCCAAGTGTGCGCCCCCTTAAAATCGGCTGTCACCATCCACTTCGAGTGCAGATATTTGGATTTTACTTAGTAGCACACACCCCTACATTCGCGCATGCTGGAAGATTATAGTATTAATTGCAAAAGGTCGAAGTTCTTTCAGTGTATTTCCCTGGAGAACGTGCTACGTAAGCATATTGTCACCACCACATGACATCTGGTGGAAAGCGTAGCTGACGTTTGGAGATATTTTATTCGTTCCAAATTCTTGAGTGGAGAAGTGGCCCATTGCTGAGCATGGTTCTTAACTGAGTGTGTACATTATAAAGGGAGTTCAATGACACTGATAACTTGCTTAAAAAACAACTATCACCAATATTTAAATAAATTTTATTATTCACGTGCAGATGTTGTTGGTGGTAAAATTTTTATTGGATGGGCACTGCTTGGCGAGCACTTTCATTTGTCGTTGTATGTACAGGTGACCACATAAGTAAACGAAGCACAGTTCTTAGCTTAAATTATAATCGTGCTTTCTGTATTCTATTGTATATTTGTCCTAGGGAAAGCGCACTGGTGTCGACTATTGGTATGCATATGCAACGACTGCTCGTTTAAAATAGAGAACGCGTGAAGATTCTACAAGAAAATAGTGTGCTCTTTTTACTTTCTCCGCACCGGTACCTTGGTCGGCGCCGTCAGTCCAGGGGCCCCTTGGCCACCGCTATCCAGCCAGCACGTTAAATAAGTCTTTGTAGGTTAGTCGACTCCGTGCTGGGCAGCTCGACGCCTAAGAGAAGGGCTTTTGGCATGGAGATATGGAGATACTGTATGGGTCGGTGTTATTAGCTATTCGGGCACTTGTCTGGTTAGCTGGTGGGGGAGACTGTTTGCTGTAGGCGACTTGATATGGATGCGTTTGCAGTTAAAGCCAAGCCGTAAGTCGTAGCTTCGGTTTCGGTAAGTAGTGGGTGCAATGGCGGACCTGTGTTCTTCTCTATGGGCGAAGTACTCCGTGATTCGTGTGTAAGTGCGCATAGTCCTGCGGGAGCTCTGTGTGCCTGCTTGCTACCCCGCTTCCGTGGACAGCGCCGGAAATATTGCCATTCGGGGGGCGCGTGCTCGCTCTCCTTGCAGGGAAGCTGGGTGTCAGCATGGACCAAAATTGTACCAGCAACGTAACATTCATCGGGCTTTATAGGTGATGACTTGTGAACAGCCTGTGGAGACAACACGTGTGTGTCTATTTCTTGTTTCCATGCGAGTGTTATCGCTATGGCTCTCTCCTACGCCGTCGTGATTTGAGTTTGTGCCTTAAACGAAGTCCATAACCATGATGGTAGCAGTGGCGGCCAGTCCCATAGAATCTGTGGTAGGTGGGTAGGTCATCGCGTCAACTTAGAGGTTTTTGTCAGTGCTGTATAGGCACAGGGGCGCGATACTTTCTTATTCTATGCAGGACGAGCTATCACCGCCACTGCCTGGACGCTCGCCGCCTTGCTCCACTCCGCATTATGCACTCACAAAAGCTCTTCAGAAGGCAATTACGACAACCCACGCCAGCATGTCTGCCATGTACACGATAATTCTGTGAACCCTGCACGCTGCTGTGTAAGCGGGGTTTATTCCAGACGCTCCTGTCCCAATATGGCAGCCCTTTTGCAGTATTGGAGCACCTGAATGACTTGAATTGTTCCAAATCTCGGTGCAGCAAAGGTGGCCGATGCACAGGCAAGATCGAAATGGTATTTTTTGCTCGGATCAAGAGTTTTAATCGTTAACAGGCTTGAATAACACATTGCAGGCTAGTTGATTGATCATCACAAGGCGAAACAGCGCAAAACCACACACAGGACGCAGAAAGGTGAGACGAACACAGGCGCTGACAACTAACGGTTTACTGTTCTGATACCTCAGTAGATATACCTCGGCATCAAAAACAAGATTAAAGAATGCAGACACATTGCAAACAGAGATCAAGCAGGAGTGCTATGATCGCCCAGATCCCGATAGGAAAAGCAGCTCCTTACCTAGAAGGGCTATGGAAGGAGTGCTTACACAGCGATTTCTCAGGCTCGCAATATTATGAGCCTCGATAATTTCTTGCGTAGGTTTGTCGCCACACCTGCGCAGGACACTTGAATGAATGAATGAATGAATGAATGAATGAATGAATGAATGAATGAATGAATGAATGAATGAATGAATGAATGAATGTTTATTCCGCTTTTGTCGTACAAAAAGCGCGGTGAGGAAAAAAAAGCAGTTCGCAATGACCGCTTGACGGGCTTCGCCACCCGTAAGGTCGACGATGAACAGCAGCGGCAGTTTGTGCGATATAAAATGAAAAATTCACGCGTTACAAAATGAGACAGTGCTTTGAAACAGAAAAAAAGTTATACAATGACAAGGAAAAAGTAAAAATGAATTGTCGATAGACGCATTCCTTATCAATACAACCTAATCAGTGAACATTTCTCGGAGGAAAGAAAAAGTCATTTTGTTCATGTTGCTGTAAAGAAAAGTGTTCAAAAACATTGGCAGTATATATTTCAACATAGCAAAATCATAGTTTGTTCTACATCTGGGTACCTCAAACATTTCAGGGTTTCTTGTAGCATAGGGCGTGTTGTGTGGCACCAGCTGTACAATGCGGGACAAAAATGGGTCATTTCGTGCGGTATGTTTTTTATAAAAACAAGCAAACCTGTACTCGAACAGCTTAAGTACCGGAATTATTTTGTATTTCATCCGTATGGGACGGGTTGGGGCGTAATAGGTGTTACTCAAGCCGGGTGTGCATTTACAGTCGCGGCAGGGAATGCCAATATGACCTGATATCCGCTCTGTCACATTATAACTATGTTCTAGTAATATTTTATTCAGACATCTACCAGTTTGGCCTACATAGACACGGCCACAAGACAACTGAATCGTGTAAACTATACACCCTCAGTACAAGTTACGAACCGATCGCGATGTTTGATGTTGCAACTAATCCTTGTTCGGCTCAATTCATTCACACGCTTGCACAGGCTGGTCAAGCGATCCGGAGCGAAATAAAGAACATCAATACCAGCTCTTCTTATTTTTCTAGATTGTGAGAAATTCCATGTGCGTAAGGGATGACAGCGATCTTCATATTCTTGTCTCATATTTGTATATCTTTCTCTATTTTTAGCAAGTTCTCTGCCACAGAGGATAAAAGCGTCTGCGGGTATCCAGCCTGCATGAGTCGGCGCATCTGGTTTTGAAAACTATCATGCAGCCTTTGGTCGCTCGATTTTTTGAGTGCATTGACGAATCATGAATTTATGATACTGCGCTTAACCAACTTCGAGTGCGCAGAATCGTTCAAAAGCCCAACACACATGATTGTAGTCAAAATACAATCCTAATTCTAAAACCCGATGAAGCCATTGATAGGCAGTTCGTGGGTGATAATCAAAGGGTTCAGGATGCTTGAAAAATTCACTCGAAGTTCGCACTCGAAGTTGGTTAAGCGCAGCATCATTATTACATGCTTCATCAATGCACTCAATAAATCGTGCGACCACAGGCTGCATGACAGTTTTCAAAACCAGACGCGCCGACGCATGCAGTCTGAATACCCGCAGACGCTTTTATCCTCTGTGGCAAACCCCTTGCTAAAAAGAGAAAAAGAGACACAAATAAGAGACAAGAATAGGAAGATCGCTGTCATCCCTTAGCGCATAAAATTTCTCACAATCTAAGAAAAATAGGAAGAAGAGCAGGTATTCATGTTCGTTTTCCCGCTCCGGATCGCTTGACCAGCCTTGTGCAAGCGTGCGAATGAATTGGGCCGAACAAGGATTGGTTGCAACATAAAACGTCGCGATCGGTTCATAACCTGTACTGAGGGCGTAGTTTACTCGGTTCCGTTGTCTTGTGGCCGTACCTATGTAGGCCAAACTGGTAGATACCTCAATAAAATGTTACTAGAGCATAATTATAATGTGACAGAGCGGATATCAGGTCCTCTTGGCATTCAGTGCCGGGATTGTAAATGCACACCCGGCTTGAGTAACACAAGTGTCCTGCGCAGGTGTGGCGACAATCCCACGCGAGAAAGTATCGAGGCCCAGAATATTTCGAGCCTGCAAAATCGCTATGTAAGCACTCCTTCCATAGCCCTTCTAGATAAGGAGCTGCTTTTCCTATCGTGATCTGGGCGATCATAAAACTCCTGCTTGATCTCTGATTGCGATGTGGCTGTATTCTTTTTCTTGTTTTTGAAGCCGGCTGTATGTCTACTGAGGTATCAGAACAATAAACCGTTAGTTGTCAGTCAGCGCCTGTGTTCGTCTCACCTTTCTGCGTCCTGTGTGTGGGTTTGCGCTATTTTACCATGTGTTAACAGACTGTCTAACCCGCTCTTGATGACTTCATCTGTGAAGGGGCAACTGCCATGTGCTTTGGGCCGCCTCGAAATGGGAGTGAAAAAAGAAGGGAAAAGAAGAAAGAAACAGACGTTCGTGATCCTGGAGAAAGTTCCGGTTCTTCAGTTTGTAAGTAAACACCCCGTTATATACCCAATACGTAACAATATTGATATAAATGGCTTAAGAGTCCCCTCCATAGCCAGGCTTCGCTCCTAAATTTCTCCTACGTTCGTTACGAGCATATCAAGACTACTCTAAACATGCGAATGAAATGCGTCTTTCGAAATACTTTCTGAGTTAACTGTGGAACATAACAACATAGTTTTGGGAACCAATTGAAGCAAAGAAATCTAAGCTTTCGATATACGGCGAAAATTTGCTTCTGACGTTTGTCCTGAGCTTAATCAGTTTGGCCATGAAAAACAAATATTATGCGTTCCTAAAAATAAATAGCCAAACATTACGCCTTCTGAAGGAAGATGTGCGGGTATTTCAATTCGTATGGGGCAGCTATATAATATGTGAAAGTATCACGTTCGAAAACTTCACTTTGTCCAAAATATTTGTGTATGAACAGATTGAAAGTTTGAGGCGTCCACAATATGTTAAACAGGTTCATAGTTGCCTTATTTTGTAATACTTGTTCTTATGATTGAAATGTATGGACGCTCGGTACAAAACACTAATTAGTGTTTCAGTAATCGGCAAAGCTCCCAGTATACCTAGCTTCTGAAGTATATAGTACATCTGCAAAAGAAATCGTTCTTCTAGTGATGAATTACATCAGTGTACTATGTTCACGGTTAAAAGGCTTTAGGTGGTGCACAAATCGAATGGGAGATTTACTGCGCCAAGTTGAGATTGTTTGATCATATCTGTGACAAAGAGACATATCTGGCAATTTGACCTTTTGGTGGGACGTCATCAGGAGGTACGCTTCCTATATCTCTCCTCGTGTAGTCCAATATTCGTTAAACATCTCGGAATAGTACTTAGTCTAGTATCATCATCATCATCATCATCATCATCATCATCATCATCATCATAAGCCTGATTATACCCACTGCAGGGCGAAGGCCTCTCCCATATTTCTCCACTTAACCCGGTTCTGTGCTAGCTGCATCCACTTGACCCCTGCGAATTTCTTAATCTCATCCGCCCACCTAACTTTCTGCCGCGCCCTGCTACGCTTTCCTTCCCGTGGAATCCAGTTTGTTACCCTTAGCGACCATCGGTTATCCTCTCTTCGCACTACATGTCCTGCTCATTTCCATTTCCTCTTCCTAATTTCTACTAGAATGTCGGTAACTTGAGTTATTTCTCTGACCCACTCTGCACGCTTTCTATCTCTTAATGTTACCCCTACAATTTTTCGTTCCATAGCCCTCTGGGTTGTCCTCAACTTAAGTAGAACTCTCTTGGTTAGCCTCCACGTTTCAGCCCCATAGGTGAGTACAGGCAAGATGCAACTGTTGTATACTTTCCTCTTGAGCGATACCGGTAAGCTGCTAGTCATAATCTGCGAGTGCTTGCCAAACGCGGTCCATCCCAATCTTATTTTTCTTGTTATTTTCTTTTCATGGTCCGGATCTGCGGTTACTACCTGTCCTAAGTAGACATATTCGCCTACTGCTTCCAGTATTTCGCTACCTTATGCAAACGGCTGTTCCTTCCCGAGGCTGTTGAACATTACCTTAGTCTTCTGCATATTGATTTTCAAGCCTACCTTTCTACTTTTCCTGTCTAGGTCATCAATCATTATTTGTAGTTCATCCCCCGAGTTGCTTAGCAAGGCAATGTCATCAGCAAATCGCAGATTACTGAGGTATTCTCCATCTACCCTTATCCCTAACTGCTCCCATTCCAAGTCTCTGAATACATCCTCTAAACAAGCTGTGAATAGTACTGGGGAGATTGTGTCTTCTTGCCTAACACCTTTCTTTATGGAAATTTTGTTACTTTCTTTACGCAGAACTATGGTTGCTGTGCAACCACTATATATATCTTCCAGCACTTTCACGTACGGCTCGTCTACCCCCTGATTTCGCAATGCCTGCATCACCGCCAAGGTTTCAACTGAGTCAAATGCTTTTTCGTAATCAATGAATGCTATGTATAAGGGCTGGTTATATTCCGAGCATTTTTCTATCACCTGATTGATGGTATGGATATGATCGATAGTAGAGTACCGTTTCCGAAACCCTGCTTGTTCCTTTGCTTGATTGCAGTCTAAGGTTGTCCTGATTCTATTATCGATTACCTTAGTAACTACCTTATACGTAACAGACAGTAAGCTGATTGGTCTGTAATTTTTAAGGTCCTTAGAGTCCCCTTTCTTGTGAATGAGGATAATGTTTGCATTCTTCCATGGTTCCGGTACCGTCGATAACACCAGGCACTGCGTATACAGGGTGGCCAGTTTTTCTAGCACGATATCCCCCCCCCCCCCCCCCCCCCCTGTTTTTCCCTACCGCCAATCTCATTACGGTCCTGACTACTTTGGCTACTGTAGAGATCTGTATAGAACTCCTCGGCTACTTTGACTATCTTTTCCATTTTAGTGACGACGTTGCCCGCCTTGCCCCTTATCGCATAGATCTGGTTTTTTCCTATGCACAATTTCTTCTTTACTGCTTTAAGGCTTCCCCCGTTCTTTACAGCATGCTCAATTTTCTCCATGTTATACTTCCTTATATCGGCCACCTTGCGCTTATCGATTAGCTTTGATATCTCGGCCAATTCGATCTGGTCTGTTGGATAGGAAGTTTTCATACTCTGGCGTTTCTTAATCAAATCTTTCGTCTCCTTAGGCAGCTTACCGGTATCCTCTCTAACTATCCTACCGCCTACTTCTACCGCGCACTCAGTAATGATATCTCTGAAATTATTGTTCCTTGCCTCTAAGGTAATGTCGCCATCCTCAGTCTAGTATATGCGGTAATAATTTCGCCATGCAAAAGAATGCACAGACGCCGTCAAATATTCCTTCATTCACAGAAATGAAGCAGCAGGTGGTTGATTCCATCCCTTTAATAATTCTGGCATTGCAAAGATTGATGAAATACGGAAGTGGTAAGGGAGCAGATAAGAAAGTACTTAAAAGCGGAAGCAAGAGTGCTATAGGGAGGGGTGACAACAATGAGGAAAGCGGACCAGACTCTTCCAGTTATTGACTCCGCTAATTAAAGCTGGTGAGAGGCCCAGCACACGTGAAAGAGGCTTTACAGAAACCTCGGAAGACAATTTCTTGGGCTTACATATGAACACACGTGACATCCTTCATTTCAAACATTAAGCGTAATTGTGGCCTGAAATCACTACGCCTAAAGGCACGGCCTGGCCTGGTGTCACAGATGTCCGAAATAGTTGGGCCAAATTATCTAGGTCTTTCTTTTTTACGCCATCGGTTGATTATAGGGTAGATGTTTAGCACAGCCAACGTTACGTATGCGTGTTGAATAGCATGGCGGCGGCACGAGTCATCAAAGTTGCGTCGAGATCGTCAAGCGATACTCGAAATGAAACATTTAGCTGGACACATGAAAGCTGTTGGTAACATTCAGCATATTCGCACTTCGCTATTGTACTTATTGGTTTCTTTGTATGAGAAATCTCTTTCTTGTCCTTCTTTCCTTCGCTGTATAACCAGACCAGAAAATCATCGTACAGGCTAACGTCCTTCACTTTCGCTGTAAACAAACATTTGTCTCTCTTTCCATTGTGAGTCTCAAAAGTGCCCCCTTCCTTTAGGGCAAAGCACAGCATCTTCGCTGGCTTGTGATAAGCACAAAGTGCAGGCAGCCTTGAGTTGTGGCGCATGAAAGGCTCTGCTAACTCATTGAATGCCATCCGAGGCGACCAACAACAGTGACAGGGACGAAAGCCGGGTGTAGGTACCCGACCGAGATGAAATCTAATTTCGAAGGCATTCGTGCCACGAATCATTAATCTTTGTTTTGAAGTGGTAGCCACAAAGCAGGCAACTTGGCTTAAAGCTTCTATTTCTGCTCCTCCACTTTCTCCTTGAAAGTGTTTAGCGAAATACATTTTTTTTTTCTCGGCCCTCCTTTCATTTGTTATTTGTCACGTACTGCTGGAGATTTCTTCGCTATTGTTTGCCCTACAGTACTCCAGACGGTTTCCTTTATTATCATTTATAAAGGTTTTCTATACAGCCACATGGGGTCTAGAATCTCGTATTGATCTCTGCATTGCTTTTCTTCTTTCATCTGCCTTTTATCATGGCGGGCAGTGGACAACTAACCATGAACCTCTGACCTCATTTCGTTCTCTTACGTTCTATGAAGGGGTAAACATAGCAGCGCTCTTTTCTCTAGGCTTTGTGAGTTGTTCTCCCACTCTTTAAAACTCGCAAATGAAAGGCAATCAGACGCTAGCATTGGAGTCGTTGCTCACCTTTGTTGTGCTCTGATTGATCCCGCAGCCACAACCCAATGGCTATGGTCAGATTCATTTAGGGTTCTCGGATTGTTTAGGTTTGGTTTATGAAGTTCAATCTCTTAAAGCGACTCAGGCTATGAGAGATGCCGTAGTGAAAAGCTGAGGAAGTTGAGAACCTCTTGGGGTATTTAACGTGGTCTGACAGCCCATGGGTGCCTTGGTTTTCCATCCACATCCCTTACATGTGTAATTTTCTGGCAGATTTATTTTTTCTACGATGAATGCTTTAATTATCATAGCTGGGGCTTTCATAAGAAGCTACTTTTTCCTTTGCTCTAGTTCTATTGCATCCGCATAAGGTTTATGATATATAGCTTTGCTCTAAGACACTAATATGAACATTTACAAAAATTTAGATTGAAGATGCAACATAGTGCAAAATGCTCTAGTTTTTAGCCTCACCCTGAATATAGCACAATAGTGAGCTCAGGACTACTACACATCATATATAATGCCACATTAATGAGTAATTTCACTATGCTAGGTTTCTTAAATGCAGAATTACCCGTTATTTAATGCATATTATTTCAACCATAAGTAATCGAATGTTGCAATTTTAACGTGGTATTGGTTAAAATTTTAAGACGACATATTTGCCTTTATATACGATATGAAGCGGTCGCGGACAGGGAAGGTGTGCACAGCATAGTCACTTTTAGTGCAACACCATCGCTAGCCCCGGCACTCTATTGGCGAGGTCGTAGATAGAAGCATAGCTCAGTGAACTTCGTAATTGGCGCTGCAAAGGAGAATCGGCTATGTTGTACCCGTATTGAGAGCTGCTTGCTGAAGCACGTCGCTGATGCCCCCCCCCCCCATAAGAGGTATTTGCTATATAAACATAGTACTTGTACTTTTGAGACGTTATTGAAGGTCACGTTTTATAAATATAGGATGTAAGATGCATACATTTAAGATTTCCTTCGGTCTTTAATAAATTTGCAATAACATTTGTCCAGTAATATATGCCATAAACAAATAGAAGATGTGGCGCTGTTTGATAAGCGTAAAAAAAAAGAAGTTATCCCGAACCATCTGTTTCCCTTTGGCGAAAGCATTAAAAATATCTCAGTAATCTTATGCTGCCTCTGCATTTGCGTCTACAGCACATAATCGTACATATCATATCTACTGAGGTATCACATATTAAGGAGCGTAGGAAGGTGTTATGAGGCATATTTAAAATAATGCCATTAGGCAGAACCAAACCAAACCTAATCTGGTTTGCCTTACTTAAATAAAGATAACGAATGCTGTGCTTTCAAGCTCTCCCCCATGAACCCGTGACAAACAACACATTTTTGTAAGGTGATAATTTAAAAAGAAAACAGAATGCAAACAAATTGCCAAAGTTGGCCACCATTGACCAGAAACATACGACGCCGAATGAATGCTTCTTTACAGATTCCTGTTATTGAGTTTAGACCTTTGCTGCTCGATAAGATGTCGTATAGCAATCACCATGCCACCCTCCTGCCACCATACCCCCCCCCCAAAAAAAAAAACAAACAAACAAACAAACAAACAAACAACAACAACAACAAACAAACAAACAAACAAGAAAACGAGTAGATTGATAATTTTTGGAAAGCTTGGATCCAAGATGAGCTCATTCACCTCGTTCAGCTCATCCATTGCAAAAAGAACAAAGTTGTTGAGAATGAGTGAAGAAATCAAAGCATCAAGCAAACGCCGGAATGCAACGCAGGACTTGCCGCATCGTGCATAGCAGAGGTTTTCTCGGCAGCACAGACCGTATACAAGTTTTAACAGCAGCGACAAAATTAATCTCACCTCAAAGCTGGTAAGTTATTTTTCATATGAATGAGGGAACATTCCCTTATGCGTATTGTTCCGTGTTGTCACTGTTTTCCTTTAACTTTTTAAACCGAGAACATTAATGAGCCCGCGTCAAAGAAAACCCCTGGTCAGCATTATCAGACTTGAGCGAAAAACGACTGGTCGACCGAAGCACGACTTAGAGCCGAATATCCTCGAGTGGCCGGGAGCTTCAAACAACCCACAGCGCCGACGTTGAACGGTGACGAGACGCATGAAATTAAAGGGATTAAAACGTTACAGATTTGGGAAATAAAATTGGCTGCGTGTCTCAAAGTTTTTGCAATAGTCAGTCGATTCTTTTAAAGCAATTGTAGGTCGTAAGGGGGTTTGAACACACGCCCGTTGTTTGTACCGCATAGAACACATGGGAGTAGGGGAACGAGCGTGGTTAACGCGTGTGTCAGAGGGTTTTTCCTGCATAGTGAGACATGATAGTTGCATGCGATTGGGCATGCATGCGCAATTAGAGTGGACTACAGGCAGACAACTGTATTTAAATTACGAGACTTTTGAGCTTCACCATGAGGGCGAAGCTCAAAAGTCTATTAATTTATCTACACATGTCGCTCTTACTCTCTGAATTTATGGGCCAATATAGGCTCTAACATAATGAACCCGCGGAAGACACAAAACACATGAAAAAAAATTCAATATGTTTGATTCGTACAAACTAGCCCGACTGATCACCATGATATGGGCTCCTGTGTAGGCCCTTGGCATGTCCCTTATTAAGCCTTCGGGACTCGTCCAATATCCAAGTGATTGAATACAGGCATACTGAAAAAAAAAAAAAAAGGAATGCAGTCAGCCCCATGAGTATGTGTTTTACATATTAGGAGAGTACCAGGGTAAACTGAGCTTTAATAAATCAACAGGCCGCGCTATTAGCGGGCGAGAGGAAAGCTGATTGCCTCTGGACGCGGAAAAACGGACATATAGCTAAGGGATCAACATAGGCCTGTTATCGGCTGCAAGTTTGGTATTATTCAGCCCTAACGTCTTCTATGCTGTCTTTCCTGAGATAGCAGGGATGGATTTGAAGGAGAGGTGCAGGTAAGGCTGTGGGAAATCTATCTAGAAAGCACGAAATTATAGCGTTGCAAGCTATGCTATTCAGGTAAAAGTGCGGAAAGTAAAATATGTCTCGTTCTTTGTTCGAAGTTCGCACATTTCGAAGAGAGCCACTTGTCGGTGATGTCAGTCATTCAATCTTTATTTCTGGCCATTAATCGTAAACGAGATGCGTGGTTGGCTGTGATGTCGGGCTGGCCTGGAACACAGCTTTCTCACTAGGTTTTTTTTGTGCTAACTACTTTGGTATTCAGAAATGCATTTCATAACATGCTCATATGCAAGCAGAGCGAAGCCATAGTTAGGAAAGCAAATATTATGATTTAAAGCCTGAAAATCTCTTTTTGCGTTTAGCCTGCACCTCGTGCAATGATAACCTAAGGGGATCGCATGGTAAATAATTGAGGAAACCAAATTCCACGTCAGACGTCCCTCATCACTCGCTAACGCATTAAACGGTGCGAGCACGGTTGTCTGGGTCAAGCTTTTGCTATATGTTCAACGTATATATATATATATATATATATATATATATATATATATATATATATATATATATATATATATATATATATATATATATATATATATATATATCTATATATATATATATATACCCCGTCGGGGTGGCGCAGTGGTTACGGCGCTCGACTACTGTTCCCAAGGACGCGGGATCGAATCTTGGCCTCGGCGACAGCTTTTCGCTGGAGGCGAAAAGCGAGGCGCCCGTGTGCTGTGCGATGTCAGTGCACGTTAAAGAACCCAAGGTGGTCGAAATTTCCGGAGTCCTCCACTACGGCGTCTCTCATAGCCTGAGTTGCTTTGGGACGTTAAACCCCGCGAACCAAACCACACACACACACACACACACATATATATATATATATATATATATATATATATATATCAGTTTATCCGCAAGGAATTTTGCTATTTTTGATGTATAAAACACATCCTTTCCGCGTAAATAACTCAATGTCATTGTCGATAATCTAATAGAAAGACAAAACTACGTCACTGAGCTGAAAAATTGCAGGTGTGCATTTAAGTCTGCTTAGTTTCAGTAATACGAAAGCATTCTTACTATCACCAATATCGCTATCACTGCCACTCCGCTATTCCCACAAAAAGAACGTGTACTGTCTAAGGATGGGGTCTCTTTGCCTACATTAAATGAAGGGGTGGTACCAATGAAAATTCGAAAATATAGCTATGTTGACTACACAGCGCGAGAATGTGCTGCAGTATTGTACGACACGTGACCGGCTGCAGTGTCCAGGTTTATGTTCTTACATACTAAGAGTCTATGATCTACCCAAATATTTGGTGTCGTCTAGTAACATCAAACGAAGAAGGTCGATTACTTTTTTGCGAGCGGCTATGGCTTCTTTTAACAACTTGAATGTTAGACTCTCAATGGAATACCTGACTAAGGTGGCACAAAAGCGCCTGTACAAAGACTTCTTTGATGAAATGTTTCCAGTGCCAGTTTGTGGTTCATTACACTGTAGAGGGGAAGGTAATAATGTCTTTTAAAAACGTAAAGACATGCTAGTACGGTCGTCAACAAAACGTTTCCTCTTTCTTTTGCACACTGGTACATTATTTGCTAAACCATGGGTGAGAGAAAAAAGCTTCTTTGTCAAGTGATCGGTTTGATTGCTTGATTTGCCATAAGCCGGAAACCGTGGAACATATTTCCATTGACTGCTGGGATGGATTTTGCCTCTAGGATATCTTGCAGAAAATATCTATAAATGACCTGCCATGATGCCGTATGGTATGCGGTTCTTTCCTTTCCGTGATCAAGTGGGCGTGCCATACTACCTAATCATGTTTCTTTGCCTCCACAGTGTATGGAAAACGAGAATGGCTGTGAGACAAACTGAAGTAGATGCTCGTTCAGGAAGTATTTAATTGAAAGGGTCACTTTCCTGAAAATAACCTCTAATACGCAATGTGGGAAACCTGAATGGATGCCAGATTTAACCGAGCTGGCTAACCTAAAACGCTTTTGAAACACGGTGCAGCACACTTTTCGCTGGCCCTTTCAGCGGTAATGTACTTGGGGAGGTTTGCTCACTGTGCTTTTCATTGTAAGAAATAGACAAAAAAACACGGCTGTAGTATAGGGAGTGCTTGGGCCCGACCTAATGAATGTGTTGACACTAATGAGGCGTGTTGACACTAATGGCGACTGCTGGAGACGTCGCTTTAGCCCGTTACACTAGCACAACTACCCTGCCGACAGCTCCCTGTTTGCCGCTTTGCAATTCTTGAACCACTGCAGGTAATAATTTATTTTAGACTCCGCTTCGGAGGAGCAAGTTTGCTCTCGCGGAAGCATACTAGTTATGGCGCAGACCGCTTAGTTTATGCAAGTGCGTTTGTACCCTTATGTCGAAAACAGATGTCCGTTTGAAGGATTGCAGCCATGAAAAATCACAAGCACGAGCGTGCATATGGCAAGGGAGAAACACTGAGACACCTCCCTTTGAAGCGTCGTAGTCCGAAGAGCGTGTCTCCGGCAGATCGTAGTTGAGCGATGTCAAACACCGCTGTATTCCGCCTCGAGAAGCAAATCTCTGGCACCTAGTAGACGGCAGGTTGCGTGGCCGGGTGCTAATAAGTTTGAACGCGCAATGACGCGCCGACTCGCATTTATGTTTCGTTCTCGGTTGTCGCTAGACGTGTGACTGGCCGGTTGGCATGTCACGAGGCCAAATGGCATAGTTGAGTGTGAATTAAGCAGCTTCCAACTAGCACGTCTGTTTTATTATACATGGGTAATATGGGAATCAAGATTAAAATCGAGCCTAGGATCTCCGTTTGATGCTTTGTCGTTTGATAACGCCTCGAAAAATCATAATCGTACCTTTGGAAGGTGACGTGGGAGCGTCCCCTTCTTTTACTACGAGGATATGATGATTCAATTGATCTGAAACCTTGAATCTAATCATATGTCGAAGGTGGCAAGGCATCGCTTGTGCGGTCATCTGAAAGGAAGTCATTACCGCACAATAAAGGATCCAGAAGCGAGATATAACGTGCATGTCACTTCTTTACCTACACAGTAACACGTGCTACAGAAACGTAACCTTCTCGCATGTGTGCCGCATTAATATCATTGATCGTATTTGACTTCCTGAACTTGATGCACAACAAGTTAAAGCTTAGATCTTTCAACAAGGACATTATATATAAGAATAGTCAAAACGAACATGTGCGTCTTGCCGAGGCAGTATGGAAAGTGTTTTAAAATCCATTAGCGAGGGCATGCTGTGGCAGTTAGTGCGAATTAAGCGTTTATAGGGATACAAGAAGAATGCACTGCAAGAAGAAACTTCAAGCATTACTTTTCAGTATTGTGTTGAGCAACGACCAATATATTTCAACGTTCTCCTTTTGTACACAATGTCTGAAATGTAGCTTATCGGTTATGGGATGATGATTGGATTTCACGTTGTAAGCAGCCTTTTCCTCTCTCACGGACGCCAGCGTGAAGGCCTCTAACGTTGGGGCGAAGGGCAGAGAGAGAGAGACGAAGTTTGCTTGTTATGGTCGGTGACATTTTAGGATAAGTCTCCAATTCAATCTTGCCTTGTTTATTTATTACTATTTTGCTATGCAAACTACACGATCAGATAAATAGACTGCGGCCAATAGGCCAAGCTGCTGAACAAAGCAATTTGTTATGAACTGCAAAGAGTTTAAAAACCAGCCAAAACTTAGAGAATAACGACATATGTGATGTAAACCCCTCTAAAAAGATTTATTTTACTCATTCCAAATTCTATAAGCTCCGGCAAAGGAAATGGGCGCATAGCTGGGGCGTGGCTTCGATAAACCAGCAGTTGTGTTGATGGCCACGCACACGTACTAGATATCACGGTATATAGTTTCCTCCTCAACATTTCTAAACTGACCCTATTTCAGCGCAAATTAAGCGTTGAAACTGGTGCTAAGGAAGCTATTACCTATGACTGTCACCTGGAGTATTCACCAAGTCTTCCTTTCCTGAGGCACAATGGTTCAGAATTTTGGGACACACTGCGAGGCAACGTTTTCCATACGGTTGTGTTCATGTTAATGAAAATGATCTCAGTGTGTCAGATACGTAGCGAAATGTTCACTCTCAGGCTTGCCCTGCTCTCATAGCGAGTATTAGGACTGCCATAGAAAACCAATGGGGTTTGTTCTTAATTAACGGAGAGGCAAATCTTAACAGTTTTCTAATACATTTATGAACATATTGAGAGAAATAATTGAATGTACGGATGCCTACAAACTTTTGCTTCTTAAGTTTGGCCTGCGCAGACAAAAAAGTCAAAACTGTTGCCATAGGAATATGACAAGGTTCTATTTGAAAATGACGGCAGAAAAGGAGACGCCCGCGGAAGAAAGATAAGCGGATTATTTGAATTTCATTGTGTTGTTAAACAGTATGTCAGAATTACGCCCAGAATGTTTGAAGCTGCCTGGTTATAAAGCCGGGATTTGCTGTATGTACAACGTTTTCGAATGCGTATGTTATCGTCTTGAGACGACCGGAGCGCGTATTACCTAACCCACTTAAATATCTCAAGCATCCTCTGAACCGGCTGCGCTCTAGCAAATGGCTTTCGACGTTTCGTGGATACCTTCTCATAGACAGCGAGCGCCCTGACACGACTGCGCCTGTCGTGATTATAAAACATCAAGCACGTTATTTTAGATGGTTTGCATTGGAGGCAGTAGCAAAAGTGACGCCTAAACGAACCGAGGGCTAAACTATCACGATTTCTGCGCACTCTTTGGAAGCTGTCATCACATATTGTGCTGAGCGAGACACTGTCGTTAAGTTTGAATATAGTGCTTAGTTACACACAATTTTCGTGACGTGTCTGGGCACCGCTTGCTTTGCATGCAGAAATGAGGGAGAGTTAAATATTGGGGCTGATGCAGTCGGTGCTTGTGTGACGGGCAGATTGTTTGACAGTGAATCAATCATTGCTTTGGCCCAGTGGGTAAAAATGCGCTTACGTAAACAATGTTCATGTCCTTACCTACGCCACTGTGATAACGCCCAGCCTATTGGATGGATTAAGCTCCATTGTATGGTAGCTTTTGCTGCGTCATCATGGATACCTTAATTAGTGTGACGCAAAACGTTGCTTCAGAGCTACATACATGCCGAAATGTCAGCACGTCTCAACGAGTTGCATAGCACCATACGCTGTTTTTCTGGAAAATGATTCCCACTCAGTCGTTATGATTACTAAACACTTGCCTTGATTCCGCCACGCAACTGTGCCCTGGAGGCTTGTCGAATGCTTTATATATATATATCACCCCCCATCCTTATTTTATGTAAGCAAAATTATAGCAGCAAATGACATTGGCGCCTCGAACCAAGGACGTAGGAACGAATCCTGGCCGAGGTGTCCGCTTTTCGATTTAGACGAAAATCAAGGCACCCGTGTGCTGTGTAATGCCAGTTGCACGTTAATGAATCCCAGGTGTTAGTAATTTCCAGTGCCCTCCTGTATGGCGTCTCTCATAGTCTGAGTCGCTTTGGCGCTTTAAACGCCATAAATAAACCAAACCAAATGATATTTGGTCCTAGCGCCCCTATGGGTTACACATATTTTGTATAAGGGGTCAGCGCTTCACTAGTTCGCACTTTCTAAAAAAAAAAAAAGAAGAAAAAAGCACTGAGAGAATGTAAAGAACCAAGGCGCTAACTTACCTCATGCCTTTATTTCACATTTTTCGCAAAAACAATCAATTGCATTAGAACACTTCAGTGTAGTTACGACATTTGCACGACGTTTGAAACAATAACGTCTAAATACCTTGACGGTGCACGGATGCGTTACACAGCTCAAGAGGTAAAGCCACGAACAAGCAAATAACAGAGTTCGTTGAAAGCGTATGCACCACAGAGTAGTTATGGTGACGTGGCATCTGCATCGTGATATCTGCAGTCGGCCAGCTCAGAAGGCGAATCGCCAAGCATGCACTGGGCTTTTACTGCAATTACACCGACAGTTGTTAGCAGCGGGGTGTGCTAACTATGTGCCCCCTTGCTACAGGAGTGGCTCATGTCTCCTAGGTACGAAGAGGTTGACTGACGAAGAGGTTGACTTCCAGGAAATGCATGTATTGCGACAGAAATTCGTACATATAATGTATGATATTCGGTGAGCGGATATATAATGTGATACTTCACAGTTTTGAAAAATGGACATGAGAGATGGCCGGAAGTTGTCATCTAGCGATATACATCCCGATTTTAGCGTCACGATCAAAACACAATAAATTGAATTGATGAATGAATAAAAGCCATACTTTGTTTTTTGGTAAAGTATTTTTTCTTATGTTTATTTCGAAAGCAAACTAAAAAACTTTACTCTCTCCATGGAAAGCAATCATGCAGGCCTTATACACGTCTGTTCCCTTAGTTTCCTTTTATAGCTATCAATCTACTGTATATCTGGGTACGGCTACATTTAGAAAAGTTAATTTTCATGTCCCCACCATGTAGGAAATGGGGCACTTCACCTGATTAGTTGCAGAAGATGCACTCGCCGTTTTTTTTCGTCTTGTACATGTCTGGCCCAGCGCGAGGGCTCCTCTCGCACCACTGCCGATCTTTTTTCGCAACACTTCCTGGGGCCACCGAGCGATTGTCCCAATCATTTCGTTGAAGTCGATGGTGACGTGATGGTGTAGGTGTTCAAGAAAAGATAGAAGAGAATGATGCGCTTGCCACCACGATGACGATGAACACGATGATGCTTGGGTGATCCGCCTCCCCTGGAGCTGTTCAACCATCCGCCACCAGAGTCCATGGAACCGATGGCTCGAGGTCGCGACTAGCGGCTGGGCGGAGGTTGGGTGTACATGTCCGGTTCCTTTGGGTCCTTCAGGTCTTTCGGGTCCTTCGCCTCGGGTCTGGTTGGTCTGTTTGTTCTTGTCTTCAGATCCGGGATGGCGGCTGGGTGGTGGTAGTCGGTCGGTTTTGGGCAGGAAGGGATGAGGTGAAGCTGCTCGGCGATGTCCCAGGGCCCTTGGTCATAGTCCCGTCTTACAGATGGCGTCGATGCTCCAAGGCGAGGGTGGGGATGATAGACCCCGCACCTCCACCAAAATGTTACTTCGTGACAAACAAAGAGACGGCACAACATGGTGACAGGATGAACGATTATTTAATGTCTGGCCTAGCGCGAGGGCTCCTCTCGCACCACTGCCAATCTTCTTCTTCGCAACAATATTTCCAATAACTTCGACCTTCAAAAATTGTGCATCTTTAATTTCATGCTCAATGCAAAATATTATAAATAATGGTAACCTTCCTCTAAAGTTGTTTATAACAAACAATATGAAATATTCACAATAAAATAATGTGCTATCACGAAGATCCCGAACGATGTCAAAAAAAAAGAAAATGTTATGCCCTAAGTAATTTCATCTAGAACTCGTTATAAAGCAGCACTAGCTCATGTTAGACATCTTCTTCAATTCCCCAGGCACTAAAAATGCACTCGAAGTCTGATGTGCAACTCCTCTCATTTATGCCTTTCTTTCTACTTTTTTTGGGCCTTACCACGGCACAGCAATAAATTGGTATTCATTTACAACTCCTGATAAAATATTCCTTTCTACGTTTATGTATTTGTGGTTTTGCTATCAATATTCGATTTCGAGACTTTAGAAGTTCATTCTTTTTACTTGAATAAAGCTTCATTACTGTGGCAACATGTGTCGCATATTTATTTATGCACCTAATCTTCTCTATAGTGTATACTTGCTTTTTGCTTTCACTAATATTTATTATTAGCTTAAATTAGAAATGATCAGGTGACTTCTCATATACCTATGAACATGAAGTGCCCCTGTCAGGGCTAAAATGGTACCTCCTTCTGCAGTACTCTGTCACACGTAACAGTTCCAATAATAAACTGAGATGGGTTTGAAAAATGCGACCAGTTTTAGGAATCTGTTGTCGAGTGCAAAAGTTTGAAAAAAAAAAAAACTACTAGTAGCACCAAAGGAATTTATTATAACCCAATGTTTCGGGACCTGCTCGGTCTCTTCTTCAGGGGCGACTGAATTGCGAGCCCGCATTAGCAGGCAGCGGCCTTCGCTTCCCTTTTCCCAACACGTGTCGAGCGTCCATTGGTGTATATGAGGGGTAGCGTTCCAGGATTCCTATGCACTGCCAACAACAACCACATACTGCAAATTATTTTAATATTATTGCAGTCTAGTTATTATAGGCGTCATGATTATTAACTTGTTAGTATGATATGTCTCTTTTTCATATGCAAGTCTATGTTCCAGTATTTCTTTGGGAATTGGGGATTAGGGTTACTAAATAAACGGCAGTGACTGAGTCAGTTTAGAAAGAGCAGAGATGCAGTTGAAAACAAATCTGCTTTATATGTGGGTTGTAATTTTACGCTTATGAGAATTGAAGGTCTCTAGGAGCAGCCTGGGGTTCGAATATAAAGTGACAGGCTTATGGGAGTTATATGTGAGGAAACATTTTGAATCGGTAAAGGAAACAAAAATCAGCGGCAGCTTCACGTCTGCGCCGTTAGAAGAAATCCGCTTTTGGCAAAGAAAAAAGAATTGAGTATTGGACTTGAGAAGAAAATGCGTGGCCGCCGCCTCGAAGACTTATTACGGGATCTCTTTTTTTTTTTCTGAAGCTGATATCAGGATGTTTGCGTAAATATATAACGCAGTCCACACACATCTGCTTCAAGATGTTTACTTAAATATATAATGCAGTCCGCATATAATTCCTTGCTTCTTGCTTCGGCGCATAGCCTAAATAGAGCGCGTTATGTTGGTATTATAAAGATGTCGCCTGCGAGCACGTCATTTACTTTCACATCTAGCACTTGCCCACTTATCTAGTAGGCAGTTGTCCATGGTGCTCATATAACTGGCTAACTTAACTTACTCTGCTATTCGTTACAGACAATCCACACTTTCTTTTGAATAAACACTCCATGTTTTGTTGCTAGTTGCACAGTTGCTGAGCCGCAATATCGTGTGCAATGATACCTGAAGTTTTAAAATTTAAGGAGACGTCTATAGTTTGGTTTAGTTTGCTTTCTAGAGTCTAATTTAACATAGCAACTAAGGTCATGAGGGACGCCGTAGGGGAGGACTCTCGAAAATCTGACCGCCTGTGCGCTGACATCGCACAGCACATGTGCGCCTTATGCTGATATGGTCTATATAAAAACACTTCACGTATCAGTAGGATATCATATAAAGTGTCTTATGAAAAGAGGGATGGGGACTGTTTTTGAAGGCTAACGCGCTGAAGGTATCAATGTAACATTTATGCCTAGTTGGCATCGGCGAAATGGGGTCGCCCACCGGCGCGGCAACAATTCATTAAACTGTTAAGTTTTTGGTAGTGCCTAAATATTAAAAAAATTTTTTCTCTCTTTCCAAGTATCAAGAACTGTTTTCTGGGAGAGGAAGAATTCGACTTCTTACATTAAAATAATATGGCCCGTACACCGACACTTCCATTGCTTTATTAAGAGAAAAATCGAACTAAATCTCAACCAGCCTCGAAAACCTTTTTAATATGACTTTCAAAGACGGCACGAGCTCTTTTTTCTATCTGCAGACAAAGGCTGCCAATGAACAATGACACTTCAGCTCTTTGCATCAGGCAAGCGTTTCATGGCATGCACAAGGAAAACAGGCGCACTTTTGTACCTTCCGGAATGAAAACAAAAGTGGTGACGAAGGACAACGAGAAAAGAAGCGGGGCGCCAACATAAAAATTATTTCGTCTTAGGTTTCAACGGAGGCAGAAAAACAATTTGGGGCATGAAGTGTTAAACTTTCTTTTGCGGCTGTCTTGGTTCCTGATATGGCTCTCTGCAGCCTCAAAAATGTACTTCTGAGTGTTCTGAGTGCAGTTTCCACTGCTGCCTTGAATTCAATTCACGCATGGAGTCATGGGCAATTGCGTCATGACTCTTAATGAAGCAAAATAAGGGTTTAAAGGCCCCTTGGAGATTTCTTCTTAAGCGCGTAATAAACTCCAGACAATCTGATTGCCTCTTATCTTATCCATTGTTTCAAGACTGCTCCCTTTCTAGGATTACTAATGGGGATACGCCCTGCAAGCGTAATTTTCCCTCTTTTCTGACCTTAGATAAGTTGTATTAGAAACATCCAGTGCCAGGAGCAGCGTTTTGTTTGGCCATGAAAGCCCGCGTTTCGTCGTCTAAAAGCACATCATGTTATGGCATTTATATGTGCAACCTCATTTACGTTTGTAGAAACGCGTAAGCGCCAAGACACGGCGAGATTTTCGGTACATTCTCTCGTTTTTGCTAGAACTTCCATTTTGGTCTCTGGTATGGACTTTCCTTCCTTCATGGTAGCCTATCATGTGACGTCGATGTCATACAAATCGGCGTAAACATTTCTTGCCGCCTCCCGTAATGAACGGTCCTTGTCATCTGCTGCTATCTTGCATCTTCAAAGGCGCTCCTGAGAAGACTTTGTTTACTCCATTCGACATCGCATCGGGTGCACTGCCCCGTCACGTTTGCCCTGAGTTTCGCGGTTATCGACCTGGTTTTGTCGTCTGCATGACAAAGGCTTCGCCGAATGGCCTCCACTTTGTTTACGCAACTTCCTTTTCGCAACATTCTTTTACGCAACTTGGCCTTTCCTCACCATCACATCCAAAGCAGTCCGGGCAAGCAAACTGGCCATAGCCGCTTTGAATGAGGGCGAAAGTCTGCGCCTTATGCGGTCGGAACATTGAAGGTTGCCGCAAGCTGAAAATATTATGAACAGAAATTCTTTGTCAGTAAGGCAAACTTGCAGACCAGTAACGTAGGCTGCTCACAAGATATTGTCACGAACTATTTAAACCTTGATTTGTTCTTATTCTACAGCCGCTTGCATGCAGCCTCATCATTGTGATTCTAGCTCGCTAATCGATTCTGTATTCCATGTTTGTTCATGCTCTTTGTCGCGAGACGACGCTTTATCATTCTCTCGGTCGCGCAAGATGCGTCGGGACGTATCTCAAGGATTCCAACCGCAAGCGTGTGTTTCTTCAATGTTCCAGGTCATGCTAGTCACCGTTTGCAGCTTTATCTTGATCATTCCTTTCCACCTTTAAAATCATTGCTGACAAGTGAAACTGGCATTCTTAGTTCGACGACCGACGAACACGAATGTTGTTATCGTCGCCTCCGATTGCTTACTTCTTTCGGGCGCAAGTCAACTCAATAAAGAGTTCCTTCAATCCACTCCCAGACTCTTCATTTGTGTTATCGGCCTTGTCACCACCACGTGACATCTGGCGGAGGTGCGGAATCCCTGTCAACGTGACCAAGCCGCTGAAGATGGAACTAGCCGGGAAAGCACAGCTACTCGTTTTCGTCCAGCCCCGTGAGCCAGCAAGCTTCCAAGGACTTCCGGATGAAGGCGCAGAAGACTGGCTTGACATTTTCAAGAGCGCGGCCTCCTTCAACCGTTGGGACGGCTTAGCAAAATTGAGGCAGGTGTATTTCGCACTTCAGGGATCTGCGCGAATCTGGTTTGAGAACCGCAAAGCTTGCTTGCATAATTGGGATACTTTTAAGACAACGAGCGCAGTATCTCCTTCAATGCAGGATTCAACTTCCAAATTAGTGCGTCCTAGCTTACTTTGGAGAGATGAAGCGTCTTTTCCACCCTGCCGATCCTGACATGACTGAGGAAAACAAGGTCAACTTCCTGATGTGCGGCTTAAAAGATAAACGTTTTGCCGGTCTAGTACGTCAGCCGCAAATACTGTGGCGGAATGCTGCCAGGAATCAGTGAGTATAGAGAAGAGCATGGAAACAAGAAACCGCTAGCAAAACCGATCAATCCAAGTCTTCCCCACAGGCCACTATGACTCCTCCCCTATCAGCGGAGACAGTCTGCGAGAGATTATCCGTGAGGTCCTTCGAGAAAAGCTACGCAGGCTCCTCCCGTCGCCAACGTAGCCGCAGGTTGCGTTGCTCGCGGACGTCCTCCGTAAAGAAGTTCGACCGGCATTGAGCGTTCTTCAAACGGCGGCTCCGACAGCTCCGATGCAAGGACAAACAGCAATGAACTATGCTGCTGCGTTACGACGACGTGCTTTTCGACGAGTCGCCTGCTGAAGCGTGTTGAAGGAGAATAAAGCACCGAAGCGCGAGTTCTCGTTCGTGAAACGCCAAAAATATACGTTTTTTTCTTCTTTTTCGAACTCCTGAACGCAAGCCTCAAAGTAACAAACTCTACGTATATCTACTCAGTATTCCATCTGCGCTTCCTGCGTCATCCCCAAAGAAGCAATGAAGGCGGTATGAATACCAATGAGGGAGGGCGCAAAGCTATCTTGAATCGGGCAAAGCATAAACAAGCAGTGAAACTCCTTTCTTCAGCAGAAAGCCTAAGACAAAATAAAATAATTTCATATGTATATTGAAACGGTTTTGCGTTCACGTTCGAAGAAACTAATGCTGGGGGAGAAAATGTGTTTTAATTTGTGCAAATCTCATCACGCGAGTAGAAAACTCACCGGAAGCATAAATAGCGGTTATTAACAAACGTGCCGCGAATGATCAGGCGCATGTCACAAACAAATCTCACAGACCCTACATAGGTGGCAAATTAAGATTGATAAGAAACACAACGGTTGATAAGCTTGTCCTTTGGTATTCGTATCATTTATTTAGATGTGAAGACAGAATTTTATAAATTTGGAATAAATGCGTGCGTATGGTCACTCGAAAGGCTTTACCTGGAGAATTTGTTCGTCCCGGCTCTTTGTTTCTTTATGAGTGGAGTACTTTCACTTGCATGGCCAGATTGTGCATATAAGCGTTGTGCCATAATACGCATTTCACGCGTTCCCCTCCCCTCCCTAAAAAAAGAAAACCAATTTGGCAGCCGGTAAAGTCTAATGAACCTAGTTAGATAAATACTTTAAGTAAGGTTAGGATGGAACGCATTCGGCAAGTGCTCGCAAATTGACTAGCAGCTTGCCGGTATCGTCAAAAAGGAAAGTATACAGCAGTTCCAACTTACCTGTAGTCACCCATGGGGTTGAAATCTGGAGGCTAAGGAAGAAGGTTCTACTTGAGTTGAGGACAACGCAGATAGCTATGGAACAGTTAGATAGATGGATTTATTGAAAGGAAAAGGCAGAGACGTTGGCCCGAATAATTCAAATCTGGCCTGCTACTCTGCACTGGGGAAGGGGAAGGAGAGAAGAAAGAAGGTCATGATGGGTGACGATGTGGGCGAAGGCATATGAAATATATATACAGACACAGCAGCTTGCTTTACAAGCGCGAATCAAGTCCGCTGGCGCTCAAATAATGGCAAAAAGCACGCACTGCCTGGACGCCCTTCCCCTTGTCCTGCCAAGCGCCCAGCAGCAGTTCCTCCGACAGAGGCCTCTTGTCCAAACGCTTCCAGGAAGCAGCTAGCACATTTCTTTCGTTCGCATACTCTGGGCACACCAATAATACATGGTCCACAGTCTCTGGGATGCCACAAGTTGAACATTCCGGCGAGTCTATCTGTCCAATTAAATGTAAGTACTTGCGCGTGAAAGTCACGTTTAAACGAAGTCTATGTATCAAGCATGCCTGATGACGCGGAATATCACGCGGTACATTAAATTTAGATGTTCGATCGAGCCTTCTTAGACGGATGTGTCGAGCGTCTGGTTGAGCCCAGTAAGCTGCTGTAGCAATATTCATACAACTCTTTAGAAGACACGTCGTATCCGCTCTTGAAAAAGGCACAGCTGTTTGGAAGCCATTGATGAGTGCACTTTTCGCTTCAACATCGGCCTGCTCATTCCCATGGAGACCGCCGTTGGCAGGGATCCATTGAAACATTATCATGTGGCCTTGCAGCTGGGCAGATGTGATGAGCTCCACAATGTTTAGTGCCAGGGACTGATAGGCAGTGTGGCGTAAGAAGTTTTCCAAAATTGTAATGCGCTCTTCGAGTCCGTGAATATACATCATTTTTGAGGTGGTTCCCCACATATGTAGCGAATAGATTCCCGAATGGCTACAAGTTCGGTAGCGGTTGATGTAGAGGTATGTCCCAAAAGGAAATGCAGAGTCGTTTTCTGAGCTGGTATGACCACAGCTGCAGCAGATGCCTGTGCTGACACAGATCCATCGGTGTATACGTGAATATAATTGGGATATTCTGACCAGATGTGTGCCAGAGTAAGTTGTTTGAGTCCACTAATTGGTACCATTGATTTGGGAACACGAAGGTGCACCAAAGAAAATGGTATAGGGGTAATGGTAAGAGATAGGAAGAGTACAGAGTGGGCCAGAGAAATGACTCAAAATACGAACTTTCTAATGGAAATCAAAAAGAGGAAATGGACATGGGTAGGACATGTAGTGCGAAGAGAGGAGAACCGATGGTTCCTAAAGGTAACAAATTGCGATTCGAAGACGAGGAAAGCGTAGCAGGAGACGGCAGTTAGTTAGGTCGGCGGATGAGGTGAAAAAGATTGCAGGGGTCAAATGAATGCAGCTGGACCAGGACCGGGTTATTTAGAGGATTTTGAGAGAAATCATTTGCTCTACAAAGGTTACAGTTCTGTAAAAAACTGTTAAAAAGGCTGACGGCCGAAGAATTGACGCGTTTGAATTGTGGTGCTGGCGAAGACTCTTGAGAGTTCCTTGGACTGCCAGAAGATCAAATCAGTCGATATTGTCGACCATAAACCCTGACTGCTCATTGGAGGGTCAAATTCTAAAGTTAAAGTTCAGCTACTTTGGTCATCTGATGAGAAGAGAGGAGTCGCTGGAGAAAGATTTGATGTTGGGAAAGGTTGAGGGTCGCCGGAGAAGGGGTAGGCAGCGAACGCGATGGTTAGATGGCATCCTCGAGGCACTGCAGATGAAGTTATGTGATGTTAGGAAGATAGTGAGAGACCGGAAAGCGTGGCGTGACATGGTCCATAGGGTCCCGAAGAGTCGGACACGACTGAATGACTGAACTGAACTGAACTGGTTACAGTTCGGCTGATGATTATGATGAACTCAGACCGATATAGCTCGGTTTTGCGTGGTTTCGCTTGGCTTAGCGTTTGGTTTCGGATACTACTCGTCCAGACGTTTTCTAATACCGATGATTTCACGTCTAAGCGTAAAGTTGAATATTTGGTACCAAACGACTAATTAATGATATTTATTTAGAACTTGTAATTAGTGTTTTGCAATCGTACAGAGTCGATCGCACTTGACTCAAGCACTTGAGCGGTGTTCTGTGGTGAAAATAAACTTAAATTTGAAGGCAGGCACTACGTTTTAGGAATCATTTGTGCCGCAGCGCACCGCTCGAGCGTTCAGAGAAATGTGATCGACTCTGTATTCGATATACGCTATCCAACAATGTGTGACTTGATTCTGTGGCATAAATTAAACTTTGATAACAAATAACGATATCTAATGAAGACTTACAAAACTCTCCAGTGCAGGTACACTTGGCATAAGGTAGCGAATCATATATGACTTGATGCTTGTTCAGGCGATAAAACTCACCCTGCTTTCCTTTTTTCGTTTTATGCCATGGTATAAGAATGATAATTTCGTTTCGAAGGGGACATGAAACGGAGACGCTTTCGCGAACAGACTGTCACAGTGTCCTTGGTCCCGTATTACACGAACATGAACCGTTACACTACCGGATTTATTACTACTAAAACCGGTCGTGCACACAAGACAAAAAGACGCACCATCATAATAACCGACCAGGCGTGCTTTAAACATAAGGGGCGAATGTTTACTCTTCTTAATCGGAGGCTTATACGCGCAAGAGTCTCTTTGTGATCATTCTGGTCCACATGGTTCTTTTTTGTATGTACAGTAACTCTCTCAACAGCAGATTACACTCGTTTCCTCTCGCTAATTGTACTACAAAAAAAATATTCTCCATGACAGAACTTTTGGAACATAAAATAAATAGTATTATACGTATAGCGGTGAATGCGACATAATATAATGTGAAAAGTGAAATGATAGGATATAAATGTCCTGTGCAGCTGCAAGGGAACTCAGTGTGAGTGTTTCAAAAGCGGGGAATGTCTGAACTGCATGTCAATAGTTTTCATAAGTTGTGCTGCAAAGCTCGTCACAAATAAAACAGTAAGTAATGAGCAGAAATTACTTGTTTACACAACACGTTTCTGAACGAAAACCAAGTATCAACATCTGATGAGCTGTCCACTCGACTGCAAGCATCACGGAAACTTCCTAGTTCTGCGCATGCCGCTCGCTCTTTCCGGTGTTTCAGTACAGAACGCTATCGTTGCGCTTGATTTGTTAAAATGATCGATTAAACGGTAACGTTTTCTTGAACTTGACAGCCCGCGATTAAATTTCTCATTAACTTGTCGCTTCTGTCGCCATGTGCTGCAATAACTTTTCCGGTGTTGGAAGCCCGTTCTGGTAATTCGGAAAGCAGGCAATGTCTCATCAAATTGTCATTTGGTTGACGCTCGGTTGCGCGTGCACCATTAGGCGACCGATAAAGGAAAGATTACGCTTCACATGTAATTAAAAGTGGAGCCCCTAAAGTGCAGCCGCATGAGAAACTTTTGGCCACTGCACATCAAAGCTTGTCGTTATCAATCAATGCGCTGATATATTACATAAGCGCAAATTCTTCAGTAAGTGAGCATTTGAACAGGAAGTTTTTAGGAAAGTGGGCGCTTGCTTTTGAGGGCTGCTTTCATCGTTTGCCTTTTCTTTCTGGCTAACCATCTAATGCTATCAGCTATGAAAACGTTCGCGCCTTACCCTTTACATAATGGAACGAAAGTTTAAAGTGCACATAAACAGGTTCACAACTAGTACTAATATCAAGCAGTTCGAAACGAACGACTTTTGAGCGGGAATATTTTGGTTAAAACAAAATGCTCTACTAATATTGCCCCAAAATGTCCTTGTCAGCCAATGAACTTTAGGTATTTCTTATTTCAGGTTGCGCCTTTCTTACATTTAATCTGGTTCCACATAAGAGTCAGTAAGTAAGCGGAACCTAAAAAAAAAAGTTCCGCTTTACATGTGGGACAGTGTCCTAGATAAAAAGTTGACTGCATAGGCGGAACATCGTTCTCGTTTAATCGTAAAGATTTTATGTGAAACGTACATTTAACTGAAACAACGTTCCACGTACAGGGTCTCTCTTGCAGCAGAGGGCTCACACTCATCGGTTGTCGTTTTTTCCAATCAGCACTGGCACGCAACGATATGCTCTCATTATTGTCAATTCTTCACTTCAATTCTTCACCGCATTATTGAGATGAGAGAGTTAGCACTTGCAGGTAAAAGAAATGTCTGGTGGCTTTAGCGTCGACCGTTTGAAGCCTCGTAACCTCGAAATATCCCGAGCATGCCTCTTGCAGGTGGGAGATTACGTGGCCTACTCTGATTGACTGAAGGTAGACTGGCACACTGGCGGTCATTTCTCTTTCATGCACGGAATTCGCCGGACACGTGAGTGGTCAGCGGATTGTGCGACTCCCCGAAACCAGATTGAGTTGGAAGATTCTCAAGGAGTCCAAGGAGGCACCTTTCTTTGAAGAAGAGCGCAAAAAGTTGCAAACTTTTCGATTAGAGCCAGTTCGACATAATATCATTTAGTCACACGCATTGACATGCTGAAGTAGGTAAGTGATCTTTATCGATGAGCCTAAAAGGGTGTTACGTCCTAAGGTTGGTCTGGTTCTTGATCCCGGGAGGTAGCAAAAAGTCCATAACGGTCGGCGACCTTTCCAGCCTGCTATACCAGTCGCCTTGGTGAGGCGGTTCGGACCTGGAAGACAGTTATCCCCCAACCTTCTAGGTCCGCGAGGTTCCAGCGAAATGGTGGCTGAGTGTAATTTTCAACTATTTGCTGCACTGTTCCGGAGCAAACAGTCCCCTTATATAAGAAAAAAAAGAAGATAATCAAATTCACACTCTTACTGCTTTTACATTGTTTCTTATCTCCAAATAATAGCGTAATGGCTATTGACAGCACACACCCCACATATGCAAACTGCATTAATTGGGAAGAAATTCTATCGCCTTCGTACTAAGATTTAGAGGTTGCTCACACAACGTGCTTTTTTTAGCTAACCATAATTATGCCGCTGTCATCTGTAGGCGAATGAAATTTAAGCTTAGAAGGCTGGAAGAAACTGGCGAGAACCCAAATTTACTTCGGAGGAGGGCGTTACAATACGTTTTTTCCACTTTTGGAGCGCGTTTGTATCCCTTTGGTTGATTTTTATGAATTGGATTTTTTTCAGGCGTGAGTTTTACATTTACATTATTTATGAAAATACCTAGACAGAAAGCTAATTTCCTTGTAACCAAATTCCAACCACAAATGGCAAAAAAATTGCATCTTGCAGGCTATTTCACAGCCGAGATCTTCAGAATGAAAGAAAAAAAATCATGACTGGCAAACGAAATGAAAGAACACAGAGATATGTAGTTCCATGCAAAGACAACACTTTCCAGAGCACATAGATGAAGGACACAAAACAGATGTATTGTAGAATCGCTTATTTTTTAATGAATGTATTGCGTAGATAATACCACTCTCGCTACAAGATGTCCACAAGACGAATGATTGCTTAAGCATGACTCCACGGTGGCGCGTCACTTAATTCAGGGAGTTGTCGACGTTTCCACCTGTCATGGCTGAGCACGTGCTCAAATGCGAACTGTGCTCTTTGACTCATTTCTTCGACTCGTACATTCTGCAGCGTAAATGTTTTGCAGGCTGGGAGCCGTCTTAAAGAATCCAAGAACAAGTAGTTACAAGGGTTCTCGATTTATTTTCACCTTTGGCGACTTAACGTTTTTGACGAGGGCGTGGTGAAGAGGTTGGAAAGGAGTTTTTGCGGTTATTTTTGATTAAAGATGCTTTTATAGAAATCAATTTGTCCTTTGAAATAAAATAATTATAAGCCATTTTTAGTCTTTTAGGAACAACGTTAGCAGCCGAAAGGGACCATATCAATGCCAGAGGAGGTATTTATCGTAACTGAAAATTGAATGTACAGGGTCATCCACTTCTAGCCATAACATGGTCACTGCTTTAAAAGCAACATTACGTTCCACGCAGGTGCATATCAATGCAAAACGATGAGAGCACAGAGGGATTCGGACGTGCCGCTTCACATACCTGCCACTTAGCTTTATTGCGTGGCCGGCTCGGACGCAATGACGCTTTGAAAGCAGTGACCATGCTATAGCTAGAAGTGGATGAGGCTGTACATAGAAGAAAGGAAAAAAAAAGCTTGAGCTATAATTTTATTACTATAGGAACACTAACCACCGCTCACTTCCACTTGCCTTTCGACAGTTATTAATATGTTAAGCCTGCCGTGCTTCATGTGCTGTGGGCTGGGCAGAAGTCTTTTATTTCTTTTAAAAATGTTTACACTAACTTCTATTGTTATTGTGCTGTCAAAATCGAGCTACTGGTTGCCGTTATAACCCTGTTGGGCTTGAATGAACATGAAAGCAGCACTCATCAACGTAGTTTCTTCTTTGTAAAGTGCCTTGAGCTTCATACCTGATTCAGGTGCGGAGGATGTGATAGCTTCACGGTAAGAAAATTGTGTTCCTTGCTTAAAAGCAAGAATGCAATTCACCTTGAAAGAATGCCATGCAATGTTTGTAAAATACAAATGTTTATAATTTCCAGCAATCCTTTACCAAAATATATTGAGTTGTTAAATTGAGTTCGATATTTTAGACAGAAATTTCGGGGAAAGTTTTAAGGAAACGATGTTACTATTTAGCGGTTGGCATCCGACAATATCGCTATTCATTGTACTGCGTCCACAGATCGAAGATAAAAATTTGCAGGCTGGCTGTCCATAACTTATACCACAACATACGAAGAAAAATTGCGCATGTCATGAGGCAACATTGGTTTGGAGCCATAAATGTAGCATGATTCTTTCACGCAACAACTGCACATATTTCTAGACTAAAAATATTTGAGGTTATCAAGAAATCTTGCAAAAACTTAAAGAATAGTTACGCTCTAAAATATTGTCAACATAACATTTTTGTCCGTTGGCCTAAATGCAACATGTTGGCAAGTCGAGACGAATGTATTGAAAGTTACCCTGTAAACCGACACAGTGCAACATTCCATGGTCTTTACCTCTGGCATTGTTAGTATTTTTCTTCGCGTTTTTACGTTTAGACCGCACACCTTTCGGGAGAACTCTCGGCATCGTAAGGCGTTGCTGCTGGCTAGTGCTAAGCTGTCGAGAAATTCCTCTAATTTATGCTCCGAACGTGCTTTCAAACAACAAATGTAACCAAAAACGCCTGCTCCGGGAGCCTGGGTGTTTCAAAGTTGGCTGAACTAAAGCAGTCATTATCGCTGCATCATGCATCAAATTGGTCTGGCCTGTAAAGTTCACAGCCCATTCTGCACAGACGCTTTCTTTGCGCGCCTTGGGACCCTCCTCGGACGCCTGTTTTCGCGCTTGGCGCGTTTCAACTTTGTGTTTTGTTGCTCTTCTGTTTGCGAGCTATAGCTTCTTTTCATCTCAACAGGTGCAACAATTGACTGTACTCTTGGTCTGAGTTAGTGTATCAGCTCAGCGCAGTGAAAATTGGTACAGAGAACTGGGGCAGCGACGTCGGTGTGCCATGTAGACTTTTCTTGCTGCCAATCAGGAGAGCGAAAATTATTGCACTGCAACTGTGGAGCCAATCGGGGGCAGATAAAAAGCACCTGCATATGTGCCGCATGGACTCGACTATAAGCCACAATTATGTTGCTCCATTTTAGCGTTGTTCAGCCCTGAAATGTTATTTATTCGAACTGCCCTTGGTGTAACTGCTTAATCGTGCAATACAATCTGATGCTTTATATAAGGCATCTATTGCTGACGTACTTATGGTTTTTTGTTGCCGTCGCTTACACTAGCTGCTTGGGCTTGGCTCCTCAATGTCTGCGTTACCTAAGCTAAGTCGATTCACTTTTATCCGCTGCATTTGAAGTTTCAGCAGCCTAAAAAGTTTAAGAAAGGTATGCGGGAAAACGGTACGTGATTTGGTATTATGCCGCAAAATAGGTGCAGCATGTATGTTTTTGTCGTCCACAACCATCTGTAACTAGCGATTCGGGTGGGCATTCTGAGTTAAATGGCCAAAGACGAGAACAGTGGGACATTCCGAAAGTTGACAATATATTGGTAGCACCATGTAGCTGTAATCACTTAGCACACACCGAGGGAGCGTACTGTACAAGGAACTTGGCGGTCCTGTAAACCATACTTTCCATTTTTTGGAATTTTTTTTTCTCGAATTCTATGATCCAAAGAGAGGCGGCGTGGCCAATTGAGGAGCGTAGCCTTTAATCGTACGTACACGGAGTATGCGTATAAATGCAAAAAACAAACAAACAAAAACAAAACAAAAATCACGTCTTCTTTATACTACAAATTCAATTCTTTTTGTGGCTGCTGAAACTTGTAATATTTGTGATCATTCTACAGAAAAATGTATGCTGCATATGCTGAGCCTGGTTTTGTTGTTTATTTAGTTTGACCTTGACGTCAATTGATTTGAAATAAGCCGAGGGTGACTGAAGCGAGCAACGAATCAGAGACATGGTTGGTTATGCCACGGTGCAACTGCTAGCCGTCCTGTTGCCAAGAAAATCTGCCTGCCAGACGCACATGCAGCACCATATACCGAGTGTCCCAGCTAAATTGGACCAAGGGAGCAGAGGTGTTTTCGTCCATTACTTTTCTTCGCCATTGGAAAAAGAGGAAATTGTTAGCGGTTTTCACTTCACATATACAGCTTGTTTCAGGCAATTTCAAGCAGGCGCTACATATTTTTAGTTTTGCAAGCTAAGTTTATGAGTAAGAAAAACACAACTAAGGATGTAGTGACCTTTTATTTCTGTTATTTCAGCTGTTTACGTTCGTGCCGTACGCCTTTGATCTCTTGCCCAAGAGAGCTAAACTTTATGAAAAATACTCCTCTAAAATCTTGTACATAAATGCGTCATATAATATTGCTTAAGGAAACGCCGCGATGTATTTAATTTAGTGAAGTAGGCTTTTCAGGTCTCTCTGAAGCATTAGAAAAGGCGAAATTCCCGCTGCGGTTTTTTCATGGGCTCAGGAAAACAGGCGCTGGATAAGTGGCAACCGCCAACAGCACAGAGACGGAAAGGCTGTACGCACGTCTTCCACACACACACACACACACACACACACACACACACACACACACACACACACACACACACACACACACACACACACACACACACACACACACACACACACACACACACACACACACACACACACACACACACACACACACACACACACACACACACACACACACACACACACACACACACACACACACACACACACACACACACACACACACACACACACACACACACACACACACACACACACACACACACACACACACACACACACACACACACACACACACACACACACACACACACACACACACACACACACACACACACACACACACACACACACACACACACACACACACACACACACACACACACACACACACACACACACACACACACACACACACACACACACACACACACACACACACACACACACACACACACACACACACACACACACACACACACACACACACACACACACACACACACACACACACACACACACACACACACACACACACACACACACACACACACACACACACACACACACACACACACACACACACACACACACACACACACACACACACACACACACACACACACACACACACACACACACACACACACACACACACACACACACACACACACACACACACACACACACACACACACACACACACACACACACACACACACACACACACACACACACGCACACACGCACGCACGCACGCACGCACGCACGCACGCACGCACGCACGCACGCACACACACACACACACACACACACACACACACACACACACACACACACACACACACACACACACACACACACACACACTGCAAGCTGGAAATTTTATTAACCCAATTTGGGCCTTTCATGTCCCACCAGGGGAACATGAAAATTAATTGTGGGGAGAGGGGCACCTTCGACCACATTATATGGGAATGTGTCGACTCCCCTGGAGTCGAGGAATATATCAATAGCAGAGAGCTGAAGCGTGGCCTTTTAACCGAAGCGTGGCCTTGTGGTAGAGCATCCGCCTCGTGTTCGGGAGGTACTAGGTTTAATCTCTCGTGCCGCCGGGTACCCACTGGCTTTTCAATGAGTACAAGCTTTCCCCCGGCCTGGTGCTCGGCTCTTTGGGGTGCAATGTTTGAGAAAGGGGTCGTAGGTCTCAAATAGTTGCTCCGATGTGGCAGTGATCAGTCCGCCATCGGACAACAATAAGTCCGCCTTGTGCGGCAAAAGCCCAATACGTGGCCCTTTCCCCACGCATTTCACCCCAGAAGAGCCGAGCACCAGGCCGGGGGAAAGCTTGTACCCATTGAAAAACCGGTGGGTAACCGGCGGCACAGGAAATCGATCCTTGTACCTCCCGAATACGAGGCTCATGCTTTACTACAAGGCCTTGCTGCGGAGCGAAGACCCCGCTCGGCTGCAACCCTGGGGGCCGAGGCCGCGAAGAGACAAAATCTTCTTCTTAGCCTTTAGTCGCGGAGGCTCCAGCCCCCATCCCCTAGGCCTGCGGGATCCATCCATCCGTCCGTCCGTCCCTAATGTGCACTGACATCGCACAGTACAAGGAGGCCTCTCCTTTCGTCTCCTTGAAACACAGTACCAAATTTGTTTACAGGTTAGGAAAGGCGCAGTATCCGTCACAACTTTCAACGGACACCTTAACTGATCCGTAAGGAAAAGGAGGCAGGTGGGTGTGAAAACAGAGAGAAAGAGGTGCCGTATGGAGGCTTCGGACCACCGCGCAATAGAGGCCTTTGCCCCAACGCACATTAGTGGTCTAAAGTGAGCCCTAGAATGTTTTTGACATCTTTGTATACTCTTCTTTCCATTTTTTTTTGTTGTTTTCAATCGGTGAATTGAATACTCAAGATTTTCTGGATTAGAACCATCACGCACTGGCTTTTCATTCAGAGCGTATTGAAACCTTTGATTTCCCTTTCTTTATTTTTTTTTATTTCAATAACAATTCGTTCACAAGAAGGGAAAGGCGCAGAAATCGGTGGACACGCGCAGTCGCCACCACGGAGGGAGAGGGGGCTGAGCTGGGGGGCTGCGAAGGGGGCAGACCTGTTCACGAGGCCCGATGGCGACGATGACGTAAAACGCAGGAACGGGCGCCAAACAGCCGCGCTCTGAAATAAAAATAGGAATTTCTGCAACGCTCACCGTCTATTTTGGTGATCCCGAAAGACCCTAAATGTACTCTTTTTCTGGAGCTCAGTGGCATCCCGCTCATTCCCTAAAGGCATCAACTGCTAGATAAGCTACAAAAAGAAAAGGTACACTGCGACGTATAAAGCAATACAGAAGCCTTCTCTCCACCTACAAACAAGCTCACACAAGATGAAGGTGGAAGGAGGGAACAAATACTAGCACTTCTTGCAAACGCCGGTCATAACAAATAAGAGAGTTAGGGGAAGCTCAGGGCAGAGCGAGAGAAACTTCGGCGAATGTGTCCACAAACCAAGAAGCCTTCGTGCGCTGGCGACCTACGATAAGAGGACAGGCGACGACCCCAACCGATGGCGGGGCATTCGGCGTCAATAAGATTGGGTCGGTGCTCCTTTTGATAACCGGAAGGCTAAGTTGCTCTAGCGGAACTATGGGACACTGCAATTGGTAGCAGACTTCTTGCCGACAAACTGCAGCAACCCTGTGAGAAAAAAAAGGAAAACCATGTTTTGTCACCTGGGCTAGCCATTGTAAATGACCCAGTGTTTTTCCCTGTTCCCTAGTCTGACTATAGGGTTTATTCATTCGTCCATTTCTGCAGGTGGCGAATGTGTGAGTAAGCCGTGCATACGAGGAAAAATTTATGTTATGACGTTAACGTCTCTCATGTACACATAGTCACAGAGATACCGTCTCGAACCTGCTTCCGTTACACCCGGAACGTTTTTACTGCCTTGTAGAAGGAGAGTGGATAAACCGAGAATAAATGAAAGTTGCACTCGAGCTTAGCCGAATATACTTGCGAACAACATGAGAAACACGGTTCAGCCCTTTGCAAAGCAGTCTTAAAGAAAATATTAGTTCGTTAGAAAATATTCGTAGCCTCAGTCGACCACTAGAGCGACTCTTATTGACTCTGAACTCTCCCGTTTTTTGTCTGCGAGGAGGAAGTATCTATATGATAGCATAAAATCGAACGGATGAACGAAACCCACCGCCGGACACCCACCGGTAAAAATGGGTACAAGCGTCCCCCGGTCTGGCGCTCGGCTTTTCCAGGGGTGTGCGTTTGGGAGAAGCTCCGTAAACCCCGCTGCGCGCCCCTTCTCCGCAGTGGGCCAAAACCCAGTTTCGAACCTCTCAGCCTGCAAAGGTGGTTCTGTTTGTCTTGCAAAGGTACTTCCTCTGACCCTCATCTGAAGTGCTTTCTTAGAGCCTCAGCTGCAGCAGTCCTAAAAAAAAACCAAACCCACCGCCGGACACCCACCGGTAAAATGAGTACAAGCGTCCCCCGGCCCGGCGGTTGTACCCATTTTACCGGTGGGTGTCCGGCGGTGGGTTTCGAACTGGCCACCTCCCGCAGTCGAGAAGGGCGCCCAAACCACTCGCCGGACGGAACGGAGCTTCTCCCAAACGCACACCCCTGAAAAAGCCGAGCGCCAGGCCGGGGGACGCTTGTACCCATTTTACCGGTGGGTGTCCGGCGGTGGGTTTCGAACTGGCCATCTCCCGCAGTCGAGACGGGCGCCCAAACCACTCCTAGCAGAATGTGTTCTGCAACTTCTCTGTTCGCTTCGTCTGGCAAGCTGTCTGGACGTTATCCACGACGTGGCTGGCATATTTGCTGCAGCCTATTTTCTGCTTCTGTTGTTCACCAGCACCAGCGGAGACCCGTTGATCCTGTGCTTGAGCCCGACTGTGGAAGGGGCGAGGGTCTCGCCGGAGGGTCCTGAAGACCCCCTACCACGCTCTGCTCAGGGGAGGGCTCCGTGCTCCTTTGTTGAGCATGAGTGCTTTGGGCATGCCCGCTATACTCGCCTTTAGGTGCAACACTATGGCGTGGAGCTTTCAGCCACTTATGCCGAACGGCTATGCTCTTATGAGGCACTGTGTTCACTTGCCTGAGCAATGCATGAATACGTTGTGGGGGTCTGAGTCACTCCCGCCTGACGGATTTGCCTTATTGCGGCAGAGTCATACCGACACCACGCACCTTTCTTCACCAAGGCTTGAGCCCAAGAAATCGACAAAGGCTCTTAATGGGCATGACCTTTACAGCGCATCTGCTGTCTTCCTCTTTCTTATGCAGCACTGGACTATTTTCTGATATCAGCTGTATTGCATAACATTTTTCTTCTGTCTTTTTCTTTTCTGTTTTCTTTTCCTTTTAAATCTGTCATTTGGTATTTACTAATGTAATTACTATTACTTTTCTTTTCTCTGTTCATCTCTTTGTGGCCAACTTTTATGTATACATTTATCCGCATTTTCCATTTTCATGTTACCTCAATTATTTTCCATAGAACGGTATATTATATTTTCAGATTTTAGATTTCAGAATTCAGTTTTTTTCTTTTTTTTGTGTGTACGTAATGTACAGCTTTCTCCCAACCGATTCGGACAGAATTTTATTCAATAATTTCATAGTTATGGACGTCTTCTCAAGCTGTCGAGGATTTTATGAGTGATGTTTTGTGTTTCTTTGTGCCTCCATTAGTTTCGTATTCGCGACGTTTTTCAATACTATTTTTTCTCATTTCATTGCAGACTTTGGTAACCGCTTTATATACATATATTTATTTTTTCTAGGCTGAAGTGTGTTTCGCATATTCACTTTAAAGTTATATTTTTTGCGAATTGGCTAATCCTTAATGCACAATTTTTATATTTCTGTTCTCTCTTCTTTTGCAGTTTCTGGCTACCCACGGACATTTTCTTCTCTGCTTCCTTCTTTCCTGGACTTCTTTATCTTTTTGTGCTTTTCTTTCGCTTTTTCTTTCTTTCTTTATCCTTTTTCCATTTCATATATCTATCTATTGTAACTAGGCAGTTGTGATCTTTGTTTCCTTTTGTATCTTTAATGTACATTTTTTACATTTTTATGTCCATGTTTTAGAGCGCAGCGCTTTGGCGTCCGTTCCTGGGTTTCGCGTCGGCGTCGGCGTCGTCGTCGGCCTCGTAACCAGCTCCGCCCCCCTTTCATCCCCCCAGCGCTAGCAGCGACCGACTGATACCGCTGGACGCCGCTGACGCCGCTAGAGAGTCAAGATAACGTGACTGCATAGAACACCGTCGCCGCCATGCAGAAAGAGGAGGGAAGGGTCCCCCCCCCTGTTCCTGTGTGGCGGATAGGGTGCTCTTCATTTGCCGACGCACCGGTTATTTCACGTAGGCCCCGGCACGTGGACGAATACGTGACCACCTTCCCACGGCTAGACCTGGTTCTTGGCGCTGCGGAAGCGAGGGTATCATATTGTTTGTGACGGCATCGGCGGCGTTGTCCCTGAAACCAACTCCGCAGCTGAGGTTGACTCACTATCGGCGTCAGCAGCATCAGTCAGTCGCTGCTATCTCTTCCCTCCTCCCTTTATCGCGTTGTCCGCTTGCTGCGCGCGCTTCTGCCCCCATCGTTTGCCGCTGGGTGTACACGCCGCCCCCCTCCCCCCTCTTCCTGCGAGTCTCCGGTTGTCAAAGCGCCGGCTCGAACTTAATTCCTTTCTTCGCTCCTCCTCCAATGCAACCCCTGTGCGGTGGCAATCAGAGAGCCAGGTCGGTGGCGGCGGATCTGTATATGTGCACCGCCCGAGCCGAAATTGCCGCTGCCGTTCGCCACTGCGAAATTATCTGCCAGTTCTTTCTGAGCCATTAGCGAGACGACCGGTGGAAGTCCTCCGTCTGCTGCTGCTGCTAAACGAGCTGCCAGAGCAGAGGCCCAGCGCCGTCGCCGCCAGAATCCAGAGCAGTAAGCGAGGCTGAAGCAGAAGCTCATCGCCGCCGTCGAGAAGACCCTGCCGTTCGCACCGCCGAAGCGGAGGCTCATCGCCACCGTCGAGAGCAACCAGGTGTAAGCGAGGCTGAAGCAGAAGCTCATCGCCGCCGCCGAGAAGGGAGTCTTTGTTAAAGGAATACGTGTGAAAAATAAAAAAAAATTCTGTGATAGCGCATACATATGTTGCTCGATTTCTTTGCCTCAATCTATCGAAAAGGTGAAACAGCTTATTTGCTGCGCTCAAATTTCGCATTAGGAAGTAACGTAGTCGTTGGTAATTTTTTTTTCATCTAAATTATTTTTTTTATTTTGGGCGTTTATCTCCTTTTCTTTTATCTTAAATTGGATTAAGCCTGGCAAAGCTTTGCTGGTCCGGGCTCCCTCTCTCTTTCTTCTACATTTTTTTTCGTCATATTCTGAGAGGAATAATAAAAGGATAAAAGGATAAAGGATGATTACGGATGGAGGCCGCTTTCCAATGGAGTCGAAAAGCAAGGCTCCCGTGTGCTGTGCTTTGGCAGTGCACTTTAAAGAAACCCATGTGGTCGAAATTTCCAAAGTACTTCAGTACGGCGCCTCTCATAGCCTCAGTGGGTTTTTGACGCTAAATCTCATAAACCTAACCGAACCAGGCCAATGTCGTATCCGAGTATCGGTGGAGTTTTTAGTTATTTCAAGCTAATCTGCGGACAACACTTTAATATCAATTTCGTTGAAATGAAATGCTAGTTGAGACTCTTAAGTAACATTGTGATCTGATTTTAAGAAATCTCATTTTAAGGCTCATAAAAAAATAATGAGCTTGAACACCCTTCTAGCCATTAGACCTTGCTCTAAATTCGAAGTAGATATTTTCAGACTCCCGACAGCTAAACTCTTGCTGATCATGTTCCAACCAGTTACCGAAAAGAGAACGTTTTTACAGAACCTCAACTGTCGTAGAGCAATAAATAACTCCCACGTATATTACAAAGCCCAGCAAGTGATTCACAGTTCATTATAGTATACAAATATTTGTTGTTTGTTATAATATACTCCCACGTATATTACAAAGCCCAGCAAATGATTCACAGTTCATTATAGTATACAAATATTTGTTGTTTGTTAAGACTAAAATAAAATATTGCTTAGGACGATTCACTTGCGTAGAAAAAGGAGGAGATCAACCGTTATCTTAATGACCGCTCGCGTGAGCTAAAAATGTTTTACCAAACATTTTATGGAGAAATTTGGGCGGCGAGCCGCGAAAAGCTTAAAACACACGTACGAATTAAGCTATAGTGATCTTCAGGTAGAAATAAGAGGGAGCAGTGAAGCAGCATAACACTTTACCAGGTTAAGCACTGTGATCGGTCAGTGCCATCCAAGTTGCAAGTCAACCACGAAGTGCCACTGAAGTGCAGCGAAAAATGCATTAGTGGTAGTGGGTGATGTATGAAACATGCATCTATAGAAACAAAACGCCATATGTGACAGGTCTTTTTCTCGTATATATACTTGCTCTAAAGTGGTGCAGAATTCAATAAAGGAACTGTTTTCTTGGCGGAATCATAAGCGAAGGTTCACAGGCTCAGGAAATGATCTAAAAAATTCTGCGAGCAAAATATCAATGCCATTGCAACAAAACGAAGAATATACTGACCTAATAATATGACTAAGGGGATACAAATAAAGCTTCCTTTGCTAGACAGCGCGTCGTGTCAGCATCTATGCTACATCCTTTCGCCTCAATTGTGCTATTTTTATGTTTAACAAATAAGAGCGGGGTTAGTTGTCACTGTAAATGCAACGAAAAATCTCTCTCTTTAGAAGTATATGCACTGAAATTGCCCATGATGCTAATCATTCACCCACACAAGGTTAGGCTCTCCAGACATTTATGCTTCTAAAGATATTGCTAAACCAGAGGTTGGGGGTTACGTGAACATGAAGTCGCTGCGCGGAATATGATGGAAGGCTTGGTCATTGCTTATTTCACGTCTCAATGAAAAGTCAGTTCTCTAGAAAAAGATTTCAATATCAAGCTTTTTTATTTGTCCATGACGCAATACTGAATTCAGTGTTGAGCTATTTCAATGACACGTGCACGTTATCGATCTATTTGCAAGGCTCTCAGGAAAGAGGAACGCTAACGGTATTTAAAAGTTTACTATTATTAATTTTTATTCGAACGTAAAATCTGAGCTCTACTTTTCTGGTGTCTTGTGTCTCGTCTGTCCTCTTGCGCAGCTAGTAGCGCATACGTCTCCAAATATTGTTACGTGGCGACAAGCAAAGAGGACGGCACCAAATGACGACAGGATGAACGGTGATTTATTGTCTGGCCTAGCGCGAGGACTCCTCTCGAGCCGCTGCCGATCTTCTTCTTCGCAACAATTCCCGGGGCCACCGAGCGATCGTCCCGATCGGTTCGCTTGAAGTTGATGGTGACGTGACGGTGAGGATGTTCAAGGAAAGACAGGAGTGAATGACTTGCTTGCCACCACGATGACTGATGTGTGGGTGATCCGCCTCCCCTGCAGCTGTCAATCATCCGTCACCAGAGTCCATGGGACCGATGGAACGAGGTTACGTCGGGCGGCTTGAGCGGGGGTTGCGCGTTCGTGTTAACACGCAACCCCCTGTGTTAACCCCCTGTGTAATGACCTCTCTCCTGTGTTAGAATTGTTACCTGAATGAACATAACCCACGTCATTAGAGGCTTTTACGGTTTAGAACGACACTGTTTAGTTTCTGCGTAGGGAAATAATCGGAATATTTAGACCACCTGGCGTTGCTTTCGCAATTCAAGTTTCCTTCCGATATTTCTAGGCGGAGATGGCGCCATCTGTTCGTAATTACTATTATTACGCATTACGCTCATAATATGAAATATTCAAGGTAATACACTCTTTTCAAGAATCCTTGCCATTGCAGTGGGACATATCTACTTTCTCTTGCTTGTCGGATGGAAGGAAGGATGCACTAGGTGCGATCCTTCTATGAGGGTATAGACCTCAACCTGCGACCATCATCATCCTACGGCTACCCCAGGCAAGGCCTCCCGCACCATAAGGTTAGGGTTTTTTTTTTGTTTCGGGGAGCGCGCTTTTCCCAGCCTAGGGGCTCATGCAATCCGGCCTGTTCCCACCGGGGCGGGGTCGCAGTGCATATGCACCACGTCCGCACCACCCCGGTGGGTCGAAGCCTGACGCGAGCAAGTCTTCTAATATCTCACTTCTAGTTTTCCGTTTTCTTCTTTGAAGATCACCGTGGGGTGTCCCCATTCTTCAAAAGCTTATTTCTCCCTAAGTGGCGTCTCTCTCTCTCTAGGTGGAGCCATAGTTCTTTTCTGATTTTGGCCTTCACTTTATGGAGGCTCGGAGTCTTGTTCGAGTAGGCCGCTTTGCAGCGGGCCAACCACACCTGATAGTTGACCTCTGCCAGTGTCAAGACAAACTGCTTGCGCCCTTTCTTTGGAAGCGGGTTGAAGTAGCGCACGGTGGGGTATGGGATCCCGGGGAGGCCGAACATATCTCTCAGACGCTCTAGGAGTGCTGCGGGAATTTGGCAGTCAAGAAAGATGTGCTCCGCTGTCTCTCGGGCCAAGCAGAAGGGACACAGGTCAATCATTCCTGACGTCGCAGGGACGAAGGCACGTCTTCTGATTGGTAAGATGCCTCTTGCGAACCTCCACATCAGGGTGGCTCGGCGTGCATCGAGGAAGTGGGCGGTTATGTACTGCCAACTGGGTCTTTCTGCACATAGCATGGAGCTTGATAGACGGGCAGGGAGCGGAGGGGTGATCATATTGATAATATCTTTCAGGTGCATGGTTCGTGGGTCAACGTCAAACGAGTTTTCTTTCAGGTACTCTAAGTCTGTGGCTGCGGTTCGGTAAAATGATAGGGGTGACCCTGCATGCGGGGTGTTGTGGTGTAGGGCCTTCTCAGAGAATGTTCGCAGCCGTGTCGACAGATAGTACGAAGCCATCGTTTTTGTTAGCGGCATGTCGAATTCGACGGCTCTGAATGTCCATTTGATGTGCAGAGCCCTTTCGAGAATATCCAGATGGGGCAGCCCCAGGCCACCTTTGAATCTGGGCAGGCAGACAATGGCTCGCTTTACCTTATCGGGGGCTCCCTGCCACGAAAAGTGGTAGATATATTTCTGCACCTGTTTTTTCTTGTCTGGGGGGATGTCAAGAATGCTGGCCAGAAAGCTGAGGGTAGAAATCAGTATTGTCTTGATGATGGTGGCCTGCGCAGTCAGGGGACATTTTAGAGCACCAAGATTGTGGGTTTTGATGCTTAGTTGCTCTTCAGCCCTATTCCAATTTCTAGGCGCTGGTCCAGCCGAATCGAAGAAATATCTGAGGATTCGTGTCTCGCGAGTAACAGAGATCGATTGGATAGTGTTAGGGGAGGAGGGGGTCGTGTTCAAGACCATAACAGTGGACTTCTTGTGATTGAGGCAAGCCCCACTCGCTTGGCAGTACTCCGTAGGTAATTCAAGTAGTCTCTCCACTGATGTTGTGTCTGGAACCACCAAAGAAACGTCATCCGCGTAGGCGAACACTGGAGTGCAGGGAGGGCCCGCTGGCAATGGTGTTTTGCGGATGCCGCCATCTCTAACAATCTTTTGCAGGAGGGGTTCAATCGCTATGACATAGAGCAACTGGGAGAGGGGCAACCTTGTCGGACACCCCTTTCCACGGGGAAGGGCATTGAGATGTGCCCCTGTACAATGACTGCTGCTTGTGATGCGGCATAAAGCGCCTTCCACATATTTATGTATTGTACGGGAATCCGCGCGAGCTCAAGTGTCCTAAACAGGTACTCGTGACTCAGGCGGTCGAATGCCTTCCCTTGGTCCAGGGAGCAAAGAAAGCCATTGAGGCTGCGCGATTCCATCCATGTCAAAAGGTCTCTCAGAGCCATGCCATGGAGTTCTACCGAGCGTCCTGGGACACAGAAAGCCTGGTGCGGGCCTACTATTGACGATAGAGCAGGCGTCAGGCGTAAGGAGAGACATTTGGCAATTGCCTTGTAGTCCGTATTTAGAAGGGTTATTGGCCTCCAAGCTTTAAGGTCGCTGCTTCTGGAGGTGTCCTTGCACAGGAGTGTGATGAAGCCTTCGTTCATACTTGGAGTTAGTTCCCCTCGCTCTAGGGCGTCGTTTGCTAAGTTGGTGAAAGCGGTCTTTAGCGACGGCCAAAACTTTGTGTAAAAGGCTGGCGGGAGTCCGTCCATACCCGGGCTTCTGTTTAGCTTCATCTGTTTTAGGGCTGTGTGTAGCTCTTCAGACGACAGCCATGTGACGTCCAGGTTAGGTGCGTCAGTTACTGCCTCCAGCTGGAACGATGTGGGGGTGCAGGGCTCAGCAGCATAAAGTTCGATGTAGAAATCGCGTGCTAAACTCAATACCTGCTCAGGGTTCATAACAATATTGGTGCGCGAAAAATAGGCTTACTCTCTATTCTTCCAAAAGTCTCGTTTACTCGTAAAACGCACAGGTTTCTCTGTGAATTCGCACAGCGTTCTGCGAATTCTAGTTGTTGGACAGGGTGAATTAAATTAATGAATTTGGTGTGCTGTTTGACCGTACCCTCAGCTTTTACTCTCATAATAAACGCATTGCTCTGCGGGCTATGCGCACATTCATTTTCATCTGAAGGCTTTAAAAACAGTTGCGTGCTCCACTTCGTTTTCAAAAGCTGTACTTGTCCATGCGTTTGCCACTTTTTGAGTACGAATCGGTTGTTTGGAGGTCAATATAGTTTTATGGATACTTCAATATCTCTTTCCTTGCGCGACTTCCTGCTCTCGCTTCACACGGAGTAACACGCAGAATCTTCCTTGTCTTCACTGCAGTCCCGATATCCTCACGTGACGCAATTGGCCTCCCCAATTGCCCCACGCCCTAGATAGTGAAATATTCTTCATAATCCCCATTGTCTATTGTGAGGATGATAGTAGCGAGATTCCTGGAGTGACAGATACTTCGCCATTTCTTTCCTGTAAACCAATTATAGAACGCCGGTGAACTCTGATGCGTTCAACGAACCGCTGGTTGTATTAGACAAGGGGCGCGCGATGCGTGTACCGTGTGTAGCAGCAACGCTCTGGCTTTCGCATTTCTTCACTTCAGACGACCGACAAGCTCGTTTGCCGTTATTGCCGCCGCAGATTCGTTAGTTACTTTGCAGGTGCAAGCCAGCACAATGAAGAAATTCAAATGCAACACCAGTGTCTTCGTTTCTGGCTGTCGGAACTGCCGCTACTACGTGAAATCTGGGGGAGGTTCTGGGTGGAAGGTTCTCCTGATGGAGCTGTCAACGTCGAAAATGGCCCAGGTTACAGTAACGGTTGTCATCCAGCAGCCCCGGCAGCCCCCTATTTTTAACGGCAACCCGGGACAAAATCCAGAGGACTGGCTAAACCAGTACGAACGAGTTGCCGCATTCAACAATTGGGACGACGGCTTGAAATTCCGAAACGTGTTCTCGCTTTTGACGGAACAGCGTGGACGTGGTATGAAAATCACCAGTCTTCGCTAACGATGTGGGAGGACTTCAGGGAAGAACTGCTGAAACAGTTCGAAAGCGTGGTAAGGAAAGAAGGAGCGGAACTCTTCCCATGACGGCGGAACTCCCGATGAGGCCCGGCAGGGATTCCTGAAGTGCAACCAAGGGATTCCGGTGGTGGATGCTTGTCGCCTTGCCCAGTCAATGTCCATATTGGTGACGTTCATCGAAAGGAAAGCTCCAGACACCATATAATATTAAGAGAGTCCTTTCCGTGTACACCCGTACAGGGAACAGGTCGAAACCTGTTTCAACTGCAGAAGAGTCGGCCATCGGGCGGATGTCTGCTGCAAGCCCAGGACCCAAATATGCCGCAGATGCGGCGAAGAATACCTTTTGCCAGCTGAGGGGGAAGAGCACACCTGCACGCCCAAGCGCATTGTGTGCAAAGGTGCCCACAACAACGGAAGGAAGAACTGCAAACATCGCTTTGTAGAACGCCACCCCAACACAACCAACAACAGAACCTGAACGATGAGGTAGACCAGCAATCCGGACACAGGCCGCGCTCAAGAGACAAAGCCGGAAGCCGTTCGTCGTGCCACCATTGGGGAAGGATGTCGCGCAACAGATCATCGTCCTTCCCTCCACTGTCATCTAGCCAGAAAGCCAGTTTTTGCAGGGAAGCACGGACCGACGGAGGAGCAGGAGCAGAAGCTATTCGAAGCTGGTGAGCTGGCCGGATACGGCTTCCCAGAATTACACCGCTCGGGAGAAAAAGCTCCTAGCTAAAATACAGTCTAGAGAAGTAACCATTGCGCAAAAGCAACGGAAAATAGGCGAAATGAAAAGTCCATTTAAATCTCTACAACCCCCCGTAAAACAATTTCACCAGTGAACCGCGCGCTTTCATCCTCCACGCTAAGCGCTATACCTTCCACCAGTAATGCAATGGAGACGCACAGCCGACTCACCTGCCCTGCCTCGAGTTGCCGGCCATACGATGAGCTGTGTTCTGCTATCCTGGCGTACTTCGGCGAAAGCTACTGCCCGCTGTCGGTCTACGATGCGGCAGACCGACTTTTGCCGCCGCCAGGATCTGCGCCCGCACCACCATCGCTCTCGTCTACGGCTGCATCCTCGGGGCACAGCACGCCGCAGCTGTTCTCGGCCAGACCCCTGTCACTCCTGCCCAGCACATCCGGCCCGGCAACTTTCCCACACGTATCGTCTACGATAGAGGAAGCGCAGCCTCAGCTGTTCCGTCCTCCTGTGCCGTCACTTACACTCCCAATACCAGTGACAAATTTTGCCGCCATTCAATTGCTGGCAAGCGAGTCGTGTGAGGCAGCAGCACCGGACCTCGATTCCATGCACCAAGTGTCCTGCTCACCGTTTGCAATCGCCCTCTACCTTGATGGCGCATCAGTGGGCTCCGCAGCCACCTCGCTCGAACATCACGCGCCATGCGACGCAACATCTCTGGTTCTTGTCACAGAGCCTATTGGCCACCCATTTTGCCTTTGTTTTTCACCTCCCGCTTTTTCAAGCCCAAATCAGGCGGCAACAACATGTCGGCTTGTGCCCACCCCACGTGGCCCGTGCGTACGAACCTACATTGACATCGCACAATAGAAAAGCGCCTTGCTTTTCGCGGGAAAAGCTGCCGCCGGGCCGAAATTCGATCCCGCGTCCTTGCTGTCAGTAGTCGAGTGCAATGTTAGTTGACATAGTTGTCTTGTGACTGCGTATTTATTTTGTTTTGCTTACACACACACCCCTTTACCTTTAGTTTGATTTCCGGTTGTATACCTACGTTCTTAAAAAAAAATAAACCAGAAGCTAACCAGATGCTTTCAACTTCTCTTTGCACCCGCGCGCAGTCCGCATTTGAAACGCTCTGCTGGACGGCATCGCCTTGCAGCGAAATCATGACACTTTTCTCGAATATCTACTCAAAAACTTCGTTGATAACACTTAGCACGCCATGTCTATACTCATGATTCATATCACTTATTGGGAGTACCTGAGACTACTGCCTAGCTCATTCTGTTTTTATGCGCAGTTTCCTCTTGTATGCACAAGAAATTTGTTCTTTATATATAATATATATATATATATATATATATATATATATATATATATATATATATATATATATATATATATATATATATATATATATATATATATATATATATATGTATATATATATATATATATATATATATATATATATATATATATATATATATATATATATATATATATATATATATATATATATATATATATATATATTGTAGTGTGGTAATCTTCATCGTTATAGCCACTGACATACGTCGCGTGCTGCCGCTCTCAAGGACGAAGTTGGTCATTGTGTGATTCGCTACGCCTTACGCCCCGCTGCGAGTTCATCCCGAGCAGCTGGATCCATCTGCGTCGACTGAATAAACACACCCCTACAATTGGTGCAGGTGCTGCTGGGTACGTTCCCGTCCACCATGGAACTAAGAAGCCGCACATTACCCTCTGCTTCCAGCATGCCGGACGACACTGCCTCGACATCGTCGCCCCCCCCAACCACCATTCTGTGTTCTGGAGCTCTACGGTAGCGTGATCCGTGCCTCTTCAGTGGCACAGCCGACTAAGACGTCGACGATTGGTTGTCGGCATATGAGCGCGTTAGTAGTTACAACAGTAGGGACGACGCTATCAAGCTAAGTAACGTAATATTTTATCTGACTGACGTGGCGAACCTCTGGTTTCGCAACCATGAGGCAGACCTGCCATCTTGGTCTGCATTTAGAAAGAATTTTGCGGAAGTATTCGGCCGCCCTGCAGTTCGCAAGCTCCGGGCAGAACAACGCTCAGCATGCCGAAGAGTCGTTCACTAGTTATATAGAAGACATCGTGGACCTGTGCAAGCGTGTCGATCCGCTAATGTCCGACGCGAATAAGATCGAAAACAACATGAAAGGCATCTCTGGCGGCGCGTGCCAGATGCTCTGGGTGAAAAATCCTGCCACGGTCAGTGACGTTATCAAGCTTTGCCAGAGCTACGACGTGCTTCGTAAGAAGCGCGCTTTTACCCTGCGGTCCGGTGTTAGAGACGACGCCATCTCTACACTAGCGCTGGGCGGTTCTGCCCCATCAGAGGACCGCCTTTTGCTTCGACAAATCAAATCCTTCGTTCGAGAAGAATTCGTCCGCCAGCTATCCCTGGTCCCTCAGTTACAGGATACTGGCCGCCTTGCTCCTGACATGGCTCCGTCTTTGGCTCCTACCATACGGCGTACCGTACAAGATCACATCGCTGATGTCCTTCCGCCCAGCTCCATGCTCCCGCCCAGCCCCTTGCCGGCGCAATTAACGGCACCACCGACTTACGCCAAAGTTACGGCCAGGCCGCTAATGTCATCAGCATCTCTTTCCTACCAGGCCGCTCCTTCCAACCTTCCTTCGCCTTTGACTGGGTCTGCATTCCATGTCCCTATTCCAAGGGTACGCCAACGCCCTAAGAACCCTTTGCGTACCGCGGACAACCGGCCAATCTGCTACTCTTGCGGGCTGCCGGGACATGTCGCACGCCTTTGCCGCCAGCGCCTTCCACCTTCTCGACCTGACCTCTGGAACTACTCCTACGATACAGACCAGCCCTCGCCGAGAACTCCACCCGGTTCCGACTCTGTATCTCGTGACCATTAAACGTATACAACTCGCCGATCATCGTCCCCTCGTCGCCGTTCCCCGTCCCCGCTTCCCCGACGTTCTACCGGCGTTGTTGCGAGAAACTAACAGTCGCCGTTCCCGGGCAAGACTTGCGCTTAGTTCGAACTCTTCAAGTCCTCCGTGTTCTCCCGCTAACGTAATCCAAGTGTTTGTCGACGGCGTCGCAGTTCTCGCTCTTGTCGACACGGGCGCTGCCGTATCCGCAATCAGTGAAGCTCTTTGCTGTCGTCTTCGTAAGGTGACCACTGCGCTTTCCGACTTTTCGCTTCGCACCGCCTCATCACAGCGCATTCATCCATCATCGGCGTGCACGGCCCGCGTTCTTATCGAAGACGTCCTATACACCATCGAGTTTATTTTACTGTCTTACAAAATTTTACTGTCTTACTGCTCACACGACATCATTCTGAGCTACGATTTCCCTTCCACTCATCGTGCCGTTATTGACTGCGCCCGCGCGGAAGTTTCCTTTTTACCTCTTTGTGATACCGTCTTGTGTGACGTCCCTACCCGGTCTGCAAAACTCCTTGTCGCCAATGACACAGACATTCCTCCCTTTTCTGCTGCCCTCGTTCCACTCTCCTGTGAAAGCGCTACTGCTTCGACTGTCTTCTTCACACCTTCCGACGCCGCTTCACGCCATCCCTGCCTCCTGCTTCCATTTGTTTTTCTCAAGTTCGACAATGGCCTTAGTGCAATGTACGTCGCAAATCTATTTTCGTGCCCGTCCGTACTGCTACGCGGCGAGTGTCTCGGTCGTATTGAAGAACTTGATCCCGCGCTTGTAAATACTCGTCCTGCCACGCCTGCTTCATTAGACGTTAATGTTCTCAGCTCTTGCGATATCGCGACCGCTTCGACACCACCCGAAGTTCTTCAACAAGGTATTGACGCAGATCTTCCACGCGCACAACGCGATCAACTCGCTGCTCTTCTACAGAACTTCACTTCTGCCTTCGACCTTTATCACACTGCTCTGGGTCGTACGTCTGTCGTTACGCACACAATCGACACTGGTACAAACGCACCTTTACGACAGAGTCCTTATCGCATGTCGGCCTCTGAGCGCCAAGTCATTGCTGACAACATGGACGACATGCTTCGCCGGGGCGTCATACAGCCCTCTAACAGTCCATGGGCTTCTCCGGTTGTTTTGGTCACCAAGAAAGATGGTTCCATCCCGTTTTGCGTCGATTACCGTAGGATTAACAAAATCACGCGCAAAAATGTCTATCCTCTGCCGCGAATCGACGACGCCTTGTTCTGTTTACAGGGAGCCGAGTATTTCTCCTCTTTGGATTTGCGCTCTGGCTACTGGCAGGTACTGATGGCTGAGGATGACCGCTCGAAAACTGCCTTTATAACACCGGACGGCTTATACGAGTTCAACGTTACGCCCTTTGGCCTCTGCAATGCCCCAGCTACTTTCGAACGCCTGATGGACACTGTTTTTCGTGGACTCAAGTGGCAGACCTGTTTTTGTTACCTGGATGACATCGTAGTTTTTTCTACCGACATTTCTTCTCACCTTCTCCGCCTTAAGCATGTCCTAACATGTCTCGCAGATGCTGGGCTTCAGTTGAATTTGAAGAAGTGCCACTTTGCCGCTCGAAAACTTACAATTTTAGACCACGTAGTCTCTAAGGACGGCATTCTTCCCGACTTCACCAAACTTCGCGCAGTTGCAGGGTTTCCGAAGCCAACCTCCCTGAAGCAGCTCCGGGGCTTTATCGGCCTCTGCTCCTACTTTCGACGTTTCATCCTGAACTTCGCCTCTATCACCGCTCCTCTGACCCAGCTCCTTGCCGGCAGCTCCGACCTTTCCATCTGGACTCCAGCCTGCGATAAAGCCTTCGACACTTTACGCTGCCTTTTGGTTTCGCCTCCCATTCTACGCCACTCCGACTGCGCCTACGGAGATCCACACTGATACCAGCGGTATTGGGCTTGGTGCCGTCCTTACCCAACGTAAGCCTGGTTACAGCGAGTATGTTGTGGCATACGCCAGCCGAACATTGACGAAAGCAGAATCTAATTATTCAGTCACAGAAAGGGAATGGGCCATCGGAAAACTTTGTTCCTATGTGTATGGCCGACCGTTTTACGTTGTGACCGATCACCACGCTTTGTGCTGGCTTGCCTCTCTGAAAGACCCATCCGGTCGCCTAGCTCGCTGGGCTCTCCGTCTCCAGGAGTTAGAAATTCATGTCATTACGATCAGGCCTGAAGCATACGGACGCGGATGCTCTTTCCCGCTTGCCATTGCCTAGAGATACTTCGTCTGACCACGTCTGTGACTACGATTTGTCGTCTCTTGCCGCTATCGACATGGCTACCGAGCAGCGGAATGACCCCTGGATCAATGCACTTTTGGATTTTCTCTCAAGTCCTACTCCAGGTCATTCATCCAAAGCACTCGTCCGCCAAGCCCACCACTTCTCCATTCGTGACGGTCTTCTCTATCGCCGCAATTATTTGCTTGATGGACGGAAGTGGCTTCTAGTCATTCCGCGTCATCTCCGTGCCGACATTTGTGCTGCGTACCATGGTGACCCACAATGTGCTCACGGTGGCGTTTTGAAAACCTACACGTGCCTACGTCTGCGATTTTACTGGCGTGGAATGTACCGCTTTGTACGACATTTCGTGCGCGCTTGCGAATCTTGTCAACGCCGAAAACCTCCTCAGAAGTCCCCTGTTTCGTTGCAGCCGTTACCCTGCCCTGCTCGTCCGTTTGACCGCGTTGGCATAGATCTCTATGGCCCTCTTCCTACTACTCCTGCTGGAAACCGGTGGATTATCGCGGCAGTATACCATCTTACTCGCTACACTGAAACATCACCGCTACCCTCTGCCTCCGCAAGAGACGTTTGCTTTGTTCCTTCTCAACACCTTGATTCTTCGCCACGGGACTCCGAAGGTACTGCTCAGTGACCGCGGACGCGTTTTCTTGTCCGACGCTCTCGAGGCCCTACTGAAAGAATACCGCATCATTCATCGCACCGCTACTTCTTACCACCCTCAGACGAATGGCCTGACAGAACGCTTCAACCGTACTCTGAAAGACATGCTGACCATGTACGTCAACGACGCTCATTCCAACTGGGACCACGTTCTTCCCTTCGTAACCTACACGTACAACACTGCAATACAGACCACCACTGGATTCCCTCCCTTCTTTCTTCTTTACGGGCGCGAGCCAATCTGCACAATGGACGCGCTTTTTCCCTACCGCCCTGACGTTTCTGAATCGACGCCACTCTCGGACGCCGCCCAGTACGCAGAAGAATGCCGTCAGCTCTCTCGTTCGCTTACAAAGGAAAACCAGTGGGGACAAAAACACCATCGTGACACTGGCGAGGCGCCTTCATATGCACCCAACTCCCTGGTGTGGCTCTGGGTTCCTGCCACAACCGCCGGCCTTTCAAAGAAGCTTCTTGCTCGGTATCACGGTCCATACCGAGTCCTTCAAAAACATCTTCTGTCAACTACGTAGTTGAGCTCGTTACGCCGTCTGCGGATTTGCGTCGCCGTGGACGAGAAAAAGTTCATGTGGACCGAATCAAGCCCTACTACGATCCGTCTCTCCGTTCGGCTCCATGAGTCGCCAGGATGGCTCCTTCTCTGCCCGGGGGGGAACTTTAGTGTGGTATGTTCGTTATTCCATGACGCTGGGGAGAACTATTGAAACAACAACAACATGAATTTTAATTCTCCAAAATGCACTCACTATGGACACTGTTCGGAGAGCGTCTCCATGAACTCTGCACCGCACTGCTCCGTAAACGCTGAGTATCACCTACACTTGAAGGGAGCACGCGCACGAGCGTCCCTCTGGCGCGCCACCCACCGACCACACCACACAACACACGCACACACAGCCGTACCCCGCGGTGAAGAATGGGCGATTCCAGTTCGTGTACGTCCATCCCCCGTTGTCACTGGGATGGCCCAAATGTCGTGCCGTGAAGACCGCGGAGGCAGCACCCGGATTATTCAACATGGTAATCTTCATCGTTATAGCCACTGACATGCGTCGCGTGCTGCCGCTCTCAAGGACGAAGAAGTTGGTCGTTGTGATTCGCTACGCCTTACGCCCCGCTGCGAGTTCATCTCGAGCAACTGGATCCATCTGCGTCGAGTGAATAAACACACCCCTATATATATATATATATATATATATATATATATATATATATATATATATATATATATATATATATATATATATATATATATATATATATATATATATATATATATATATATATATATATATGCAGATCAATTAAGGGGAAATGAGGTGCTCGTTATAATACATGAAGGAAAGAAGCCAACAGTCGGCGAGGCCAAGGAAAGCGTTGGGAATGGTACTTTGTCTTTTTTCTTATGTTTACTTGGATAATCACAGAAATTAGTAATCTAATCTGTTTAGTGGAAAGATAGTTAAACACAAGGGCAGCGGTGGCGTAGCGGTAGAACATCCGCCTCGCATGCAAGAGGACCGGGGTTCAAATCCCGGTGCCGCGCAATTCTCCACCGGATGACAAAAAAAAAAAAAAAAAAAATCCGCGTGTCGATGGAATTGCATATACAGGTTTGGGGTGCGACCTGATGCCGGTGAACACCTCCGGCAACGCACTCCCTCACCAGAACAGGAGTTGGCCACCCTGGTGCAGTAATTGGCCACAACCTCCTATGATAAGCTCCATAAAACCCCGGCCCTCAGTCACCAGCGGCTGCGGAACAACTGACCACGGCGGCGGTCAGACCTGTGACGCAGCAGGGGGTGCTAAGAAAGCCTGGCTCCGCTGGACAGGCCGCCATTGGAAACTGACCCTGGCAACGTTTAATGCTAGAACCCTTGCTAGTGAAGCTAGTTTAGCAGTGCTGTTAGAGGAACTAGAGGGCATGAAATGGGATGTCATAGGGCTTAGTGAGGTTAGGAGGCCGAATGAGGCATATACTGTATTGAAGGATGGGCATGTACTGTGTTATCGAGGTTTACCAGAGAGGCGACAACTAGGGGTAGGTTTTCTTGTCAATAAGTATATAGCGGGCAATATAGATGAATTCTATAGCATTAATGAGAGGGTTGCAGGCATCGTAATTAGGCTTAATAAGCGGTATAAACTGAAGGTTGTACAGGCCTATGCACCTACATGTAGTTATGATGACCAGGCAGTTGAAAGCTTCTATGAAGATGTAGAATCGGCAATGCGAAAAGTAAAGACGCAGTATACTGTACTAATAGGCGACTTCAATGCCAAGGTAGGGAAAAAACAGGCAGGAGACAAGGCAGTAGGTGACTATGGCATTGGTTCTAGGAATAGCAGGGGGGAGTTACTAGTTGAGTTTGCAGAGCGCAATAACTTACGAATCATGAATACCTTCTTCAGCAAACGGAAGAACCGGAAATGGACATGGAAAAGTCCTAACGGAGAGACTAAAAATGAAATCGACTTCATAATGTGTTCAACCCCCGCCATTGTGCAGGATGTAGAGGTAATCGGGAAAGTTCGATGTAGTGACCATAGGATGGTGAGGTCCCGAATTAGCCTAAATCTGAAGAAGGAACGCAATAGATTAGTAAGAAAGAAACCCATCAACGAATTAGCGGTGAGAGGGAGGGCAGAAGAGTTCAGAATCTCGCTACAGAATAGGTTTTCAGCTCTAACTGAGGATGGCGACATTACCCTAGAGGCAATGAACAATAATTTCAGAGATATCATTACTGAGTGCGCAGTAGAAGTAGGCGGTAGGATAGTTAAAGAGGATACCGGTAAGCTGTCTAAGGAGACGAAAGATTTGATTAAGAAACGGCAGAGTATGAAAGCTTCCAATCCAACAGACCAGATCGAATTGTTCGAGATATCAAAGCTAATCAATAAGCGCAAGGTGGCCGATATAAGGAAGTATAACATGGAGAAAATTGAGCATGCTGTAAAGAACGGGGGAAGCCTTAAAGCGGTAAAGAAGAAATTGGGCATAGGCAAAAACCAGATGTATGCGATAAGGGACAAGGCGGGCAACGTCATCACTAATATGGACAAGATAGTCAAAGTAGCCGAGGAGTTCTGTACAGATCTCTACAGTAGCCAAAGTAGTCAGGACCGTAGTGAGATTGGCGGTAGGGAAAAACAGTGGGACGTTCCACCAGTGACGAAGGACGAGGTCAAGAAAGCACTAGAAACTATGAAAAGGGGGAAATCAGCTGGAGAGGATCAGATAACTACAGATTTGCTGAAGGACGGGGGGGATATAGTGCTAGAAAAACTGGCCACCCTGTATACGCAGTGCCTGGTGTCATCGACGGTACCGGAAGCATGGAAGAATGCAAACATTATCCTCATTCACAAGAAAGGGGACTCTAAGGACCTTAAAAATTACAGACCAATCAGCTTACTGTCTGTTACGTATAAGGTATTTACTAAGGTAATCGCCAATAGAATCAGGACAACCTTAGACTGCAATCAAGCAAAGGATCAAGCAGGGTTTCGGAAACGGTACTCTACTATCGATCATATCCATACCATCAATCAGGTGATAGAAAAATGCTCGGAATATAACCAGCCCTTATACATAGCATTCATTGATTACGAAAAAGCATTTGACTCAGTTGAAACCTCGGCGGTGATGCAGGCATTGCGAAATCAGGGGGTAGACGAGCAGTACGTGAAAGTGCTGGAAGAAATATATAGTGGCTGCACAGCAACCATAGTTCTACATAAAGAAAGCAATAAAATTCCCATAAAGAAAGGTGTTAGGCAAGGAGACACAATCTCCCCAGTACTATTCACAGCTTGTTTAGAGGAAGTATTTAGAGACTTGGAATGGGAGCAGTTAGGGATAAGGGTAGATGGAGAATACCTCAGTAATCTGCGATTTGCTGATGACATTGCCTTGCTAAGCAACTCGGGGGATGAACTGCAAATAATGATTGATGACCTAGACAGAAAAAGTAGAATGGTAGGCTTGAAAATCAATATGCAGAAGACTAAGGTAATGTTCAACAGCCTCGGGAAGGAACAGCAGTTTACATTAGGTAGCGAAATACTGGAAATAGTAGGCGAATATGTCTACTTAGGACAGGTAGTAACCGCAGATCCAGACCATGAAAAGGAAATATCAAGAAGAATGAGATTGGGATGGAGCGCATTTGGCAAGCACTCGCAGATTATGACTAGCAGCTTACCGGTATCGCTCAAGAGGAAAGTGTACAACAGTTGCATCTTGCCTGTACTCACCTATGGGGCTGAAACGTGGAGGCTAACCAAGAGAGTTCTACTTAAGTTGAGGACAACCCAGAGGGCTATGGAACGAAAAATGGTAGGGGTAACATTAAGAGATAGAAAGCGTGCAGAGTGGGTCAGAGAAATAACTCAAGTTAATGACATTCTAGTGGAAATTAAGAAGAAGAAATGGACATGGGCAGGACATGTAGTGCGAAGAGAGGATAACCGATGGTCGCTGAGGGTAACAAACTGGATTCCAAGGGAAGGAAAGCGTAGCACGGGGCGACAGAAAGTTAGGTGGGCGGATGAGATTAAGAAGTTCGCAGGGGTCAAGTGGATGCAGCTAGCACAGAACCGGGTTAAGTGGAGAAATATGGGAGAGGCCTTCGCCCTGCAGTGGGTATAATCAGGCTGATGATGATGATGATGATGAGTTAAACACAAAGTAGAAGAAAAAACAACGTGCCGATGGTGGGAACCGAACCCACGACCTCCGAATATCGCGTCCGGAGCTCTTCCAACTGAGCTACATCGGCCGCTGTCCCACCTGCTACCTGCTTGGGTATTTAAGTTGTCTGTATACGAACCTTGAGAGTGTTCACCAGCGCCACCACAACCATAGCGGCAGACGTGGAACGTCCTTTGTTACCGCCAGCGTCGCGTTGAACGTGATCAAGAGCGAGGGCGAAAGCTGTGCTAGAACCCTCTTACGCTACCTATGGCTTCAAGACTGCTAGAACCGAGACCCCCGTAAGCTACAAGCAGATCAATTAAGGGGAAATGAGGGTGCTCGTTATAATACATGAAGGAAAGAAGCCAACAGTCGGCGAAGCCAAGGAAAGCGTTGGGGATGGTACTTTGTCTTTTTTTTTAATGTTTACTTGGATAATCACAGAAATTAGTAATGTAATCTGTATAGGGGAAATATAGTTAAACACAAAGTAGAAAAAAAAACAACGTGCCGATAGTGGGAACCGAACCCACGATCTCCGAATATCCCGTCCGGTGCTCTTCCAACTATATATATATATATATATATATATATATATATATATATATATATATATATATATATATATATATATTTACCATTTTTTTATGATACGTTGAGAACATCCGTTTTTTTCCTTATACTTCTTTGTTTAACTTCATGTGAATTTCGATATCTTGTTATCTGAGCTCATTTGTTTCTTTTTATTGGTTTTGCTGTACTTTTATTATCTGTTTCGTTTTCAACTCCTCGCTGCGCTAACTTTTGTATTCGACCCCCCTTACAAAATGCCTCACTTGAGACCTGTAAGGTATTTGTAAATAAACAAATAAATAATGAGAGTAAATGTCACTATAGATGCCCCTTTGCGCAGCGTTGGAATGTTTTTGCTGAAACTTACTCAAGGAAAAATACTCATAGTAGAGCTCACCCGGAAGCAGCACCAATGCACTCTTGTAGGGCAGAGGGCGTCCTAACCACGGATATTCTTTAAGTTTTATACATTCGCCCTAACCTCGAAAAAGAGATCAACTTACCCAGCTTATTCGTAGCGGTACAATTAATCGCAATGAGCGCATTTTGTAGGTTCGCAACCTGAGAAATTCCCGCGATTAGAAAGTGCGAAAAAAAAAACAAACAAACAATGCTTCCGTCCAGGTCAGGGAAGCTGGATAGATAGCTCACGCGCGAACCTGGCTTGACTTGACAGTAGCACCAATCTTTGGTTAGGTCTAATTCTCAGTCTGTTCATTTTGTGATAAGCACGTCACGAAAGAAGGAAAAGTGAGAGGAGAGTGGGGCGCCCTCTCAAACTACTCCGTAACGCTCGGAAGTACAGATGAGCCCGAAGTGTAGATAAAAAAAAAAAGGAGAAATGATTGAAGTGTGGTTTTGCCATAAAAAAAGAGACTTTCCAATGTTCGTAAGCGCGCTCGTTAGTGGAACGAGGACGTTAGAGCACCTTTCATTTTTAATGCATCAGTTTGAAAGGCATCATTAGCGGGGAAAATGAGCACACCTGCCGAGCGCTTCGCGGAAATAGATAAAGAGCACTTTAATGATGGTCAAATTGTAGACAGCGAACAAGAGCGGAACTTCACAGCGAATACCGAAAAACGGGATACATCTAAATTCATAGCTGTAGAAGTCGTCCTCGACTCACCGAGACAGAAATGGCGGACGCGCAGCAAGCTGTGTAGGCTGCCGCTTCTACATGTTCATTTTGCTCTTTGCACGTCGTACAATTGATTTCATTAAGTGCAGGAATGGACGCTCTTTGCAGAGCCTAATGGTTCTCTTGCATTACACCCAACATTTCTCTTCGGATTGATTCATCCACTTCGTCCTGGCCTCGGTGGCCGTTTTTCGACAGAGGCGAAAAGCAAGGCGCTCGTTTGCTGTGCGATGCCAGTGCACGTCAAAGAACCCCAGGTGATCGAACTTTCTGGAGCCCTATACTACGGCGCCCTTCATAGCCTGGATCGATTAAGGACGTTAAGCCTCACAAATCGCTTCATATGTATTTGCAAGAGGGGGTCTGAAAGAATAAAAAGGTTGGTAACAGAGTCAATGTGGGTAAAACCGCAACATTTGCTGAAGGAAAAGGCGTTTAGTGAGAGGAGACAAAAAGAAGTCCGCGTGTGTACCATGTTTGTCTGGGCTGCAGTTGTAAAGCTTCAACCCAGCTCTGCTCGGTGAAGAGGCAATCCACGATACGCCGTCTGACTACCGAAGCACTTGCATGAACGCTATGCTATGTAGTTGACAGAGAGCAGTACATAAATCTAAGCATAGGTACAAAAATTCCTCATTGTATTTGCAAATAATTTTTGCATCTTAACTATCCATAAGTATACACAGTTAGCCAGAAGGGAGGAATTGGGCAAATAAAGATCTCACCATAGACGAGATATCTAGATGTTGAGCGTTTCGCGATGTCGACTAATAAAGACGAATAACCGGAAATTATGAATAATAAAGCCGGAGCTAAGTACCTAGAGTTTTATATCCACAAACAGAGAAAATTATGGGCATTAAGCTTCTGAAAACGAATTTTAATACTTCTCTTCAAATGAAGCCTTATGCATACTGAAGCAGTACATATAAATATCTCCTGATCATTATGCTATTATATAGAGAGCTTTTCCTATGGGCTATCGCAGTCTCAAGGTTAGTTATTTAACATTTTTTATTGTACTTGAGGAAGTTTTTGAAGTAGAAAAGAGAAACAACAGATTTACTACAATATTTTCCCGGTTAATTATTGAACCATGCTTTGCAGCCATGCTCATCACTTGGGGATCAGGCATTGTATATTGAAGCTAGTTGGGAAAAAGAACAGGGGTAACATTTGCAGTGTTGACTGATTATAATTAGCAGAAGCAGTTTTACGGCTTCACCTTCTTAGAACGGGGGCCGAATATAAATCCCGGTCGCTGCGGCAGCACTTATATTTAGGGGAAATGCAAAGAATTGTCACAGCGGTGTCGCTATCTGTTAAATAGACGTAAAGAGAAATTACATACATAGTATGCAACCATGGTGGACCGAGATGTTGTACCCTCATAACGTTACCGAAGTTTTTGAAAGGGATGAGATATGTGTACATTGCTGAGGAAATCGAAAATCCAATTAAAGATATCGTACGGCATTCACGGGCAACCATACCTGTTGAGATTTACTTCAAGGTTACTGAATATTTAAAGCATCAAGTGCCAAAGAGGTTCAAGACTTTCTGCTTGGCTGGCGCAAATTTTGAAGAAACGCTTCAGACATCTTACGTGCAGGAATGCGAAAGTATTAGTTTTTGCGAGATCGGGTTGCTTTCATTAAAGATTTTACTGGGAGATGGCTCGTGTGCGTGTTTTGTTGTGCACGAATATCGGCTCATGTTTGCAACTTCGAGATGCACAGCGATGACGTCAGACTTATCACTGTGTGGAAGCCGTATATATTCTCTTTTTTTTATATCCGGTTTGGCAATGTTTAATTTCCTTGGCGGAGACATTGCTTTGCCGCGGACTCTCATCTACGCAGAGCGCTGCAATGCGCGTGGCCCTGAAGCGTCAATGCCGCAACTGTAACTAAACTTAAGAAAATCATTCGGATGACGTCAGAAAGCGCACGAAAGTTTTCGTTCTCGCCTCTTGTCCCGTCGAAACTGATGCCTGTGCGCCGAGTAGTAAAGAGAAATATAACTTTATTGTGCAAAGAAAAGGTAAAGATAGATAGCCAGCACGTGCCTCTGAGACCATACAGATCCAGGGCGACACAGGTCCATATCATGGCTTGGGAGTGTACGCCAGCGCCGTGTCTGTACCGTCAGTTGAGCCTAAATGCAGGCGCTACTTATAGGAGCGCTCCTGTTCGTTTGGGAACATCTCTCAATTTCAACAATGGTCGCCGACAGAACTTCGCCTAATTGAGTTAGTCATATGCTTTAGCATTAATGCTATGCCAGTGTATAATCCTGACAATATTGCGGCTCTTCGAGGTGACACAATATTAGCACGCTCGTAAAGTGATGCTAAGAGCGCTAGGTGGAGACAGGTTGTGACGGCCGCGTTTTCATGGAGGCGAAACACAAAGATCCTCTGCATACTGCGATGTGTATGTTAAGAATCACATCAAGATAAGGGAATTTACTGCGGCATATTTCATAACTGCGATTTTCAGACGAACATATGGCTTACTTTTAAGGGAAGGTATTCCATGTATTCTGAAAACACTGAGCCAATATTATCCGTAATTCATGTAGATTTGTATAGGTTGTAACGGAAAAAAAATATTTGAGCACAATCATGGACCGTAAAAGAACGGAGTTAGTCGCCACTTCATCAGCAGAGAAAGTAATGGCATATTTGTTGAAATAACTAAAGGACAAAAAGAGACCTGGAAGTCTGAAACAATACAAAAAATAAAACATCGTTCCATTTGCAGTTTTAATGCGCAATTTCTTGAAACTATACATTAGAGCATTTAACAGTACTGCCGTGCCATTACATGGGATTTCTTTACAGTCAAAAGGCTTTTCATCCCCTAAAGTTTTATCATGCAAAAAACCCTCGACCTCAGAGAGGTCGTCTTTTCGAAAATAACGGAGTAAACTCGTATAAAAAAATTTCTTCTGGCAAACAGATCATTTTTATATATTGTCACGAGATGCCGGATCCCCAGAAAACTGCCGCTGTTGAGTCTTTTAAACCCCCGCAGACAGTGAAGGAGTTGCGCAGTTTTCTAGGGTTGTGTTCGTATTTTAGACGCTTTATACATCGCTTTGCTGACGTTGCTTACCCATTGACATGCCTTCTCCACAAAAACTCTACTTTTGACTGGACACCAGACTGCGACGCGTCATTCCGTCAACTGAAGTTTCTTTTAATATCGAAACCCATCCTACGTCACTTCGATCCTACTGCAATGACAGAAGCACACACGGACGCTAGTGGAAACGGTCTCGGTGCAGTCCTTGTCCAACGGCACGATGAACGAGAGCATGTTATCGCGTACGCAAGTCGTACCCTGAGCAAGCCGGAGCGAAACTACACACTCAGCGAACAGGAATGCCTGGCTGTAGTGTTCGCTGTGCAGCGTTTCCGTTCATATTTGTACGGACGGTCGTTTATTATCGTAACTGACCATCATTCACTCTGTTGGCTGCGGAACCTTCGAGACCCATGTGGTCGCCTCGCACGCTGGGCCCTCCGGTTACAGGAATATGACTTTGTCGTGGTGTACAAAAGCGGGAGGCGTCATGGAGACGCAGATTGTCTTTCTAGGATGCCAATGGCCACGACTGGACTTGAAAGCGACGATTTCGGCAATTATATATCGACCCTCGAGCCAGCGTTCCCCGACACGAATGTTTTCAAAACGGAACAGCAAAATGATAGCAGTCTGCAGCCTCTCTTTGCCCAAGCCAACGTACCTACAAGCCGTTTTTGTGTGCATGATGGCCTCCTATGGAAAAAGAGTTATTCGCCTGTCGGCCAGCGATACCTACTCGTAGTTCCCAAGACGTTGTGCACGGACGTATTGCGTGTTATGCATGATGATCCAACTTCTGGGCATTTGGGATCGGTTCGAACATTCCACCGTGCTCAAGAAAGATTTTACTGTCCCAGAATGCGCTCGACGATTGAACAATACGTTGCCAGTTGCAAGCATTGTCAACGCCACAAACGTCCAACTGCAACTCCGTCTGGCTTGCTGCACCCTGTGAAGACCCCGACAGCTCCGTTTGATCAAGTAGGCATTGACCTCGTAGGTCCGTTTCCAAAGTCCGTGGATGGAAATCGCTGGATTGTAATCTGCGTGGACTATCTCACACGTTACTGTGAAACCGCCGCTCTTCCATCTGCTACGGTGCATCAGGTGTCGCTTTTCTTGCTGCACTCAGTCATCTTACGACACGGGCCGCCACGAATTGTCATCACTGACCGGTGCCGACAATTCACTGCTGATGTTGTTGAAGAGCTCATGCGTTTATGCGCCGTAACTTTCCGACACTCGACGCCATACCATCCCCAGACAAATGGCTTGACTGAGCGCGTCAACAGAACGCTTATCAACATGCTAGCCATGTATGTGGACGCAGGGCATAAGAACTGGGACACCATACTACCCTTCATCACGTATGCGTTTAATACCGCCACGCATGAGATGACTGCTTACAGTCCATTTTTTCTGCTCTATGCCAGACCGCCACGCTACTCTCTGGATACTATCCTGCCCTTCACAAGCCGTGAAGACCCCTGCCTGGCTGAGACCCTCTGTCTCGCCGAGGAAGCTCGGAGAATCACCCGATTACGCTCTGGTGCTTCACAAGAACGTTCTAAAGTGCGATACGATGCCAGTAATCGGCGGGTCACGTACTCTGCAGGTGATTTAGTCTGGGTATGGCGTCCAATTCGGCGCCGTGGCCTACATCAAAAACTCTTGGCCCACTATGACGGCCCATATGTGGTTGTCAAACGCATTAGTGATTTAAGTTATGGAATAGCCCGCCTGACAGCATCGGGTCGCCGGTCTGCCAAAACCGAACTATGTCATGTTGCCCGCTTGAAGCCGTGTCAGCCTCGCACGGCTCACGAACACGCCCAGAGGGCTTCGTCTGAGTAGGGGGGAAATGTCACGCTAATGACGACGATGAAGGATGGTGATGGTGTGGCATCAGAGGAAGAAGAAGCGTTGGTTTCTGGGCGCTAGTAGGTTTCATCTTGTTCCGCTACATCCGCACTGTAAATAAACACCCCTTCTTATTTCATCGTAACAATATAATTTTTTGCTTTAGCTTTCACACATACTCATCCGCAGAATACAAATGAGACTGAGCCACTTTGGGGAGTATATTTGACGTTGTACATGTATACGAGGGAGAAAGAATGAGAAAAGTTTAAAAGTAATTTTGCTCACGGTAGAACATTTAGTCGTCATAGCGGGAAGGCTGACATGCCAGTCGGCAGTGGGAAGACGTTTGGGAGACTGGCGGATAAGCAAAATGAAGAAAACATATTGCGAACATTCAGTTGTATCTACAATAAAACCGAGTGCGGGGAAGGTTAGAGTTAGTAAACATTTCCAAGGAACCTCAAGGGAGGGAGAGAAAATTTACGACCGATTTGTATAGTTAATCAAATGCGAAGTAGGCGCGTAGTACTTCAGCACATCAAGCTCGGCGAACCTTCCCCGAATTGCCTGACGCCCCGCCTAATCCATTGCGGCGCGAAGTCCTCACCTTTCTTTACACCATCTTCAGAAATGAACGAAAACAGGTGCAAAGTATCTCTTTACAATGCACCGCTCTGCGGCAGAAAAGTCTGGGGTGGGAATATAGGGGGAGAGAAAGAGAGAGGAAAACGCGCTGAAGGCGAGCGCCAGTTAAGGTGAGGAGGTAAGCACAAGTAGCTTCACGATGCGGCGAGCGGCTCGGAGCCGAGGTCCAGGGAGCGCCGCTCGTGCACGTCTGCTGTCCGTGAAGGCTGAGAACTGATTGGTGCGAGGGGACTGATGCCGAAGTTGAGGACGCGCGAGCGACACACGACTACTCACTCTGGAGTAACACACGCTTGTGAAACGCTGCCCAGTGACGGCTGCTACGTCGGAAACTGACACGCCCCTCTTGCGCTGTCTACTCTCTTTCGGTGCATCTATGCGGCCGCTACACCCCCCCCCCCCCTCGCCACTTTTACATGGAGAGACGAAGAGAGCGGCTACTTCTGCAGCTATGCGGCTGCTCCACCCCCTCAATGCTGAGCCGCGCGTCGCCACCTTCTCTATCTTCACTTCAAGTTCACGAAAAGAGAGTGAGCGGCTTCGGACAGACATCGGCAAAATTCGTGATTGCTGCTAGTAGTGCTACACATTAAAAAACTTCCGTACATGGCAAATACGCACTTAAGGGCATGCAAGGTGGAAGGATTTCTCAGTTGTTGGAATGTCCTCCAAATCAGCAAACTAAAATTTCAAGGCTCGGCTCTGTCGTTCGCGGACATAGAGGCCTAAAGGAGTTCATTGCCATTGGCACTTGCATGAGAGGCTCTCTTGAATGCTCGTCAGATTCTTTGTGATGTTGGACTTCAGCGTAAGCGTAGCAATGTACAGGGCCATTCACTTCTATCTGTAACACGGTCGCTGTAACACACACACACACACACACACACACACACACACACACACACACACACACACACACACACACACACACACACACACACACACACACACACACACACACACACACACACACACACACACACACACACACACACACACACACACACACACACACACACACACACACACACACACACACACACACACACACACACACACACACACACACACACGCACACACACACACACACACACACACACACACACACACACACACACACACACACACACACACACACACACACACACACACACACACACACACACACACACACACACACACACACACACACACACACACACACACACACACACACACGCGCGCGCGCGCGCGCGCGCGCAGACAGACAGACAGACAGAGTGCAGCAAGACGTTCACACCGATGATGCACACACTATCAGCCGGCTATTATTTCTGGTATGAAGAAGAAGCAAACATGACAAAAAGAATTAAGGGTACAGTGAGAAGAAGAAAACTGAAAAATTCAGTAAAAATGCGAAGAAAACAGCTGCAGCGAAAGTGTTTCATTTATTTAATATTTCATTCATTTCATATTTTTCCAACAACATTAGTGTTGAAAGGGATACGTAGCCAAAACGACAGATTAGAGGCTTGACTGGGGCTACGCACCCGGGTCAGGCAGCTGTGACAGCGAGTATGTTGTTATAACAAAGTGGTGAAGAACGATTGACACACGTAAGATTAGATAATTCTTATTTAGTGGATACTGCAAAAAAATCGTGATATATATAGGAGAAAGCACTGGAAGATACTTATGCAACAAACTAAATGGTAGAAAAGCAGAAACATGATGAGGAAGATCACGCAAAATTCATCTAAAAATGCAAATTATATACTCATACAACGATACGCTTGAAGCAATTAGCAAGGAACAATGGCACTTTAAAAGTTTATACACACATGGTTGATCAAACATAGGAGCAATACAACAGAAATTGAACTTGAAAGTTAACATAGTGATACATTTTAATGCACCTGATAGTACAAAGACAATTGCAAACTGTTTAATAATTGAGGAATCCTAAACCGAAGCATTTGATACCCGTAGTTTGTTCGGCAATGTGATATGTTCCAAACTTCAGTGAAGCGTACAGAATAGGATTTGATACGGCGTGTTAGTTGCACAACATCATCAAAGAATGGGTTGTTGTGCTTTCGGTTCGCTTCACATCGGCGTTTACGCGTTGGGTTGTAAAGATCAGTGGCTGGTGTTATACCGAGTGAATTGAAAAGCGGCGATGTGTGACCATCAAAAGGAGCATTAGCGATTATTCGGACTACCTTTTTCTGCAATTTATGGAGCTTGAATATATCAGTCGACGTCATAGTTCCCCAGACCAAGTGGCGGTACATGAGTTTAGATAAAAATAGGGCGTTGTATAATAACTTCTTGATGCCAGGAGGCAAGAGAAAACGTACTCTGGAAAGCATGCCAAGAAAACTGCTAAACGGGCTTAAAAGGCAATTCACATGGCTGTCCCAGAACATGTTTTCTTCAAACAATATCTTAAGACATTTTATCGAAGAAACTATTTCCACACGGGTAGTTCCGAGTGTGAAGGTAGGCAAGGACTCAGGGCGCTTGTTTTTTTGTTCGGAGTAAAATTGCTTTTGTTTTTATAGTGTTAATTTTTAGCGATGCGGTTCTGCTCCAAGTTAGTAGTTTATTAAGTGTTCTGTTGGCACAGGTAGTCAGCTCTGGAATGTTTGGCGCTGTGTATAGTATAGTCACATCATTTGTGTAAATTAAATATTTAGGACCGTCGTTTTTTACGTACAATGTCGCTGATATAGAGATTGAATAATAATGGGCCCTGCGGTACGGCTGATTGGATGGATTTTAGATCCAAAAAGCAATTGTTAATTACTAAGTTTTGTTGACGGTGCTGTAGATATGTTTTAATTAGTTTAAGGAAAATACCGCGGAAGCCATAATGTTCAAGTTTGTTTTAGCAATATGAGGTGATTAAGGCTGTCGAACGCCTTAGAAAAGTAAACGAAGATATTAAGTGTAAAGCATTTCTTTTCAAATGATTCTAAAATAGTTTTCTTTTTAGTTAAAAGGGCCATTTCAGTTGATTTATCTTTTACAATGCCAAATTGAGAACTTGATATTATGTTGTGTTTCTTAATAAAATCTGTTACGCGTTTTTATATTAATTTTTTTATTCACGTAGAAAAGCTAGGAAGTAATGATATTGGTCGATAGTTGGATAAGGTGTTCTTATCTCTGCCTTTAAATAGGACTGCTACTTTAGCAATTTGTAATCTGCTTGGAAAGATGCCAGAAGAAAATATTAGGTCCATTATATGTTCTAGAGGTGAAGATATTATGTTTGATACATGTTTTATTGGTTTGATTGCAGCCCGTAGACAACATAGTTTTTATTATTTCTTAGTGACTGGACAGTCTCGTGAATTTCTTCAGCTGTAGTGGGCCGGATGAATGCGCTTCCTAAAACCTTAGGGCCATAGTACTTAAACTTTCGGAAGAAACGTTTTCAGCAACAGTGGTGAAAAGGCATTAAATTTATTTGCTAAAACTGAACCAGATAGTGTTAAACCGCCTAGTTCAATTTCTTCAGTTATCTTGTTTTTTTGGTTAAGTAAACTGTTTAAACGCTTCCAGACTACATGTGGTTTTTTTTGATTACATCTTCATTGAAGAAATTAATTATATAGTGCCTTTTTGCTTTTCGAAGAATGTCGTTGGTCTTATTTCTACACTCCTTAAACGTTTTCAGGTGCTCTTCACTTTTAGTTTCACTAAAACGTTTGTACAATGCGTTTTTTGTCCGTATTGCGTCGAGGTGTTCTCTTGTTATTCATTGTTTCCAGGCTCTACTGGGCTGTGTTACAGTGATAAATGGAAAGCGTTCATTATATATGTCAATACAAACATTTATAAATTTTTCATATGCTTCCACCGCGTGACTTATTTGCTTAATGGCGTCCCAGTTAGCTGTATCTATTTTGTTATAGGAAGCGTCGAGGGTTTACTGGGAGATCTTTCGAACTCTTGACTGCCACACGACTGTTTACGAATCTTCATTCCTTTGACATGTGGGAAGGAGTATGGGCCGATATCTCAATGAGAGCTTAAGGGAGCACAGAAATGCGTGTGCAGCATTGTCGGCTCCAGGAAACCTGGCGACCCATTGCTCTTATTGTGGAAAGGATGACACCCAACGGGACCCAAGGGGTAAATATTGTGTAGCCAGGTTCACGGAAACCAATGTGCTGGCTCGGGCAAAGACGCTTTGAAAAGGGAGATAATTAAAACATTTAAGATCATTTCGGGTCAAGAAGGGGAATGCGTGAGTGTTCCGCTAGTGGCGCTCAGCAGGAAAGAATTGCTACTTCTTCTTTTGGACAATAGGACAAGAAGATAGGAGCAGTGTGCCATTATTTTCGTTTTATTTTTCCTTAATAATTTTTCTTCGCATTTTCGCTGAATGTTCTGTTTTCTTCTTAGTGCACCGTTACTTCTTTTTTGTCTTGTTTTCTTCTTCTTATTCATACCACAAATAATAGCCAGTTTGTAGTGTGTGAATCTTCGGTGTGAACGTCTTGCTGTAATCTGGTGTGTGTGTGTGTGTGTGTGTGTGTGTGTGTGCGTGCGCGTGTGTGTGTGTGCGCGTGTGTGCGTGCGTGCGTGTGTGTGTGTGTGTATGTGTGTGACTATGCAACGCCAGAAGTCTTCATGATTCATCCAACCAACTTGCCCGCACGCAAGTACTACTGCGCTAACGACGTTTGGGGTCGTTCTGTTTTTGCTATGAGAGACAGCAAGGCTATAGAGCGCGAACTCTACCGTCTGCGCTTCCGGTCTAGATAGTGAGCCTTCTGCTGCTACACAAATTTCAGCGTGAAATTCCAATAAATTCACGATGATTGGTGCTCTAAGCCGCTAAGTGTACCTGTACTAAATGTTGGTCAGCTTCCTTCTTTTCAGCCTTCAACAGCATTTCCCAAAATCTCACCAAACTTCACTAGATAGGACTAGATCGACTTCTGAGGAAACCGTACAGACGGGATCCTTCAAACACTGCCATAAGGCGTCTGAAGACCTAACCTTTCCGTGGCCTACAAAAGTCACCACATTGTGTTTCTCCGAAATTTGCACCTGAAAGTTGAGACAAAAATCTACAATCGGTCACATGCTGTCATTTCGCTGCCTTTTTGGAAGCTAAGGTACAAGGCAAATAAATCATATTGCAGGCTGATATCGCACGTGTTTAACAGCCATTTCCTGCGCACACCGTCGCCGTCTTCATCAAGTTCACTCGTGTACGAGAAGACCACGAGGCAAATCACTTGCAGGCGGAAACTCGAGACCAGCATCCCCCTGCAAAAGCCTGTGTTGGCACAGAAGCTAAGCTTTCGGGTTTGTCTAAGTCTTTGCTGTGGGAGGAGGAGAGATAGAAAGAAACACAGTCTGCCGCCTGCTCTCCAGGCCTGGTTGATCCGGAGCGTTCTACCACACACGCATCAACCAGCTAACGCTGATTAAAAGGATTTACGCTTAGCTCTGAAGTTGAGATTGTTTCGGATCCAAGCATGGGACCTTCTTCACAATGGCGTCTTTTTTGCTGGTCGGCGACGTTTATTTAGGCCTAAGCCTAGCTTTAATAGCTATTTATTCCGAGCCAAGCATAGCCCAAACGTTCTTTGAGCGCTTGCTGCTGCATCACTGTTGACGGGATTCACACTATAAGGTACGTGGCTACATTAAGGACCCATTTCTTGTAACGCATAGCGAATTGATACCCTCATATGCCGGTATTGACGCAGGACAGGATTTAAGCTGCTTGAACATGCATCCGGGTATGAACAATGACAAACATGCAACGGTAAAGGTTGAAATGAACTGGAATATACAGGACAATTTCAGAATCTTCTTTGAAGCGATGCTTGCAGGGGCATTAATTTATAGTAAATATCACGTTTCCTAGAGTCCAATGCTCAGCGGAGTAGATATTGCTAGTTTGGCTACTGTCGACCTAAGTAAGCCATTGTTTGCGCTTCCTTAGAAAATTCGATAGTGTTGTAGATAGTGTTATGCTTTCCAAACTCAGGTTTTTTCACACTGGTTTGTTATAGTTGCACGCGGAACTCTTTCCGCAACTTAGTTGAGTAAACTCTCACCGTTCGCGGATCCCATGAGTAAACACAGAGCACTGGAAGCGCCGCCAACAATTTAGCGTTTTGCAAGCATTTTCTCTGTGCGCTGGGCAACCATGTGCTACATGAGCACCTCCCATATTTAGTCTTGCTTAATGTTTCACTCCATCACGAGTTAATGTTTACTTTTGTTTCATAGCATATGTTCTGCAGAACTGAATTAAATCTGACACTCTTTCCAAGCAAGGCCCCTTTGCACATTTACTTTTTCCGTCTCTTGTGTGCTGATAGTTACACATTAACTTTGACTTTATATATATATATATATATATATATATATATATATATATATATATATATATATATATATATATATATATATATATATATATATATATATATATCGGATCTTCTTTCATTTGTACATACCATCGTCATCGTCCCGCGGCGCCGGCTCCAGCACGCGCCTGGGTTCTCCATCAGATTAAAACGCTGACACGGCGTACCTTGCCTTGCCGTCACGCCTTTGGCGTCCTCGACCTGGCCTTCTTTCACTATATATATATATATATATTTATTTATTTATATAAAGTAACACTGGCGAATGGTTACAATTGCCGTCTGTGCAACTATATACGAGTACATAAGCATACAAAAAATAACTGCCGTTTTCTACGTTAAGAGCGGAAAACTTTGCGAAACGCATCGTAGATACCTTTCCTGGAAACTAAACAGAGGTGCACTTAAGCTTCGGAAATTTGTAGCAGAAAAAATATGAACTGCACATTGCAATCAACGAATATTAGCAGTAAATAATTAGGAGGTGAAGTTCAGTTCAGTTCAGTTCAGGCGTTCAGTCGTGTCCGACTCTTCGTGACCCTATGGACCATGTCACGCCACGCTTTCCGGTCTCTCACTATCTTCTTAACATCACATAGCTTCATCTGCAATGCCTCGAGAATGCCATCTAACCATCGCGTTCGTTGCCTACCCCTTCTCCGGCGACCCTCAACCTTTCCCAACATCAAATCTTTCTCCAGCGACTCCTCTCTTCTCATCAGATGACCAAAGTAGCTGAGCTTTAACTTTAGAATTTGACCCTCCAATGAGCAGTCAGGGTTTATGGTCGACAATATCGACTGATTTGATCTTCTGGCAGTCCAAGGAACTCTTAAGAGTCTTCGCCAGCACCACAATTCAAACGCGTCAATTCTTCGGCGGTCAGCCTTTTTCACAGTCCAACTCTCGCATCCATACATCACAACGGGAAAGACCATAGCACGGGTTATACGGATCTTGGTTGGCAGACTAATGTCTCTGCTCTTTACTAGGCGGTCAAGGCTAACCATTGCTCTCTTTCCCAGAAGCAGGCGTCTCCTAATTTCATGGCTGCAGTCTCCTTCCAAGGTAATCTTGGCGCCCAAGAACAGAAAATCTGTCACAGCTTCCACTTCTTGTCCATTGATGCTCCAGGACTTGATAGGGCAAGACGCCATGATCTTCGTCTTTTTAATGTTCAGTTTAAGCCCAAACTTCTCACTCTCTTCTTGTACGCGCATCAGATGTCTCTTGAGTTCCACTTCACTTTCTGCCATTAAAGTAGTATCATCCGCATATCTAAGGTTGTTGATACGTTTTCCAGCAATCTTCACTCCAGCTGAAGACTCGTCCAGACCGGCCTTCCTCATGATGCACTCTGCATATAGGTTAAATAGGCAGGGCGACAGTATGCAGCCTTGCCTCACCCCTTTCTCAATCGGAAACCAATCAGTAAGACCATGCCCAGTTCTGACTGTGGCCTCTTGCCCTTCATAAAGGTTCCTGATGAGACAGATGAGGTGAATTGGAACTCCCATCTCTTGGAGAGCTTGCCACAATCTGCTGTGATCTACGCAGTCAAACGCTTTCGCATAATCAATAAAGCAGAAGTAAATGGGTTTCTGGAACTCTCTTGCTTTTTCCATGATCCAGCGAAGGTTGGCAATTTGGTCTCTAGTTCCTCTGCCCTTGCGAAACCCAGCTTCCACGTCCGGAAGCTCCCGATCCACATACTGCTGCAGCCTACCTTGCAGGATTTTTAACATCACCTTGCTAGCATGCGAAATAAGCGCGATCGTGCGGTAGTTGGAACAATCTTTGGCACTGCCTTTCTTTGGAATGGGGATGTAAACTGACCTCCTCCAATCCTGTGGCCACTGCAGGGTTGTCCAAATCTTCTGACATAAAGTATGCAGTGTGTTAACAGCGTCGTGGTTTAGGTTTTGAAGCAACTCAGCTGGAATACCATCAATTCCGCTAGCTTTGTTCTTAGCAAGGCTGGCTAAGGCCCATTCAACTTCACTCTTCAGGATGCCCGGCTCGAGATCAGTAATCACAACCGTCCTATGTTGGGTTTGCACATCCGGGTCCTTCTTGTACAGTTCTTCTGTGTATTCCTGCCACCTCTTCTTTATCTCTGAGGCTTCAGTGAGGTCCTTGCCTCGTTTGTCCTTTATCACGCCCAGCTTAGCACAGAAGCTTCCTTTGATATCTTTGATTGTCTTATACAGAGCTCTTGTGTTCCTTAATTGGCTGTTGTCCTCAACTGCTTGACACTGTATGTTCAGGAAGGCATTCTTATCTCTCCTTGCTATAGGAGGTGAAGTTAGTTCAGTACAATTAATTCCACATAAGCTATCTAGGGACATAAGACTTGAAGCTGTAGCATAATTTTTATATTTGATTCAAAATTAACTAATTAGCTGTAATTCATTAGGACCTAGAATTTGCCGAGTGCAACTTTGCTAGATATAAGCTAACAATAAATGACTCGATGATTTCGGATTAAGTGCACATTTGAATGGCAGGTAATTATGTTTAATTTTGGACCGACAATAAATCCTGTGCTATTATACTCGGCGAGCTATAGCAACACTTGTGTTATAGCTCGGCGCAAAGTTTGACATTGAGGTTGAGCTGCGTTTTTTGCACTGAGTATAGAGCTAAAAACGTCCCAGTACTCGGATATCATCAAGGTTTTTAAATATTCTAATGGTTCAAATCGTTTCGGAGACGTTCATTATGGCTCTCTTGATAGCCCATACTGGTACATTATAAGCTAAAAACGTTTTAAACACTTGAAACACACTGACAACGCCGGCGAACAGAGCTCCCAAGCACTTAGGAGGCCGCTTCTTGCCCCCCTGATGATGGCCGCCGCAGGCTTCAACCGAGCCCAGCAGTCTTTTATAACTTTCTTGGCGCCAACTAAGGTGTTGATCGCCCAGCGGGTTTAGATGGCTGTCCCATCCATGTCAGCTTACTTGGCTGTCGAAAGGCCTTCATCCTTCATTACTGGTTGGTCCCAAGAGCCCATCAACTGAGCATCCTGTGCCTGGAAGTGACGAGATTCCTGCGTCGGATTGAAATGCTTGTTGCTTGTCTCGCGGCAACATGCAGTGTCTGTGAGCAACTTGTTCCAGGAAAGCAGCCGAGATTCCCCGCTTTGCTAGTCGGTTGTTCCGGCTGCTTCAGCACTGTCCAAGTTCCTAAGCTACCTGTTCCCAGCAAGATGCGATGACAGGGATGATTCTCCCATGCCTCGTGTGTACTGGAGAATGCATGCAAAAAATAAGGAACGCACGACTAAAGGCGTATTCGAACTTTTACGCGTTTCTTATCAAAGTCCTGTTTTCGCATGTTCCAGTAATACCCAGTAGAAAAAAAACCTACAGAACCGTGTCAAAAATACGACAAAATATTCTATAGTTCTGTCGTAAACGTCAGATATTCTGTAGTTATGTAGTACTTTTCTGTAGTTTTGTAGTTTTTCTGTAGTATATTTCTGTTTTCTGTAGTATTTTTCTGATGTAACTACAGAAATTTCTTATGTAACTGCAGAACGTTTTGTTGTGCACAACAGGTTTCTTTTTTGAAAAACCGCACAGAAATTCTGTCGTAACATCAGAAAATGTTCTGTAGTTTTTCTGTCTGGGTGCCACCTGGCGCCCTGAAGAGCATTCTATAGTTGGTGCTTTAATATGAGCTGGTAATTGCCGCCTTCGAGAGCGAACGTCCTTTGGTCTTCAGCTGGTCTCCAGAAACTGTCATAAAATGTCCTTCATAATGCGGTTGAATTTTTGTGCGATTTTCCTTGGATTGACTAAACTGAAACAGAAACTATAACTGCCTCTTTTTAGCTATGTTGACATTTTTCTGGTTCAAACATTAGCAATTATTGCTGCTGAGAAACTAACCTGACAATTAAAATACTCGTTTAGTCTAGTTAAGTGAATCTGAAAAAGACTCTGTGATCGGCGTTTTGATTTGATTAGCGGTGTAGCTTAACCTCTGGTGTCGGCGTCGACAAAAATGTGCCGATGGCCTGACTTAACTTGCCTAAACAGCCTGTTATGCCGCCAGCTGTGCTTTATTTTTTTCTCCTTATGAGTAGAATTGATTTTAAATTAAAAGCATCGAGTCCCCATAATACTGATGAATTAACATTTTGGGAGGAGCGCCTGCATTTCTCACCCTGGTGGAGGGACAAACGAGCGCGTAATGCAATGCTCGGAGGTTAAGTAAAGGTTCAAATCTGGCACCCTGAGCTAGGATAGCGAGAAGAATGGATATAAAGTTGTGAGTTAAAAAGAAAGAATTTTATTTACCAGAGAGGCAAAAACCACTGTTTGCCTGCGTTTGCAGAATTCAGACTAGGCAAAAAAAGGCCTACGCAAAGTAAAAGTAAAGAGTGTGCCAACGAGGGCAAACAAAATTAAAGAGCACTGCTGAATCTGCATTGGAGTAATGCGAAAGCATGGATGCTGCTGTTAGTTGCTTCTGGTTGCTTCTAGTTGCTTAAATCACTTCTTGCTTGCCCATTTTAGTCTTTGGTACTTTCAAATTACGTGCGTCCGTGTGCTGTGCGACGTCAGTGCACGTTAAAGAACCCCAGGTGGTCGAAATTTCCGCAGTCCTCCACTACAGCGTCTCTCATAACCTTAGTCGCTTTGGGACGTTAAACCCTACAAAAGCAAAACCAAACCAATCCCTTCCTTCGCCCTTTTTCGGCTCTACTTTCAGTTGCGTGACGTCACATCATTTACCTCACATTAATTAACTTCTTGTTTACCCATTTCACTCTTTGATACTTTCAAACTGTGTGCCTATTCCTTCCTATACCTTTTAGGCTCTAATTCCAGTTGCGTGACGTCACAATCTTGACGTGTAATCTACTCCGGCATCCCTTTCTCTCTTTCCGCTTTCACTCGCACCTTCCTCCCTTCCCTTATGCGGTTCAGGTGTTCACAGAACACCTGAACCGCGCCTTTCCTTTCCTGTGAACCTGTTATTCTAATTAGTTACCTAATTAACCTATTGGCCTAATTAGGTTTTCGGCCACAACCTTACGTCACCCTCTATCGATTGCTACTACTCATTAACCTCTACCACTTCTCAGTTACTCACAACTGCTGCGGACACGAGTTTGCGGACACGGCCTGCGGACATGATCTGCGGACACGGCCTGCGGACATAGTTTGCGGGCAGAAATTTGTGAACATAGCGAAGTAATGCTTTCGCATTAATACATATAAAAACTGGGCTAACTTCACAAACCAAGCTTCCTCACATCTGACTTCACTGCAAGACTTAACCCGAGCCTCAGGAAACTGCCTGAACGCTTCGCCTACCGGGACGCTAATGCACCTGTTCTTTTAATAAATAATAGATAGCAAAGTATCGATAGAAACGAGGCATTCATGAAAATGTCTAGGCGTTACTGTCCTCCATTAAGGCTGTCGAATAATGGAGCTGCGTGCAAGGATAATGAGTGCAGCCTGGAGTGGATAACACAGACACCGGAGTTTAAAAGGGCTATGCTATCACGGACAGCGTCTTCCTGGGAGCCAAATAGCCCTTCCCATGTGAAGGCAGAATGAAAACTCTTGTGCTAATAAAAAAAAGCAGAGTGCACTTCCCATGTTCTTGCTTGCTTATTTACTTTTTATGTATGACACTTTCTCCTTCATGTAAGGCCAAATGCAGAATATCTTGCAGCGCTAACTTTATATTCAGTCGAGTCCACTTTTACCGAACCACTGTCTTGCGGATTGCGTTCGTTGTTTAAAAAAGTTAGTAGTGTGTTGAGTTAGCCTATCACAGCCGAAAAGAGAATGTCAGAAAAAAATGCGTTTTTGTTTTACTTAAAGTGCTCAGTGCACGCCTGTTTCTTCTAGGTGCTTCGAGGATGCTTTGTATGACATCCTTCACTCATGTGCTCGAAGCCGAGACCGTTCCAGTGGAAGAACCACTTTAGGGATGCAACAAGCAATTGAGGATTTCACGCTTCACTAACACAGAGTCTAGAACCTCGTCTTCGGACTTCGGCTGAGTTCTAAGTATCTAGCGAAGAAGCTGAACACAGGGCATGTCCGCGCAGAACGTAAAATGTGGGCCACCACTTTTTTAACTCCACGCAGCTTCCAAGATCTTGACGCAAGTTTTGTTCAAAAGTAGAACCTCCAAGACCGAAAACCTAGGTGGGACTTTAAAAGGCGACTGCAATTACATTTCCCTTAAGTAGTGAAATAAAGTAGTTTCGTTTTAAAAAGCGCTTTAAAAACCGTATAGCAGACGACCCGTGCACCCTGCGCCTTGTAGTGGAATTTGGAAACTTATGCTGTAGGAATGGGCACTTACAAACTCTCCTCAAGCCGAGCTCATTGCGGATGAATGGACTTTTTACGGTGTACAGTGCAAAGCTCGCGCCTGAAAAGTATGTGGTTTGAAGGTCATTTATTGTTAGAATGCCGAAGCTTTCATGAGTTCGGCCTGGATTACAATGACGAACTGTTGTCGGGGACGACCGTGTACGGTGTGTAAGAGTGAGCGCATCGGACGCACTTGAGAAGTACGGAAAACGCTGGACGGAACAAATTGTTTGTCAGTCATAGTGGTTGACCTTCGTTCACAGCGCTGTATATTCATTACATCTGCGTTCGAGTTGCTCATAATAACCTAATGACGCATGTCCATTCACTGACGCTTCTACAAGCAGTATAAAGCCGCCACAATTGCACAACTGCAGCGCCCAAAGGTTCGCTTATGTATGTTTCTACCATGGGAGCCCTCTCAGTTCGAAAAACGCCAATATTTGGAAGTGATTTTTGAAACACTCGCTCCAATTACAAATGCAGTGGTTTGCTTTTCCCGCTTTTCTTTACGTACTACTAGAAGGCACTCATATTACAGAGCAAAACATATTGTTGCAATTGGCCTGTAAATGAAAACTATCAGCTAATATCTGATTTCAGTCTTCATAATTTGAGCGTACTGTCCGCTAGTCACTAGTGTTTACGCAGACTAGCTGCGGTGAGCGCGCTGTCTTCATGTGACAGCAGCGCAGCAGGCAGAGATCTCACTGAGCAGACGGCGCCATTTACACATGTCCAGGTAGGCCATCAAGGCTGGTGTGTGTGGACGACATGTGCGTTGAGCTTTTTTGGCTCATTGCGGGGTGTACGTACACGTTTGTGCCTGCAACAAAAGTGCAAAGCTCTCCTTTGCAATTATGCCTCTCTCTCCTCTCTCGCACTCTTTCGTGAACGGTATGTAAGCTCCTCAGATAACTGTCATGAGTTTATCATCGGCAATGTACAATAATCTAGTTTTCAATACTGGCTCTGTTTCGCACTTGCCTTATATTGCCTGTTTTGTTGTAGTCACGTTTCCTAGGTGGCATTCAAAAACGCACATACTCCATTCTAGCCTGTGTCGGGCAGGCTTTGGCAGGGGTTAACTGCTGATGCATTGCCTGTTTCATTGTGTTTGCTTTTTTCTCGGAGTGAAATTCTGTAGCTTGGAGAGAACTGTGATCTCAGCACTGGCTGGAAGCGCGTTTATCGACTTTAGTAGCGAAGTTACGGGGCTTCCCCTTTCTTTCTAATCGAATGCCACTTCCGCAGTTGGGTTTATCTGAGAGGTGGTGCCGTAGCCTAAACACACGTGTTCACGGCATTTTCACCATTCTTCGTAATAAGAGTGTATTCGTTATAAATATTGGCTCACAAAAGTGGGCGCGGAAGTACTGGCAACTAGAGTGGAATCGAATTTTCAGAGAGCGAAGAATGATGCACGAGTCTTCAGAACAGCTTTTGAAACATCTCATGAAGGCACAACCCCTGTTATTTTTAATGCAGTACACTCATTACACGACCATAATATCGCTTGAAGACTAGACAATGTGTCTGCATTGCTGGGTGCCCTGCAAATTTCTTTTCGCATGCAAAGTATCGTAAAACAATCAGCCGAAGCGACAGCCCCATCTAATCACCCATGATGAAGGCCCGTCGTATAGAAGTTCGCCTGCATTTTTGCTGCAGGGTCTGCACAGTTGTGAGAATATTTATACCTTGACTCCACGACAAGGTCCACTACATCACTAATGACTCGCATGCTCACTCATGCAATTACACATTATTGTATCCCGCATTAAAATCTATCAAACTTATGAAGGCATGAAATTTAAACCTGCTGATACGAATGCACAGATTCTATATTGGGGGGTGATGGAGGGGGGGGGGAGCATTTATGAGTATTTGCCACTCACTTCTCCTCAGACCTAGTTATATTATAGCAACGTTGTCTCATATGTGCCGTTTATAACCAATTTATGTGGCTAGTAAGCTGGCAGTACCGTTCCTCTAAGCTTTGTATTTTAGCAAAGATAAATTCTCATCTGCTCAAAGGTTATTCTAGAACCAGACATTGAAACTTATAATCTGTAAAAAAGTAGAAGAATGAACTTCTCAACTTCGTCTACGTCTGAATTAATAAAATTTAGAAAGCTTAACTAGTCATATCGGCAATAATTAAGGATCAATAATATATATCCAGCCAACCATGGTACTCAAATTATCTTCGCCGAAAAATATCACGCCTCTGCTTATTTCATAAGATTTTTCATTTCAGTTCCACTCTTAGATCCTCTCTGTTTCAGCCACCATCATATATTTCATCCCGCACCGACCACAAGTTCAAGGTTGCCATACCCAACTGCCGGACGAATCTACATTTTAATTCTTTCATACCAAAGACTTGTTCTGACTGGAACCACCTTCCCGCCTCCCTCGCTGCCATTATTGACACCAGTCTCTTCAAAACAACCATTTCTAATACCATTTAATATACCATTGTTTATATTGTATAATGTATTCAGTTCCCTGTTCTTGTTTTTGTTCAAATTGTGTTTATTAACCCACTCCTCTCTGTAATGCCTTGGCCTTGAGAGTAAATAAATAAAAATAAAATAAAATAAATAAAATCTCAGCTTCATGATACGTGTTTTAAAAATCGTAGAGTTGTAAACATTTGTGGTGAGTTATAATAAATTCGCCCATTAAGTTGCAATCTTTACTTGAACTGGCATGTAGTGTAAAATAAAAGAAAGAGTCGTACCGAAAACTTTGGAGAAAGCAATGTTGAACCCAATATATTATTCTGCGCTTAAAAAAAGCAAGGACTAGTGTTGCCAATAATACAGACGCTTTGTTTCAAATAAGACGCTTTTTAATTTTATAGCGCTAAAAGGATACACTGGGCCGTCCTGCAAAAACAAAATAAGTTTCGCGCGAAATAAATATATTTGCTCGTACTCTGACATTGAGAATCTATGTGCCCTTTCGTAACGTCGCTCTGCAAGCACTAATAGAATTGCAATACTACAAAGTTGTGCTGAGAATCTCGTGCTGACAGCTGAAGTGAATCTTAAACGTTTCCGAGTCATGACAATCAAAACGTTTAGATTACATACCATGCTGAAAAAGACGTATACATTCAAGTAGCTCAAGAAGATCCGACGCATCGTCTGCGGAAGGTGCGACTAGAGTTTTTGGTAGTGGTATATCGACAGAATTACGAAGCAAAATGCGACGTAAATGAGCACTAACGCTACCGTGTAGGTTTCTTCAACACCTTTTCCAACATGTCGGGAATGATAAAAAAGATTATGCAGGAGAAAGAACCAAAACAAAATATGACGCAACGCGATTCTTTAATTTACACGTTTCCCTCGTTCCGCATCACTTATGCATCTATGACAGGAGTAGCCGACATTGGCAAAGAATGTCAATATTCTGCATCCATACCTTAATAAAAATGAACTGAATATATCCTGGACAGGTACACTGATAAAATGTCTTATAGGTCTGTTGGCAAACACTCTCCTCAGTTGAACATTTATTATTTAAGATAACTCTCAGTTACGACACTACAAACCCGCCACGCAATTTAACTACGACAATCGGCGCAATAGGAGTGCGTGGAAACTAATTGAAGGGCTCCATGGTTGTCAAATGCTAATAAACAGACACGGGACAACAGCTGCAGAACTGACGCTCGCAAAGGAGCTAATTAGTCATCAGATTGCGGCGAGAGTTGAGCAGAAAAGAACAATAATCGAGCGCAGAATGCAACTTCGCAGACGAGATATGCCCATCTCGAGAAACGATTATCTCAAGGATATCGAGCAGCGCACCCCTCTTAGTATGAGTGGATTATAGGGCATTCGTTTCATCAACGTCATAATGGCACCAAACATCTCGCGGAGGTTAAATTCGGTCAAGCGCGCACGGACAGGCTAGAGACAGATAACGACTGAGAGGACAGAAGGCAAGCTGGAAAAGGAAACCGCGGAATAAACGTTTCCAGGAACCAAGGCACCCGGCACTGAACTCCCACTCCGCACCAAGGTAGGCTTTTGTAAACTCCGTATAACCATTGCTATAACTTGATGAGGTGCTCCAGCCAGGTTTGGACAGTGTAGGCCACGCACCACAAGGGCGCGATTTCATGTCCTGCATATGTTTGATGACTTACGGCTACAAACGATATACGAGGTCCTTCAGGGAAGCCAACCGCTAATATTTAAAACCAGGTTTCTGAGGCAAAGAGAAGGTTTTCGCAGCATAGCATTGCTGGTTTTGGCAGACGTCGGAAAGAGGTGTAGCAAGTTAACTACTGTAGGCTTGGTTTAGGTTTGGTTTGGTTTGTGACATTTAACGTCCTAAAGTGGCTCATTATGAGAAACGCTGTAGTGGAATACTCCGGATATTTCGACCTGGGGTTCTTTCATGTGCATTGACACCGCACTAGCGCCTTGCTTTTCGCCTCCATCGAAAAGCGCCCGCCGTGGCGGGACTCAATAACGCCTTCTTGGTGAATTTGTTCACTCTTTGTAGTGAATACCACTCTAGCCATAATATGGCAATTCCTACGAGACATAACGCTATAACAGGATCTTCAAATGTTCTTCCATATAATGGATTGCTTGTATCTACGATTTTTTCATCACTGTTCAGTTAACAGTGTTGCTGCTCGTTCGTTTTCTGCACAATAGTTCATAAGCAACGTTGACTATGCTTGAAGCAAGAAACAAGAAAGAACATCTTTTGCAAGCAAACAGGCCTTGCATGGTTTAAATTTAACCGGCCTGTCAGACGAAGTTTTAAAGTCCAACAGAAACACGAGAACTTTGCCGCGCAAGGTGCGTTCTACCCCGCGCTTTATTCTTTCCCAATTTTCTGCCTAAACCTTAAGGTCGGGTCTGGAGGCACTCGCAGTTTTCTCTACTCGAAGGCTGACTGGCTCTGTTTGAGCCTTCAGGCAGCAGCGAAAATCTGGGCGCCGTGGAGACCTCCCACATGTGTGGTCCTGTTGACGCCGCGCAAACACGCCACCGACCTCCGCTCGGGGCCTCCGTGACGGTCACTGCTTGAGCAGCCATCCAAATGCAAACACGAGAAAATGATGTCTTTGCGTTGTCGTTGGGAAGGCGCACTAAGGAAAGTAGTGATTTTTTCTACAACTTGGTTTTAAGCCCACACCAGTAGTGGTACTCAGTAGTACTTGCGAGCGGGCCAGTTGACTATACGACTCCGAAGACCTTTGGCGCTGCATGGTTATACACAAACACAACACACACACAACAGAATTAAATCAAGGCGTTCACACTGATGATGCGCCCGCTACCGGCTGCCTGTTATTTGTGATACGAAGAAAAAGAATGCATCACAAAAACGTAGGGTTACAATAAGAAGAAAACAAAAGGTTCAGAAAAATGCGAAGAAATTCAGAAGGAAAAATAAAACGAAAATAATGACAAAAGCGTCTATCTTCTTGTCACATTGTCCGATAGAAGCAGTATCACCTCCTTCCTGTTGAGCACCACCGACGGAACACTCACGCATTCCCCTTCTTCTCCCGAAATCATCTTGAATGCTTCGATAATCTGTCTTTTAAAACTGTCTTTTGCGCCAGCCAGCACCTTGGTTTCGGTGAAGTTGGGTATCGATGGGTATCCCTCGAGTCTTGTTGATCTTCTGTTCCACCACGTTGCTCGCTCGCACATATCCTCCAGGTAGCCGATGCTTCAATAAATATGCTCGGTGTATATAGTCACCTCAACCATACAACCGGGGATGAGATAGACATGGTTTTGAAACTGTGGTCTAATTTCAGGATTGGTTAGTCCAAGACGCACGAGCATTGAAATTTTTCAAAAATGATTCATGAATTTTTGTAAGTTTGGAAAAGTTACGGCAGACCGAATACTTCGGAACCATGGTCGATGCAAGGAAAGCATTCTATGCAGTGGTACCATATTCAAGTGTCGACATGTAAACATGCTGCTATGCAGGGAAACATGATACGTTCGTGCAAACATGATCCACCAATCAAAGCACGCAAAGACTTCTGCTCTTGACCTAAAGATTATGTGGCGAAAAACGCAATTTATCATCCAAGTTCCGTCATAAGTGGCGAAAAACCGAGACGTGTGCAATTGCCTGTTCCTTGGATTTTTCGCGCACTTAATTTCACCAACTTGTGCTAATGTGGCCTGGTGCCACCAAGAACGCACGCGGTGGGCGTTGTGTGCAACTCATAAATGTAAGCATAACCTCTTCGCACAGTTGGGCTGCTATCAATCATGCAAGATTCGGCAGCCTTGCTCAGCTTTCGATGTATTCTGGTTAACCATGACCCACATTTCTGTTGAGATGTTTTCCGGATTAATTTTCTTGATTAAAGCTGCATTAGCAGTAAAACGAGTAACTCTAAACTAAACTTAAGTCTGAAAACGTCCCTAAAGGTATTACGCTTCTATCGCATTTGGCAGCTGATAGCAACATGACTACTTTCTCTTTGCTGTATGATATGTAAGTCACAGTTATCTTTTTTTTTTTTGCTCATCACACCTCTGCAATATTATTTACTGGAAGGTTCGTATACGTTGAAATATGGGCTCACTGTTTCATACAAACGTTACTTTTGGCACCTGCCGGAGATCGCGCCGCCAACATTTCTTAATTTTTCGCTTTCTCGCCTCATGCTGTGCAGCTGATAGCGACATGACTACTTTCTCTTTGCTGTATGATATGTAAGTCACAGTTATCTTTTTTTTTTTTTTTTTTTGCTCATCACACCTCTGCAATATTATTTACTGGAAGGTTCGTATACGTTGAAATATGGGCTCACTGTTTCATACAAACGTTACTTTTGACACCTGCCGGAGATCGCGCCGCCAATATTTCTTAAATTTTCGCTTTCTCGCCTCATGCTGTGCAGCCGAAAACGAGTTTCGGGAACCTAAAACAGCTTCACTATGCTGCAAGTCAGAATTAGCTCCCATTACTTCAGAAGTGAAAACGCATTCAAGTGCTGAGGGCCCTAAGATTTGGTGTACGTTGTATTATCATTTCTTATTTACTGGGATATTTTACACGATCGATGATGCGGAATTACTTGTTGCATCTCACGCATTCGAGACCTGCGAAAGCGGTTTCAGCAAAACATGCTCACTTCAGAAGCGTCGCGATAGTAACGGGTCGATTCGAATCAAAACAAGGATAGAAGACGAAACTTGCATAGTTTAAGCCTCTATGCCGCCGGCAGGATTTTATAGGGCATTCCAAACGCAAGCGTAAAGCTGATATCATGAATTTGGCATGGTAAATAACGATGTCGCCATTATTTTGGCGAGAGTATATCATTCTGCAAGAACATTGCTATATTACATCAGGAAACTCATAGAACTCTTTGTACGAATTTTATTGCGATACCAATACTGCGCCAGGTTTCGGCCCGTCGCGGCGTCCCGGGAAGAGCCACGTTTGATTTTAAACAGCCGCGAAGAAGACGAAGACGAAAAAGAAGAAGAAGAACGCTCGGTCACCGGCAGCTAATTCTTTACCATCTCACTTTGCGACAAGCTTGGGCTTGTAATTTAGTTTGTGGATGACACCTCGCTTTTGCCACTTCTCCATGGTGGGTACGTGCCATTTTTCAAGAGGCCAACAACAACAACAACCACAACAACAACCTCCACCACAACAACAACAACAACAACAACAACAACAACAACAACAACAACAACAACAACAACAACAACAACAACAACAACAACAACAACAACAACAACAACAACAACAACAACAACAACAACAACAACAACAACAACAACAACAACGACAACAACAACAGCTAATGCTTTCACTCCACTTTCGGTTCAGCAGCATTGAACCCTTTTAATTCATATATGGGCTGGTAGCTTACGCTCTCGCGCCATACTCTTAAAGAATAAGCTTAAGTTTCCCCATGTAGCACCTTACACTGATAGGGCGTGATAGGGGAACAATGTAGCAGGAAAAAGAAGCTTCCGCCATTGCCTTCGCATTTCAACTAGGGTTAACCAGAGTTAACCACAACTAATTTTTATTTAGAGGAAAGCATTGACATAAAAGACTTATAAATATTTTAAATTAAGAAAAAATGTACAATAGCAAAACAAAAACACTTCTGGGTTCAAAATTTGGTTTTAAGAGCTTCGACAGAAAAATATCGCAAAGTCATCCTCCTCCTCCTAGACAACATAATGCGGCCGTATATAAAGTCTCATAACTCAAAAATCCCGAATTGGTTGAGTGGTTAATCATGAATCACGCTGTTTGATTGATACTCGGAGGGGTTAGCTATAACATTTGCTTATTATTCAAGGGTCACCATGTATAGTCACAAAAAGCTGATTGATCACGATAATCATAACGTATAAAAGATCGTAGATGCCATAAAATCGCTATTTTTTACTAGGCAAGAATGACGTGAAATGGTCACATGGCGTCAACAGGTTCTTTAGAAGTAACAGAACACTTCACCGCTGCGACAGAGATTTGAACCAAGCAGATATTCTTGGGTAATTTTAGCAGGCTGCATTCCCTTTAACACTGCATCCAGGGAAGGCGTGTTTGCCTCTCATGAGGCTTCGAAGGATTTCGGATTTAATTTAATTTTATTTCATTAACCTCAGGCCCATGCACATTACAGAGGGGAATGGTACATCGTATATTGTAGAAATCGTAGAATGGTTTTATTAAAGTGACTTAAACAGATGGTTGTCGACAGGTGGTTTTGTGTTGACACTTTCTGAGGTGGACGGAGTTTCCTTTCCAGTTATTTAAAAGCGAGTATTTGATTAAGTCGACCATTACAGGGGCTCCAGCGAAGTCCCTTTTCGAGGATGACGCCAGGTTTTCTGTAAAAAGAGCTTCGAAGCTTTCGTATTATTTTAGTTTAATACGGCTAGCGACTGCGGCCAGGTCGCATTACGAAGTCCGACTGGGGCTGCTAAAGTTTTCGCATTATTTAGATAAGTGGACAGTGGAAGTTGTATGCTGGCAAGTGGTTTTTTGGCACCACTCTTAGAGGATGACTTCATGAGGTCCCGTCAAGGCGAGATTCCGTTCTCTCAACGGTAGGGTCCTTTTAACAGCGTCACCTGGCGACAGATAGCGCAAATATTGTAAAAATGAATAAAAGTGCATTTAAAGCCTGCCGTAGTCATTGCTTCCATAACGCAATGGCACACCCCCTTGATGACTTATTCATGCTGCTTTGCCTCCACAGTGTATGAAAACGAGAATGGCTGTAAGACACGCGCACGTGGATGCTCGCTCAGCGAGGGAGTATTTCATTGAGAGTATCAACAACCTGACCGCCATCTATAATACCCAAAGTGAGAAACCTGAATGGATGCCAGTTTTGAGTGAACTGGCCAACCTAAACCGTTTTTGAAACTTTGTGAGCCCTTACGTTTGCTAGAGCGCTTTGTGGCATTGTACTTTGCCCCACTGTAAATATCATTGCTAACAGCAAAAGAAAGAAAAAAAAATTCGATGGATAATGACTATCAAACGGACTGGCTGCCATTGTTGATGTGTTGTCTTTCCTTGCCACCGTTTTAGTGAAGTTGTGCTAAGTGGTATTCTAGCTGTGTGGTGTTGCGTTGTATGCTCCAATTGGACTTTTCGCCTGCAGGCTGATTACTCTGTAAATAATGTTTATAACTCTACGCTGAATTTTAAAGCATGTAATAAATTCCATGGCGTTTCACGATGCTCTCCGCTACAAGGGTTCAGTCGGCCTCAGGCCGAAGTACTGCTCAGGTTAATGCCAGCAGTAATGATTACCGTGTTGTCCTTCCCCGTTTCCCAACTGGTAAGCTTGTCGTCGATTCTGTTTTTCTGCATGCTGACCTCGCCGGTCGCCCCTACCGTGCCCAAGACTTCAGAGACGCCCTTCGGAACGTGGTGGATTTGGAAGAAATTAGCTCTATCGGACACTTTCAAATGTCGCATGTCTGGATGGTTACATGTAAATCGGCGCACTCTAAAGCAAAACTAGTCTCATGTGGAGATTTATTGGTTAAGAACCGTCGCTGTGTTGTGGATCCAGAACCGAAGGAGATAAAGGCGAAACTTCTCTGGCTGCCTGAACGCTTGGATGACTCCTTTATTTGTGAAGCTCTACAAGCTTATGGCAAAGTCACCTCGATTTCGAGGGAAAACTGGAAAGTTGCCGATATGGAACAGAGGAAGACGCTCAGCCGAGATGTGACTTTGACTCTTGCCGAAGGGGTTAGCGTTGGTTACGTTCCACATCAGCTAACTGTGTGTGGAGTGCAGAGCCTCGTTTTAATACCTGTCCGACCACCTCTCTGTCTCCGCTGCAACCGTGTAGGACACAGTCGTCGGCACTGCCGTACGCCGCGTTGCGAAGATTGCCGGCGTTTCGGCCACACAGCAGAGGAGTGTGTGGTTACATACACGGACAAGCTTCGGCACCGAGTCCGGCCTCTGAAGATGCATTACGGGAGCACATCATGGACGCCTCTGAGATAATTGATGCGTCTGGCGACCTTCCTGTCGGCGTTGTGGCCGAGTCCTCAAGTGTTACTCCACAGAATACTGAGGAACAAAATACTGCTCATGCGTCCGAGGGTAATGACAACAACCCAGCGTCTCAGGCCTTGGACGAGATGTCGTGTCAAGTTTCGGACAAGGAGCCGACCGCAGACGATCCACCAATCGTTCCTGAACACCCAGCGAATGTCACCGCGGATATTGTGACCCCTGTGGCCGTTGCTGTGCAACAACGTCCAGACCAGGGCCAAGTTCCTGTGGCTGACGGGCTCGCGGCTGCCGACGAGCCAGTCTTGAAACGCCGTGCATCATGTGCCTCCGAGTTCAGTGAGGAGGACGATCAAGCTGGCAACAAGCATCGTCGTCGCGGTCGAGCGTCGAAGCACAAAGGGAAGTGCCGGCGTTTGCGGTCAAGGAGGCCTGGCGGTGGTTCGGAGGCGGCTTCGCCGTCTTCCGAGAGGCAAATGGAATTGTAGGCAAAACTATGTGCTGTCACCATGGCGGTCTCTGAAGAGATAGTGCTTGCAACTCTCAGTGTACGGGGTCTTAGGTCTCGCCAGAGACAGATGCAACTTCGCCAACTTTTGCACAGCAGGCGTCTAGATATTGTGGCAGTCCAAGAGACGAAGATAGAGAGAGAGGAGGAAACCGAGATGGCGCTACAGCCCTTTTTGGCAGATTTTAATGTCATTGTTGCGCATGCTGTGGGCTTGTCGGCAGGTTGTTTTCTGTTTCTGCGAAAGACGCTGCTTTGTACTGGCCTAACTTATAATATCGACGCCGAGGGTCGGTTGATATGTTGCGATCGTCTACTCTTTAGGAAGCCATGGCGGATAATTAATGTTTATGCTTTTAATACTGTGACACAGCGCATAAGTTTTTTTGAACACATAGCCAACTTACTTGACTGTGACCGACATCTTGTGCTAATGGGCGACTTCAACTGTGTTTGCAACCCCATAGATCGTTCTAGTCCAGACGCACGCAGTGACAGGAGTGGGGAACTTTTGTTCCGTGTTACAGAAGATGCGGGACTGGTTGATACAAGGGCGTCCTGCCGTGCTTTTAGATCATTCACCCACATTCAGGGGCATTCTCACGCTCGTCTAGACCGGATCTATGCATCTTGTACATTAGATTCCCGATGGCTTGTTTGCGAAACTATGCCGGTTTCGTTTTCTGATCATAGCATGGTAGTAGCCGGGCTCGGTGGCAATGACCATTCAAAGTTTAGGCCGCAGTGGGAACTTTGGAAGTTAAACTCATCGCTGGTAAATGATCAAGAATTTATCATTCGTGTGCGCTCACAGCTCCAATCATGTTTTTCCAGAAATCTACCATTGTTCGCCGCTTGGGAAATGTTCGAGCAGGAAGTACGTGCGATAGCAATTGAACTTGGCTCAATTAAATCTTTCTACAGGAAACATCAGGAGGAGACACTTAACAAAAACTTGTGTAACCTGTATGAGCTAGAATGTGAATCCCGTGGATCATATACGGACGAAATTGCTAGTGTCAAAAGTGAGTTACAAAGGCATGATGCGGAACGATACAGGGGTGCCTTAATTCGATCTCGTGTCAAGCGTGCTTTGCACTGCGAACGGCCGACGCGGCAAGCTTTGCTTGATGAACGTCATCATGCGACTGCAAAGCTGATTCCGGGAATTATGCGTAATGGCAGATTGGTTACGAGTACGAATGAGGTTACGCCCGCATTCGTGGATTATTACTCGATGTTGTTTAGTGCCACTCCTCCTGTAAGAAATTCTAACATCTCGCGTTTCACATCCCTGGTGACCCCTTTATCAGAAGATGATTGTTCTGTAATTAGTAGCTCTTTCACGCAGCAAGAGGTAGAAGTGGCAATTGATCAATTACCTCTCTCAAAAACGCCTGGTCCTGATGGCATTTCCTCTGAATTTTACAAAGCTTTTAAAACTGTTCTTGCTCCTATCCTGCTAGATGTCTTCGCGATAAGTTTTGATCTAGAAGCCCTTCCCGAGACTTTTACAAAATGCCACACAGTCCTAATTCCAAAGAGTACTGATGAAGAAAAAGTACGCTCAGTGGAAGGCTATAGACCAATCACACAGGCAAATGTGGGTTAAGATTTTCGCCAAAATTTTATCAAATTGCCTACAGTTCGCAATGTCGGTTCTCATTGACCCTCACCAGACGTGCGGCTTGAGGGGCCGAGCCATACAAAGTAATTTACATATTGCGCGCACAGTCCTCGAATCGTGCTCCTGCTCTCATGATCAGGTTGCTTTACTTCAGGTCGACCTCGCAAAAGCATTTGATCGAGTTCGTCATTATTTCCTGTTTTCTCTTCTGGAACGAGCGAACGTTGGTTCTGTAGTACTGAAGGGGGTGTAACTTTGCTATAGAAATTGTTCGACTCGCCTAATTGTAAATGGCCACCTATCAAGCCCCATACCAATCAACTCTTCTGTGAAGCAAGGCTGCCCGATGTCTCCACTGCTTTTTGCTCTTTACTTGGAACCACTTTGTCAGAGTGTTTTACATAACAGTAGTATTCATGGCTTCCCTCTCCTTGGAAATGAGGTTAAAGTGCTTGCATATGCGGATGATCTTGCGTTTTTCTGCACTGACAAACCAACCATAGAAAAAGTTATATCCAGCTTAGAAGAATTTGGCGTTGTTTCTGGTGCTCAGATGAATCACTCCAAGAGTTCCGGCCTTTGGTTTGGTTCGTGGGGCTCAACACCACCCCTATATGCAGGAATTGAATGGTCATGTGTGCCCCCTAAATATCTGGCGTTCCACTGCATGCATTTAAGTCAAGTTCAAATTACTGGAAAGAGCGCGTTCCAGTAGTCCAGCGTTATGCTAATACATTTGTCCCCTATCGGCTTTCAATATTCGGTCAGGCTCAGGCCTGCAACATGTTTTTGGCGACAAAACTTTATTATGTGCTTCAGGTCCTCTACTGTGCTAGGTATTACATCCAGCGTTTTCACCGAATATTTGCGACGTTTATTTGGTCATCCAATTTTGAACCGATTCGGCGTGATAACCTATTCAGACCTGTTTGTGCAGGGGGGCTCGGCTTAGTGCATCTGTATGTAAGGCAGTTAGTTGCCCGTTTCTTCTTTTTTTCGTGATTTTTCACATCCGATTATTAGAGCATTCCTACAAGTTAATTTCATGGATCTGCTTCCCGACTTAGTGATTTCTTCAGATTTTACTGATCGCCCGCAGTTACTAGGATTTATGCAGGAAATTTATGCTTCGGTGAGTTTTTTGACAGTACGATTCTCGAATGAGTACCTATATTCTGTTTCGCGCAAGATACTATACAAGGATTTGGTAGCAATGCTTTTTCCGCCACCACTGTATCGTTCTTTATACTTTGGCTTTAAGGGTCATGATGTGTTAAAAAGGGTGCGCAAAATGCAGATTTCTCCTTGCAAGAAAACATTTTTCTTCAGATTACACACCGAAGCTCTACCTGTTAACACATGGCTCCATAAAAAAATATTTTTGTATCTTCTGTAAACTGCCGTCTGTGTGATGTGCCCGAAACAATTGAGCACTGTTTCAATAATTGCAAAGACGCAATTCTTTTTTGGGATGTGCTGCAAAGAACTATAAAGAAAGACTTTGTTCTAAATTCGTACAGTGTGCGGTATCTTGCTGTTACACAATCTGATTACGAACCATATGACATGTTTTTCCTTATTGGACTTCATAGCCTGTGGAAGACACGCATGTCGGATCGCAACGCTGAACCTGTTGTTCCACCTAGACTCCATTTTAGCAGAATGATGCTGCAACTGAAGGACACTTATGATGAAAATGACTTTCAACCTGATTGGTTTCCGCTGGTGACACGGTGCTTATTTTTGCCTGCCTTTTCAAAAGTTGTGTCTTCTGTTGTGCATCTCAGAAATGGCTGAAGGAATTGTAAATAGTCTGTGTACATAAATCTTTCTGTATAATAATTACCATGTCAGAAAAAAAAAAATTCCATGGCGCAATGGATTGATACTACATATCTTAGCGCTGAGCGAAAAAAAAAAAAAACTCTTCGAATCCTCGAAGTGGAAATTTTTTCTGATTTTTTTTTCAACGCAACGTTAAAATAAGCTACCAAGATCTTTCCGGGGGGCCGTTCCCTTTAGGTTGCATTATGTGACATTTCTAATTCTAATAGCCGCAAAAACCAGCCGTAAACAGAACCACGAGTTGACAGGATGACAACGGTAACACTATTCAATTAGCTTCACCGTAATCATTTCATGCATTTAGTGAGTGTGTTATCATTAGGTGGCGTTCACAGACACCTCTCGGTAGCAATATAACCCGCTCAGAGCCAACCAGTTAGGAGAAAGAAGTTGCGAGACCCACCGTTGAGACGGAATTACGCCCGCCAAGTGCGACTTGTAATGTTTTTGGACGATAGTGAAGAAGTTATGCAAAGCGTTGACTGATAGAGAGAGAAACATAGTGTTTTGCGGACCAGCAGACTACGAGCTAGCGATCACCGCTCCGTTCCTAATGGCTACCAGTGGTTGACCTCCCGCCTAACACTTGTTTGAGGTGTGGGATATTAACTTATTCAGTTGAGTTCAGCAAGCGCCTTTTGGCAGATGGCTTTACAACGTCAGGTTTTGAATGCTACGTCAGGTTTACCTCCCAGTGATGCCTCTAAAGCTGACGTCGTATCAACTGATTCAACTGATTGTAAGAAGCCGCTGTTACAAGGTGGCTTTATGACGTCACATTTGGGGATTCGCTGAGTTTCACTGTCACTTTAGCGTTTATGCTTTGATATTTATTTAATTGATTCATTGGCACAATTGGATTTTGGCAGGTATTTGATGATCTCCCACTTTTTAATAGGAGCCCAAGCTTTCTTAGAGAGAGACTGACTTTCCCTCTGGATGGGACTTTTAATTCTTTTGCATTAATACACAATTCTTTATGCAATCAGTCAATTATTTTGTGCACGAAAGGCCAACAGTGCGTTCTCATCTGCATGCTTTTAAAGGGTGACAAATTTAAGGACAGCCGAGATCTTCCAAAAAAGCTTCTCTAAGAACATTATCTTTTATCAGAATAAATTGTTGAGGATCGAAATGGCACTGTTTAAAATTTTGTTTCCAAAATGTGTCTATTGTGGTGTTATGTCACGGACACTGGAGGCCTCCCATTATAAACGTCTGAATGTGGACCGAAGTTCGTAGCCTGTTACAGAAATTTCGTTAGCTTTAATGCCTTAGACACTTTTTTTTTTTGCTGAGTGACCGACACAAAACAACAGGTATAAGAGAGGATATCGGGTCGCAAATAATTAGGGAGCGTACGATTAAGAGCGTGATAACAATGATCTCCAAATGAGATGTTGTGAATGTTTAATTGCCGATGACTTCTGTGAAGAAGGCGTTGGAGAGTTTCTGCTAAAGGTTTCGCTTGCAAGCAAACGACACCGCTGTCGCGCCCTCATCCTGGATAGAGCGCCCAATGCCTCATACGACTGAGTGGTTAAGCCTAGAAACGATTCTGCCTTACCCAGTTCAGCTGCTTTTCATTATCACTCATCTCTCCACAACATACCCCTTCAGAATCATCTCAAAATAAGTAAGTAGAGCTAATACATTAACCAGAATTTTTGTATTCTGCTTCACAGTGTTTTTGTAGTGTTAGATTTTAGTAACCCAAAATTAATAATGTGGTCAGCGTAAACAAATAAAATCATAAAGAGTTTTAGAATTCTATCAATCTATCATGTTCAAGGACCACAAGGATAAAAAAAATAAAAAAATATCTAGGGGTAACAGCATAGGAAACGCGTTGTAGGAAACGCGTTTCGAAATTTACGACACGAACTTCCTCTTCAGATCCAGCTTTCAAACTTAATCTGCAGCCCATCAAGTTTTTTCTAGGTTTACCGATGGCGTCAGAATTTCGTACCGGCTTGTTCAAAGTAGATGGGATAAAGTCTATATCCTGAGCATCGGATGCCAAGACAAGATAGGCCGTTATAAAAACGGGACAGGGAACGAGCAAAGTTTTTTGTTTTTGTTTTTTACTTTTAAAGCATAGCGCATCGATGCAGCTTGAGTACTTCTACAAGACATTCCAAGGCTGTTAGGAGGAGTGATATTCTTCAAATGGTCGTAATAACAACTAAATGTCTTCCGTATTTCTTTGTGTGGAAGGCTTAGAGTCCCGTTGTATAGAGAAGTAAACAGGCCGAAACATATTCCGCATCTTTGTATATTGCAATCTAAATGAAATTTTAGCTGTTAGTATTTATGTTTAATAGACAACGCAAGAGCCACCTTTATTGTAAAAAACACCTATCGCCTATCAGCATAACCAAAGCAATACTATAAAACGAATTCGTAATCTGGGGCATCACATGCGGTGTTGTTGCTTCTGCCCCTTTCATCTGCACTTGCTGAAAGGGTCATCGAAAACAGCTCTATCGCAATTTTTATGGTAGCAAAATCTGAGATTGCAGTATTTCGCGACTTTCATATCGCTTGTGCGGCAGCAAACACGCATTTGTTGTTGAAATACTTAATTTGTTGTTTACAAGGTCTACTTAGCACCATTGCTACTCAAATCAATTTTCTCCTATCAATACATACGGGACAATGAAGCGCCAGCGACAATCACATCATGTGCACCGAATGTATCCCCTTTTTATCTCGACAATAAGGTTCTCTCAACGAACGCCAGCCTCGACTCCTGCTACCTCGGCTCCACATAACTTGCGATGGTTTTCTTGGTGGAGGCGCTTCGATTAGCAGGATATGAAAAATGCCCGAGTACCAGCGAGGCAGCCGTGTTCCGGAGAAAGCGAAGCTACGGATGCGACATCGCCGAGCCACGACTAACGAGTAAACACTGCTATGTACGGGCGTTTGTAAACAGTGGCGAGGAATGAATCTGTTCTGTTTTGCTCGCTGTTGCATTTAGCAATATGAACCAAACAAGTTGGCCCTAGCTGAATGCTTCCCTGGGCATTTATACCATAAATGAAAGCTGCACCCCTTTCAGAATTAGACGATCCTCGAGTGGTCGTATGCGTAAAGGGTATAATTAAAGCATGCGAAAGCTTTGCAACAGTATCGTTATGGCGGCTAAAACCTCGTAGTGTTCAGGCTTCTTCACATCTCATACGGCGGGTGGAGAGAATGATGACGTCGTGGGCGTACCAGTGCATTTCACGCGTGTACCACTTGCTATGAAAGGGTAAAAGAAGCAAAAAAAATCCGCACTGGCTTAGCTCAGCTTGGTTAGGATATACGTAGCGAAAGCTCGGCTCGGGGTCTCTGTAGCTCCGCGTCTTGACGCCGCCACTTGCCGAGATGCTCTTCCTGCTCTCCCGGCGTATCTGACGCACCCTTAGCCTTTCGTGTTTCATTTGTACGCTGTCGGGTGTCCTCACGAGAAGCAATATTTCAAGTTTGTCCGACGCAGCTTCTCGCAGTCTCCTAAGATGCCGTGCACTGTACGCGCGCTCACCATCCGCTTGTTCATCCATGCCGCATCTGACTATCAAGCGCAGACACTCAGGCTTATATTTTTAGCAGCGCAGTTAGTCACGTGATCATACGCAGTCAGACGCTATTAAAGAGACTTGGCGAAGCGGAGGGGACCGGCGGATGATTCGCGCATGCCCAGTGACGATGCATAACGAGGCACGTGATGTCATGAGTCGGCTCACCCTAAATTGTAGCTTGTGGGCCTTATTGTAAGCTCCTTATATATGTGCTAGTTTCCTGAGATGACTTTAGTATCCAGGTAACAGATGCATTTATCAATCTTGGATGGATGCACAAGCTACTAGTCATTGACGCCGGCATCGAGAAACAGCATATTGGGTTTAAGCAGCACTTCGAGTCTTCGCAGCAGCAACTTTATTTTTCTTTGAAGTGTCAGCAGCTTACACTGCAATTGGCACTGGAAGAATAAATGCTGCTTGCTAATAAGAAAGAAGGCGAGGAGATCAATCACTTTGACATATGCAGCACTGACGTGATCCATTTGTCTTCCCCTGACTTAACCGGCTTATTGAAATAGGAGGTAGCATCTCTTACAGGTCGCGCCATCCACGAAGGAGAGGTATTCTCTTGACAATTAATGATTTTTCTCAAATGTATAGCCATGAGCGCATCTTCTATTAGACTCGCAGTTACCACAGCAATTCAATACTCAACATTACATCTCTAATGTACCAAAAAAGACGACCATGCAAAATATAATTCGGAAATTCACGATGCAAAAGAAAAAGCCAAAAAATAGGGGTAGGGCCTTCCTATAGAATCAATTGCCGCTAAAAAAATAGCTTGCCCTAAGTACCGGATAATCAAAAGATTGTTTGTTTTCTAGTTACCTCATGCTTGTACATAGCGCACAAATAAAAGGAAAGGCTTCATTTTGAAATACCGGCCGTCGGTCTTCGCAGAAATAGCATACCCGAAATCACTAAATGAATCTTCGTTAAGCATGTTACGTCGGTCTGATAAGAGAATTACGCGCAACAACGTTCTTAGTAAACAAATATAGATAACGCTTAGCTCAACCCCTGACTTCAAGAATAACCAGAGCAGGCTGTGTTCCCACTGTTGCAACGTTTACTGCAATGGGTATGGCACGAAGTCAGAGAAAGCATACTTCCTTGACATGTTGTTATCGCTGTTTGGGATAAGTTAAACAAGCTTGCAGGCTTAAAGGTACAAGAATTCCGTTGGGATCAATAGTAATTCCTCCCTGTACGCTTTTAATACATCAAAGATAGGTTCTTTTCAGAGAAAATATTCTTGACCGTTCCTATATGTACTGTTTAATTGGCTGATGTTTTTTTTTATTTCTCAAGCAAGAGTGGAATTGAAATCCTAAGAGACGCCTATATAAAGAGCGGTTGCTTTTCTGCTCCGAGCGATATCGCCCAAGAGGAAAGTATACAACAGTTGTATCTTACCTGTACTCACATATGTGATTGAAACATGGAAGCTAACGAAAAAGGTACTACTTAAATTGAGGCCAAAACAGAGAGCTACGGAATGGAAAATGGTAGGTATGGCGCTCAGAGATAGGAAGCGCGCAGAATGTGTGAGAGCAATAACTCGAGTTAATGCCACTCTAAACGAAATCAAGAAGAAGAAAAGGGCATAGGCAGGGCAAGTAGGGCGAGGAGAGGATAATCGGTGGTCGAAAAGGGTAATAAATTGAATACCAAGAGAAGGAAAGTGTAGTAGGGGGCAGCAGAAAGTCAGGTGGGCTGATGAGGTTAAGAAAGTCGCAGGGATATATGCAGCTAGCACAGGACCAGATTAATAGTAGGAATATGGGAGAGGCATTCGCCTGGCACCGGGTATAGTCCGGTTGATGATGAAGATGATGCTTTCCTGCTTGCTGATTAGATTTCTTTAAGTACCACCCACCATGTCGTTTATTCGCCTGTAACACGGGATTGGCATTTTATCACCAGCTTGGCAAATAAAAACATCCATCCAAAAAAGGGAATGCATAAACCTTCCCTCTGTACCCTATCGCTTTCGTAAGAATTTAAAATAGAGAAAGCGGAACTTCGCAACTCCCATGACACCTCTATACTTACCTTGACTACAAAATATACTGATGGTGCGTGCCTTAATGCAAGCTGTTCCGCAGGTTATTTGGTTTTAAAGATTACAGAAAAAGAAAGAAAATTCAAATTCAACGGCAATTTCATTTACCCTCCATCCGCCCCTGACAGAACTAGGAGTTTAAATACGGGTAATCATGACAGAAACTAGCGAAATGCCACAAAATGAAATTAACGAAAAGAAGTTGCCAAGATATACATGCTCTGAAACAAAATTTGTATATCATATTTTATTTCAAAGCGTGTATATCTCGGCAGCGTCACCTACCCGATCAGCGGCCGTTAGGTGACGCTGCTTTGGAGGAGACTTAAGCTAGTTCCTTAAAGGCACAAGATGATTGAATTAAGTTGGCCCCTTAGGATCAGGACGTCACGATGCCGTTCGATCACCACTGTCCAAAACGTTACGTTCCGTATGACCGTGGGGTGGTAGCCAAAGGCCAAGCAGATGAATGTGCACATCATGCTTATGGTCTTTTCCGCCTGAAATAGGATGGCCACCCGGCGCTCCTAGTTCTTATAAACTTAGGATTAGGGCAGGTTTGCTTTAAATGGTCGCAGAACCCCAATGCTCCCCCTCACTAGACAGTCCGGGATGTCTCTGTTCAGGATGACCAAAACGGGCTGAGGGGGACCAAGTAGAATGCTGTGTCCGAGGTCGACCAGTGCCAACTGTGACAACGTGATCCCACACTGTAGCTGCTCAACGGTTACGCTAATAACGACAGTTACGGCCGCGCTAAAGGCAATGCCGCTCTAGGAGAAGCTGGCGCCGAAAGGCTGCGCTCTATAACTGGTATTAATCTTTAGGAAGGAAACAAAATACCATTATACACTTTGATTGGACCTGCAATTAACGTCAGCATTATCGATCATTAGGTTGGTTATTAATTTAAGCAAAGTGTAACAAACCATTTGCTTCGCCTATTCAGGCAGCGGGCTCGGCACGAACTAACACCCTCACGTCTTCTGCACCAATAAACGAAGTTTCTGTTTTTCTTCAAGTTGAACATTGAACTAATATATTTTCTCTCATTTATATGCCTCTTGGAGTCACTTATTAATAATAAATATCAAAATTACCCTGAATTTTAAGGAACTATTGGTCAATTTGTATAGCAGTGAGGCAGTAACGAAATCAAATGACTTATTGGAGACAACATGGATACCTGTCTCCTGATGAAGCAAAATTCGAATAATTCGTATGTTAGTAGAAGTAGAAGAAGTAGTAGAAGAAGGAGGGCACGATACAATCACTGACTCTCGGACTTTCTTCTGTATGTATATGCCTCAATGTACTCAACGGTGATACAAAGAAATTGATTTGAATTGAAACTGCCCACAACGACGTAAGTATTAAGAAAGTTTGTGAAATCTGGCTTCTAAAGAAAATTTTAAGAGCTCTGCCGCAATGCGCCCTGCTGTGTGGTGTCCGGTTGAATCCCTGTTGAGGTACAGCCCGCCGTCGTCTGCAGCCGGCCTTTTTCAGCTCCGCCTTATGGACCGTTCACCCTCGTCGTTGGAGAAACCTCCCTGTTCGCCTTTATTGAGGTTGTCTTTTGCCTGTATTTTGGCGAAAAAACGAAATGCACTGTACTAGTGCAGACGCAAGACAAAAGTATCTGACTATAGTCCGCCTGCAGACCAATTCCATCAATCAGGGAAAACGTACTCTATTGAGTGATGCATAGGCGATAAGGCACCAGTGAGACAACCTGACAGCAGCGCGTTGTGAACAGTCCTGCGGACGCATGGAAGGAAATGGTGTGAAAACGGTGCAAAGAGGTGGTTGATACCACGCAACCACTTTGATATTTGTCTCCCACCTTACATTAGGTTTCTACAGACACGTTATTCTAACGTGCAGAAGAAATGAATGAGATTTAACTTGTTTTCTCTCGCACTCTCGTGCCTCCTGTTATTTCCTCCTTCGAGGAACAGCCTGCGGTCTACCACCACGAAAGTACCAGCGTAATAAATTGTGTTCTACCTGAGATCAAGCGTTGGGGATGTCAACGAATGTTTAGTTTCTTCTTTCTGAATCTTCTTATAACGAAAGGTCGTTCTGTAAGCCTCCCTCTCGAAACCCTCACAACTCACAGAACATTCACCTGAAGAACCGTTTATACTGACCTTCTCTAAGGTGTTGATCACTTTTATTGGTAAAGAAGGACACCTAACCGCAATAATTATTATTGAAAACTTTTCCGCAACTTCCCACCTGAAAAAGTCTTCTTTACGAATGGGCACATTCAGTATCCTTGTCGCGTTTTCGTAACCCCTCTTTTGGTCGATCGGCCGTGTTTTCCCTCAGAATCTGAAACTTGAGTGAAGTTTTTAAAATAGGACGGTATCGAATAAGCAGTCGAAGAATAAAAACAACGAAAACAAGAATACGGCGTGAAAGAGCATCAGACGATGTTTGACTCACTTTTTGAAGTCGGAACGACGACAGCAGTCGTGACAACCATTCAGCGCCGTTTTCTCTGCGGCATTAAACCAGCCCACGTAATCCTCGAAATGGATGCTTGAATCATAGCAACAAGGAGTGAAGGACGCTCTGTGTAACATGGGGTAACAAAATGCAAGCAAACAGCCTTGCAGCAGATGCATGACACCGTTTCTCCTAACGAGGAATGGGAATGAAAGGATGAGTGTAACCACAGCGAAAATGCGAAAGAGAATGCATATTTGGGAAAATCAAGTAAGGGCATTGCGTAGCAAGACTGTTAGCGAATATAGCGAACAGTGAGCTGGCGTGGTGCTATTTTAAGAATGTCGGATTCTGGCAAAGCCAAGAACACACCTACTCGGCTCAACATTAAGGCTTGTTTATTATTTAATTCGTAATAGGTTCTTTTCGCCCATGCTGGAGGAAAAAAATAGATACAGAACGTGAGCCCAGGAAACAAAACACACATGAGGGAAAGGAATGAAGCCGTAGCTGTGAAGCGTCCTTGTGGCCGGACGAGTAAAGCAAACTTGGAAATGCCTACGGCTTTTGTTTCATTCGGGCAAGTCAGTAAGGGATTCTTATAAACATATAACATTATGTAATTAAAAATGTCAAAGCTTGAGTGCTAGCAATATGTTTTTACTAATATAAAAACGCTACAAATGTTTCTGAGAGCATCTGAACAACAAAAAATCTTTATTTTGTCCTTGAGGGTAGGTCGCGTTTAAGCTCCTGTGAGCAGTAAGCTCATCGAAAGCCCACGTGATGAAGTCCTCTATATTTTGCCTTTTACTGCAGTTCCCAGCGTCCACTCTTCTCCGTACGCATTCTATAGTAATAGTCAACGTCTTCTATTCCTGCAGTTATGTGAGATCGGTTGCAGCACTGTGACTGAGAGCCGAAGCAGTAGAAGTGTGGCGTATACAAAAGAAAATATTATTTGTATTTGTAATTTGTTTGAGGTCATCGGCTTGCAGGGTTTTATGCAAGACATGCTACAGAAAAAAATACGGGCACTGCAGTATTAAGCTTTGTATTTCACGAATAACACTGCTCATTAGTACTGAAATGTCTCGACATCAATGGTGGCAAAAGCGCGACGTCGACACTTTTGAATACTGTGGTACACCAACAAAAAACCAAAGCCATGAGGTGCCGCAGCTTTGACTGAAGGCTGATTATAATTGTTCCCCCCCCCCCCCCCCGCAACCCCTCCCCCCCCCCCCCCCTGCTTTGAATGCTTCATTAAACTTGGTATCTTATTACCTTAAATAATGATTTAAGTTGACTCGGCTGTAGAGACATTTCAAGTGCTTTGGATTATAGATTGCATAAAATGTTTAAGTGTGTTCATTAATTGTTAATTGATTTCGCATTAACGAACAAGTTACCTTTATTTTGAGCATAAATATTTTAGAACTGCTCATATTAATATTTTCTGCGCATTGGGTTTAGGCAATATATGAAATTATCAAGCGTCAACATTTGATACATTCCCTTTACCGGGTGACCTTTACCGTTTGCAAGCTTGTATTTTGAAAATAACGAGAGATGTCACCATGGTCTGTTCAGAGCCTGAAAATTAGATGAATAATTCCATAAAATTAAACAATCAAGCTGTAGCTTTCATTTCAAGCCGCAATATTGTGCTGCAATACTGAAGGCCGTTGCCCTTAAAGGTAAGCTCAGTTTCTTGGTTTTCTTAATCGTCAGTGTGGTTAGAAATGTCGAATGTCAGAAATGATCGTTCCCAATCTTATTCAACAGGCTTTTCCGCTTCACATATCTATATATTAACGTTGTTGTGCATGGTAATTTTCCCTAAAATTATGTTAGCTTTTCCAGCATTATTAAACACCAAACAGCGTCTCTACCAGACGCTTCAGAAATGCGATAGACACAACTTTATAAGTGTTTATTACCGGAAATCTAATTTTTCAAGCTTTCAAATGTGGGTCTTTATTCTTCCATATTGCCAATCACACTGGCGATTAAGAGAATTAAAAAAACAAAAAAAGACATGCTGCCGTTTGTTCTTGACTGCATTCGATATCCCAATTTATTATCACCTACGAAAATTAAGCGTAAATCGGTTGATTAGGTGATTTGTACAATTACCAGTCAACCATTAGGCTGTGTCTCGTATATGAAGTCCATCTAGCTATAAAGCTGATCTGGACAGACGACATAAGCTTATTTGTTGCAATTCATAAGGTCCCATTTCGCAAATAGATAAAGAAGAATCACCATTTTAAGCGATCAAGCGATCGCTGACGCATGATGGGTTAAATTAACTTTGCGTGGTCCGAGTGAAACTACGTGAATATTGGATATGACATCGTGCTGACCATGATTTCTTGATTGTCGAAAAAAGACACTGAGCAGTGGCGAGAGTTTGGTCTGTGCAATATAATTTTGGGCAGAATCAGGTACTGCTTGTTCAACTACACCTTATAACACCTACGAGAAAAAGATAGCGAATAGTTGAATCATGATATGTGCACTTAAAGAACGTGATATACTATGCGACACATGAAGATGTATGTGCTTCGGGGACACATGTGAACAAAAAACAGCTTTAGTGAATTTCGGAAAGGAAATGTTTTATTCGAACACAATAACGCACGCACACAGTTGCTGCAGCTGATAAATGATGAAATAGGTAGTGTTTTGGGTCTACATTTTCAGAAGCAAACAGTGCAAGGGGTAGAAAAGTCTGCCGTGAAAAACGACTGCACTAAAACTTGCGTCTATTCCTTCCAGTCCTGAAGGCATGGCAGGCATAATCAATTTATTGGTTCTTTTTTAACAGATGAAGCGTGAGCGATGAATTCTATAGTAGATGTTTCTATCTTGCAAATTACGTTTTCAGATGTCCGTTTATTGATCAGTTACTAAAATTGGCCTTCTCGATAAAAGGGTGAGTGCCCTTTTGATATATAAGCTGGTTGTGGCTTGCATAAAGCTTGCAAGCTCTTCGTAGGGCCGCTGACGTAGCAGTGGCAAAGCAGGGGCACACTACGAGAACTTATGAAGACGAGATTTCCTACAAAACAGCATACCTTCTCTTGCCCGCGACGTCTCGCCCGCAGTTCTCCAGGCGTGGCTTTACACTTTGTGGTCATCATCATATTAGATTCTGTCGTGTGCTCGAGCCCTCTTTTTCGCAGCTCAAAAGCGGTTAATAATTTTTTTTATTGTTCTATGCTTTACAGCATGGTTGTAATCGAGATACCTCTCATATTTCACAAACTTGAACGTCAGCCTTCCGAAAACTAAAATGATAAAAAAGCGTGTTTCACTGCCGCGTGTGTGATACTCATTGTGAAATAATATATTTTCACGTTTCCCAATTTCTTCACAGCGCCGTTTCCTTGTGTTCATGAAGGCAAGAAAGTGGCCTCTTTTTTGTTTAAGTTGAGCAGAGGCACCACAGCACAGTAGAACAGACCACCAAAACAGGAATCACATTCCTTAAATTAAAACCGGATCCCACTCCAATCGCAAAAGAGAAAATGGGGCTTCGATTTAAGAGATGAACCAAACTCCAGCAACTACAGCGTGCTCTGCTCAAACCTTAAGATTTATATATATATATATATATATATATATATATATATATATATATATATATATATATATATATATATATATATATATATATATATATATACCGGGTGTCCCAGCTAACTTGAACCAAGGGTTACAAAATAATATATTTGAGGTAGGTCAGTGAAACCAATTGCATACAACTGCCAGCCTGTTCGCGCACTACAGGCAATTTTTTGTTTGACAATTACTTAATTACAAAATTATGTTAATTTCTCTAATTTAATAAATATCGACTTTAGACCAAAAATGTGAATTGGAAAGTTGTAGAGCACCTTCAGAAACCCCCATTCCATTAATTGCTATAAAGAAAGTCTCACGTGTTTCTTTTTTTCCAGGCTCAGAAGAAAGCCCGCGAAATACAAATAATACCACGTGACTAGCGCATTTGTGCGCCGCGATTGTGGTGCTCTCAGTCGTGGCTTGAGCGAACGAAATCAGCTGCGGCAGTGACCCGATGGTCCCGTTGCAGCGGCAGGCAGAAATGTTGGCGATGGTTCGAGCGAGCTCGAGCTCGCCCGTCGCCACCACGATTTTGGCCAGGCCTGCGCACCGCAGCAGCCTACATCACGACCGGCGGATGGCGATAAAGAACCGGCAAATGAAGGTGCAGCGCTAATTTTAGTCGAGTCACATGATGTCATCTCGCCCCTTTACCCAAGCCTGTATACGCAGATTCAGTGGCTGATACCTTATCGCTCATCCGTTTGTCGTGACGTTCGCTGATGAGAGAGAAGGTGGTGCAAAGGCCTTGTTAGAATGTCGGTGGTGTCGGCTCGCCGCTCTCGCTGCTACTGCACCGTCACGTGGGCCGGCTGTCTGACACGGGCGAAGAAGCCATCGCAGGCATATCGGCCTGCCGCTTTAACGGGGCCAAGAAGGTACGGCCGCAGCTAATTTAGTTCGCTCAAACCCCGACTGAGAGCACCACAATCGCGGCGCACAAACGCACTAGTCACGTGGTATTATTTGTATTTCGCGGGCTTTCTTCTGAGCCCGGAAAAAAAGATACACGTGAGACTTTCTTTATCGCAATTAATGAAATGGGGGTTTGTGAAGGTGCTCTACAACTTTCCAATTCACATGTCTGGTCTAAGATGAATATTTCATAAATTAGAAAAAATTAACATAATTAGCTAATTAAGTAATTTCAAAACAAAAATTTCCTGTAGTGCGCAAGGCAACTGCCAGTTGTATGCAACTGGTTTTATTGACCTACCTAAAATATATTATTTTGTAACCCTTGGTTCAAGTTAGCTGGGACACCCGGTATATATATATACCTATATTGTGACGGAGAACAAGCAGAGACGCGGCCGTTCTTTCGAACGCCCAGCTTTATTTCTCCCTTCATCGTCGTCTTCGCCTTCGCTCCTGCACTCTTCACTTCGTCTTCGGCGGAGTACATCACACTCGGCCACGACTGCGGTCCTTAAATGCCTCACCCCACATCACTGCGGACCTGAAAAGAAGAGACAGCACAGTCCTAAGCAGTCTTGCAGGCGAACGACTCTTTTCTTTAACCGCGACACGTGCACTGCGAAATTGTTCCTCCTTCGCCCGTCCGAGCCTGCTTGAAACGCCACAGTACATACACACACGCCACGTATTATCACCTAAGCGCTCAGTTATTACGTAGGGCCCATCATATTTCGCGGTCAGCTTACGCCCTGTTGATTGTAGGCCGCGTCGCACCCAGACCTCATATCCAACTCTATAGCGAGGAGCTGGTCGATGTCGGCGGTCATAGCTGCGTTTTTGCGGCTGTTGCGCCCGAGACGCTCTTTTCCGTGCTTCTGACCTGATGCGCTGACAAGCTGCCTGTCGCGGTACAGGAGTCCCGATGTTGATAGGTGATTCTAAGTTGCACGTTCCTGCCAGTTGAGGCTGTTGTCCGTACACAATCTTATAAGGCGTTGTTCCTGCAGAACTTTGCACAGAAGTGTTGACAGCGTAGGCCGCCGCTCGGAGGTGCTGGTCCCAGTCTGCCTCGCCTTTTTTGTTGTTCATGCAGAAGGGAGCGAGTCGCGATTGAATGGTCTGATTCGTCCGCTCGGTGAGACCATTCGCTTGAGGGTGGTACGCCGATGCGAAGTGGTGTTCAACTCCCGCCCGGCGCAGGTAGGCACGGATTTCGCGACTCCGGAAGGTGGTAGAGCGGTCCGATATTAGTTTTCGTGGAAGTCCGTGCCGCCATTCGAACCGGTCTTGTAAAAATTCAACGACGTAGTGTGCAGCGAGGGAAGGTACAGCAGCAACCTCTACAAATTTTGACAGATAATCTACAGCCACTAATATGTACCGGTTGCCCACTGCTGATGTCGGCAGAGGTCCAATGTGGTCGATCCCTACGGTGTCAAATACAGTCTCAGGCAAAGGGATTGGCGTTAGAAGCCCGGGTTGACAGCCTGGAAGACGCTTGTACTGCTGGTAGACCTCGCAGCTGGCAACGTACGTGCGGATGCTGCTGCTCATCTTGGGCCACCAGAAGCGTTCCTGCGCCTTTCGCAACGTGGCTCGCTGACCAATGTGCCCTCTTGTGGGGGAGTCGTGAATAGCGTGGAGCGCCTACCCGCGGAGAGCAGCAGGAAGTACGAGGAGATGCTTTTCTTCCTTGCGGTTTTTGAGCCAATGTCGGCGGTATAACGTAGCATCCCGCAGCACAAACTTGGAGTTGCTTCCAGTGTCCCCAAGGGAAGCCATGATAGCCGCCAAATCTCTGTCCTCGCTTTGGGCCTTCTTTATATCCTGCTGACAAAATAAGAGCCAATTTTCGCTGTGCCGAGCCCGTGAGTAGCCATCACCACTGGGGTGTCGCAACGAGGCATCTGCAATACAGTTAAGAGCCCCGGCCCGATGCCGCACATCATATGTGTATTCTTGGAGCGTGATTATCCAACGAGCGAACTTGTGCTTGAGGTGCTGCTTTGTGAACATCCAGGCGATTGCGGAATTATCAGTTACGATGGTGAGTTTCTGTCCGAAAAGGTAGTGGCGAAACTTATCGTCGACACTCCAGACCACCGCCAAGCATTCCAACTCGTTGGAGTGGTAATGGCTTTCAGCAGCGGAAAGTTTGCGACTAGCGTATGCAACGACGTGCTGAGCAACCTGTGAGTCGCGCTGGAGAAGGACCGCCTCGAGGCCGACCTAGCTGGCGTCAGTGTACGCTTCCGTGTGCCAGTCTTCGCGAAAGTGGCTACATACTGGGCACTGAGTCAGTTGATCTTGGAGCTCTTGAAAGGCTCGTTGCTGCCGTTCACCCCATATAAAGTTCTCGCCCTTCTTTAACAAATTTGTGAGGCGAGCTGCTGTGGTGGCAAAATTGGCTCCAAATTTCCGTAAATAGGAAGCCATGCCAAGGAACGTCTGCAGCTGCTTCACACTGTTAGGCGTGGGGTAATTTGTGACGGCCTCTATTCGCTCTGGGAGCGGGTGAATGCCCTCCGCAGAAATTTTGTAGCCGAGGTAGGAGATCTCCGACAGGCCAAACTTACATTTCTCCCGATTTAGCCGGAAGCCAGCTTGGTATAACGAGACAAGAATATTATCCAGATTCCGGAGATGCTCATCTTCACTGCCGCCGATGACCAAAATGTCATCGAGGTAGACCACACAGGCGTGGTCTTTGAGAGAGCCGAGCACCATGTTCATAGCGTGCTGAAAAGTGCTTGGAGCTGTACGTAGCCCGAAAGGCATGCGATTGAACCCGTACAGCCCGGCAGGGGTGCGAAAAGCAGTCTTATGCTTATCCTATTCGGCGACGTTGATCTGCCAATACCCGGAGCGCAGGTCTAGAGATGAAAAGTATTTCGCGTGTCGGACGGCGTCAATTGTGTCGTCGATACGGGGAAGCGGATAAGAGTCTGGTATCGTGTGCTTATTGAGCTCTCTGTAGTCGACGCAAAACCTCAGAGTGCCGTTTTTCTTGCGTGCGAGAACAACAGGGGCTGCCCAAGGACTCGAGGAGGGTCTTACGACGCCAGCAGCCAGCATGTCGCGTACCTGCTCAGCGATGACTGTTCGCTCACGCTCTGCGTATCGCCCCAGCGGAATGGTTATGAGCGGGTGATTGTCGGTTGATATACGGTGGACAATCAAATCAGTGCCAGGAAGCTGTGCACTAGTCTCCGCGAAAATGGCCCTGTGCCGGTGCAGCAGGGCACTCAAGGTTTGAGGACCGGAAGGCTCACATTTAGCATGCTCGTCCATGGGCTGGCTAGGGACGGTACGGCACGAGCGGAGCTGCACTTCGCCGTTTTCGATTGACAGAGCCACGTCCCCGGACATGAGGCACTCTGCGCCCAAGATGAGGTGAGCAGGCAAGTCCGCAAACAGCGGGACGCCCACCAAGACCTTGCTGCCAGTCTCAGTCCGGATGCAGATATGGACTGCACCGACGGGAACAGCGCTTCCCCCCAAGCCTTGCAGAGGAGGCGAGGTCCATTGACTCATCGGGCCCGGTGCATAACGTTGAAGCAATGCCGTTCGCTGAGCACCGGTGTCAACCAGTGCGGTCAACTCGCCGATGCCGTCAACATGAACCGGCAGGAAGGGAAGAGGGTGGTTCTGGAATTGTATGCGTGGGCGGGCAGCATGAGGACAATCCTTGTACATGTGGCCATGTTGTCCGCACGAAAAGCAACCGCAGCGGTGCTGTGGTGCTGCGGCAGATGTCCCGGCGGCAGCAAGGATCCCGCGACGACTGGCGGTGTCGTGCAAGGAGGCCGCTCGGTAGATAAAGATGGAAAGGCTGTCAGTGTCCAGTGTGGACATAATCGATGCGTGGGTGGCATCGTGAAGCCCGTCGACGATGTACTGTTTGGCTGCAGATGCGGGCCACTCGATGTTGCAGGCCTGAAGAAGGCGGACCTTATCATAAATGTAAAGTGCGACATCTTCACCTGGAGCCTGGCGCCGCGCTCTCATCGTCGTGAGTTTGGCGTCGTGCGCACTGGCAAGGGGTGTAAACGCGGCAAGAAGGGCGGAGGTCCAGGCCGTCCAAGTGGTGTAGCGGCGGCCTTCGTACTGGTGCCAGGCGCGGTGTCACCACGGAGATCGTCCTCCGCGACGGCGAGCGTGGTGGCTGGAGACCAGGCGGAACGCCGGGCAGCAGCGTCGACCACTTGAACCCACGCTTCGGCTTCGTCAGAAAATCCACGGAACTCCGGAAGTTGTACCGACGGTACTGAGTATCCAGAGGTCAGCGAAGCGCGGCCAAGCGCTGCAGTAAAAGAAGCAGATAACTCCCGGATGATGGAGAGGGCTTCGGGAATAAGGGCTAAGGCCGAATCCGCCGAGGAGGCATGGACGCCGTTCTCGGGTGGAATAGGGGTCCCAGGCGCCGAGTGAGCCGGCCGTGTGGCTGCCGTGGAGGTCGGGGTCGGGCCCGACGTTCGTCGACTGCGCCATTGTGACGGAGAACAAGCAGAGACGCGGCCGCTCTTTCGAACGCCCAGCTTTATTCTCCCTTCATCGTCGTCTTCTCCTTCGCTCCTGCACTCTACACTTCGTCTTTGGCGGAGTACATCACAATATATATATTCAATACAATACAAACAGTACAATACATTTTTTCCAATACAAACGCGCATGCTGTAGTGCATGCAGTTTCAGGGCAGGCTTTTTTCTTTTTCTGTGACATCGCTGTTCGAACTAATGGCTGCTGGTAAATGCATGCACCACGAATTCTTCCCTGCCATGAATTTGCTTTCCACAAGCAGGAAGACGGTGATAAAAGATGCGCCTCGACGCTAAGAGCAACCAAGGAATGCGATCGGCGCCAGAGCCAACGTTTCCTGAAGGGCCTCTTGGTTACAAATTTACAAATCACAACAAAAAGCCTGCTTCTCAGCTTGTGTGGTGCTTTAGCTCACCGCAAAAAAAGCTGACCTAATTAATACCTGCGTAGTTAACTTTCTGACCGCTACCTGCTACAAATATCATTTTAGCAATCTGCCGTGATGACTAGATGGCTATGGTATTAAGCCGCTTTAGGGTGTATTTGATTGCAAGCAGCAGTTTCGACATTATGGTGACCACACAACATAAATTTTCTTGCCCTCTTCTCTGTAGCAGCAAGTTTCAGAACGCAACGTGATTTAAATTGGCCACAAAATAACCAAGTCTACTATGTATTTAAATGCGCACATTCCATTTGGGGACCTTGAATACTACAGAACATCACAGCCTACCATACAGAAAATTCTGTCGTATTTGCACCACAGTAACCCTTAGAGTTGTTTACAAATCTCCTGTGCTGTAAGAGTTCTCAAATTCACCATAACTGATATTACGGGACCAAAGATGCCTCCATATAGAGGGCTCACTAAAGACACGTCGAGGCGAAGAAAGACACGGTAACTCGCGATTTGCCCTTTTCTTTTTTCTTTTTAGCCCAAACACACGTAGAAAATGTGCCGAGTCGGCCATATCTCGGTTTATTGCGTGGCATTCTGCGTGACATGCGTGGCATTCTTAATTTGTTGTTACAGCTTGACGAAAAGAAATCGCCCGAGCCTGACGGCTTACCTAATGCTTTTCTAAAACGATATCAACAACAACTGCCTCCGCTCCTTTACGAAATCTTCTCCATATCTTAGAAACAGCGTCCGTGCCCACCGACTGGCTCTGTGCAAAGGTGTCCCAGTTTTCAAAAAAACTGGAAATAAACTTTTCGTAAACACGTACAGACCCATGTCACTAACTAGCTGTTGCTGCAAATTATTGGAGCATGTAATTACCACAGCACTCACAACATACGTAGAAAACAACCGACCTTTATATGCAAACCAGCACGGTTTCAGGAAGGGTTTGTCAACCGTTACTCAACTACTTGAAATTACACATGACTTTGCGGCTGCCATCAACTCTGGTCTGCAAGTAGATTCAGTGTTTATCGATTTTGCGAAGGCGTTTGATTCTGTTCCATATTGCAAGTTAATCGAGAAGCTTAGTCTAATTGGTACTAATTCAAAAATAATTTCAAGAATCGTCACTTACCTCTCAGGTCGTTCGCAATATGTTGAAATAAAAAAAAATGCTAAATCAGACACATTGGATGTTTGTTCAGGCATTCCCCAGGGATCGGTATTAGGGCCTACACTATTTCTTATCTACATCAATGATAGTTTTTCCTGTGTAACCCAGAATGTTGCATTAAGGCTGTTTGCAGATGACTGCGTTGTGTATACTACTGTTCGTTTGCAAGATGACCAAAATAATATGAAACTTACATTGCATAACATTGCCCTTGGTGTGACACTTAGGGTATGAGAATAAATGTGAGCAAAACCTCATCTATTGCCATAACAAGGAAGAAGACTCCCATTTACTTCACTTATCTGTTATCAGGATCAGCTTTGACGCGCATTGAGTTGGGAATCTCATATTGATAACATATCTACAAAAGCATACCGACAACTTGGATTCATCCGACGAAAATTATCCGCTGCACCCTCACATGTAAAGCTGAACGCCTACAAGACATTAGTGCGACCCATTCTCGAGTACAGTGCCATAGTTTGGAACCCTCATGAATCTTATCTGAACAAAAAAGTAGAAAGAATTCAAAACGTAGCACTCCGCATTATTTATTCCTGTTACTCACGTTACGACAGTGTGACACTTCTGCGTGAAAGAGCGGGCATCTCGACGTTAGAATGCCGGAGACAGATTGCGCGCATGAAATTTCTTTTCCTTCTGTATCACGATTGCATCAACATAGATAAAGATTTGTACCTAAAGCCGCCTTATCATCTCTCTAAAAGAATCAACCATGACATGTGTATAAAAACGTTTTATGCTAAATGTGACTTGTTAAAATTCTCATTTTTTGCCCGTACCATAGAAATATGGAACAATGTTCAGGAGTCTCAACAAATGCGTAACTTGTGATATCCGCACTCTGACTGTGTATCCTTTTCAGGCTGCCTTGGAACACTATGCCTGTTGTTTGTACTCTCTTTTTTTCCACTCCTGTCAGAGCCTGAGAAATGTTCGCAGTATTGTGAAATAAATAAATAATAAATTTGTTCTCAATCTCACTCCTCTACACGATATTTATCAACCAAATATTTGTTAATTCTCAGTTCGGCAACTTTTCTGCATCAGTATAGCTCGCAGCTTTGTCAGAATGACTTCTTTGCACCAGCAACGTTGATAAGTGCCACTAATGCGAAGGAAGAAAGGAAAACTCAGGTAAGTGAAATGTAGTGTCAGCTGACTATCCCATTAGGTAAAGTAAAGCTCCCAGATGGAAGGGAATTATGTATATGTCTGTGAAATGGGGTAGAGCAGGTCCTATAAAGGAATAGAGCCCAGTCCACAGGGGCCGTTTCATATCACATGGAGACATAAAATAGAAATAGATGTCAAATTTCTTAAAATCCAGGAAAACCTAAGCGTTAAAAACGACACGCACTCAAGAAGTGAGCACATAAAAAAAAAAAAGAAAAAGAAACCCTCAAAAGAGGAAAACGAAAACCTTTTATTCTACTTAATACATGGTTAAGATTAAGCTGAAAGTGTTCGTTGCACTCAGCAAAACTCCTCACGGCCGCGAAGATTGATTTTTTTAAAGATAATAAACAATTTGAAATATATCGATTCCGAGCGATAATTAGTTCGTAGTTCGTAGTTCTTCTGGCACTCCTGCCGCGCCTAATCTAAGCTGGACCGGAGAAAGTGCATTGATTTCGCAAGTGCGATGTGCTGTTGCCATGGAAAAGAATTACCTAGTAGCTTCAAACGAAGTTTTAGCGGCTCCAATTCGATTAAGGTGAGGAGCGCATGCTGCTGTATTCTTTCACAAAGAAAAAATAAAACACGTTACTGTCCATCATTTATGCGTTACGACACCACATACTAAGCTTAAGAGGAATTGCTAAGCGCGGTTTTTATTTTTTATTTTAGCTTTCTAGGCAAGCATTTGCGACGAAGACCTGCAGTTTCCAATCAGCATTTGTACTTTAGAGATTAAATATATTTTAAAAAGAGAAGGCTCAGACTTTAAGAACGCTTCTGCGATTGTACCAAGTAATTTTCAGGTACTCTGTAAATAGCGCAGGAACAGTTTTATAAATATATATACTGAAAAACGACAAACATGTGGCTTGATAAACGCTGCACAAGACTCCGAGTCCGACAGAGCGCTCGTTTGCTTAGCTATCCCGAACGAAAACAGACATGTTTCCACCTCGGCAGACAGTATCTTTCCAGGTTGGCGTTCCTAACTTCGCTTTTCACTTTGCTGCAAATGAATAGCACTGAACCTAGTGAATATACGAGGCTACAGATGGCTTAGAAATAGTGTCGTCCTTTCGTGGTTCGGGGGATGGTCATCCCGTACAGAACAGCATGGAGGGGACATACTGAGCATGTCAGAAACATCAGACCGATGAGACACATTGAACACCGCTGTTAAATCCGAGGTTGCCGCGGTTATTTCCAGCTGCATAAAATATTTGAAGCGTTTATATTTTAAAAGGAAAATGACTTGTAGCTTGTGAAAAAAAGAAAAGAAAAAAGATGTTCTTTGACATGCCTTGCGCATTAGAGGTCGAAGTTAAAATTTGCCATACTTCCATATATCGGGCTTCCATAACATCAGAATTTCAAAGAATAAGGAAGACGTTTAGTGGCGAAACCTAGCATAACATGCGGAATTATTACTTTGACGTAGTTTATACCTAGGCACACGGTAAAAATGCATTTACTATTGTGGCTTTATCGCCATCCGTGCATTGTCAGAGCCACGCTTCTGACGAGGACCCTACGTCCGTAAGGACGTGCCTAAGTGAACTACGGACATGATGTGTAACTGAGGATCCAAATGCCCTGTAAGACTGGATTCTGATCTCAATTTCATTTTATGGCGAAACCTAGGTTTGCAGCGTGTGGTAAGGCGATTACGCATGTAAGCACCACAAAAAAGTTTAAGTTATTCTCACGAACACCTTAGCAATCACACCGGTGCAATCACACACAAGTTAGGCTTCTAATATGTACTGCGCATGAAGCAGCGTAGACCACCGCGGTGCAGGAAAGAAAGAAAGAAAGCGACCTGCATACCTGGAGAGCGTCTTTTTTCGCAATAAAGTTGAAACGTTTTAGCCCATGGCGGCGAGGGCGGTCGCGTTTTCTAATTTCTGCCGGCTGATACAGGTTTTACTGGTGGTAGTATTCAGTTCTTTAGTTGCAACTGGGCGCGTAACTGTCATGATTGAACGGTTGAATGTCAAAACTTGGCCAACATGCGGATTACTATTTTCGTGTTTTATGGTGTCCGCCGGCCCTGGTAAGATTTTGACGTGAGGCAAAATCGTTCCTGTCTCAAGGAGCCTATTTTGAAAATTCCAGTCCACCTTCCCTGAAACACACGGAATGTCAACTGCGTTTTTCTAACTGGTATAAAAAAATAAGGTGTCAGTACCAATGCGATACGTCTACACGTTACACTTGACGAAGACACGTAGACCATCTGGTCGGCCATCTTGACTGGGTCGAGGATTAAGCGTGCCCCTTCTTCAGGAAGCAGTACGTAATCGCGAGGACTCCCGCCGTGTACCCCGTCACCGATGAAATGGGGAGCATGCCGAATTTCCACAGTGATGCCAACCTGGGTCCCGCAGATTGCTGTCGTTGCGCATCCTAAAGAAACTGACGACTCACCCTGAAACATGTACCTGTCTCTTTAAGACAGTCAATCAGTATACAATGAGATATCAGGTCGCGGCGCTGGCTGATTCACTACAGCGAACTGGACGGAATATGTAAACTGCGGTTTCCGACCCGTTGAAAAATGGGACGACACGTCAACGCTATACCTGACGCAAACACTATAATTCGGGAACTAATTTCAAGTAAAGGTGTAACTGAAACCGAAGCCGTAACTAATATCCCATAACTACATGGTGCAGTACAAAAGTGCCGGAAGCTCCGCCCCCGTAGTCTTGGTTGCCTGAAGACGTTGTACGGGAGTATGGTAGCTTAGTTCACGCTGAAGTACGTCAAGGCTCTCTATTAGGTCGTCTGTTTTTCCTAATCTACAATAATGGGTCCTAGAAAGCGGCTTTTACGCAAATGCTTATTTATTTCAGCGCTTGGTGGGCACACCAATTTGGCAGGCATACCGCTGTAGCTCAGTTGGCACCGGACGCTACATTCGGAGGTCGTGGGTTCGATTCCAACCATCGGCGTATTGTCTTTCCTCCTACCTTGTATTCAATTATCTTTCTTCCTAAATACATGATAAAAAAAAAACAAAAAACAACGTTTTCTTTGGCCTCGCCGACGTGTACCATAACGAGCCCGTCATTTCATTTTTAATTTCCTGCTTATTAGCTTGCCAGGGTCTCGGTTATGTCAGTCTTGAATCCTATGAGCTCATGAGGGTTCTCGCACATCTCTTGCCCTACCTGTTGATCACGTTCCACGTGACGCTCGGAGCAACACAGGACGGCCCACGTTCGCCGCTATGGATGAGGGTTGCGCTGGTCAACAATCTATAGGTTCGGTTGCAAACAGCATTAATACCCAAGAAAGTGGAAATGTGGACAGCCGTCGGTGTACCTCAGTTGGTAAGAGCACCGGACGCGATAATCGGAGGTCGTGGGTTCGGTTGCCAACAGCCTCCTACTTCTACTTTGTATTTAACTATCTTTCACCCTAAAAACATAAAAGTACTAATTGAGGTCAATAGAGAATTGTAAAAGTATAAAGTAAAAATTTCCCTACGTTTTCTCTGGCCTCGCCGACTGTTAATTTATAAAACCCATGTCTGTGCACATGGGGGGTTGCATATTATTTCACATGCAAAAAAGGTTTTAGAGGATAGATGGCCGTTAGAACAGAGCAGATTGGTTACGCCAATTTATCTTTTTTCGTTATGAAATGATGGGGATTGGTCACAAAAACGGTAATTATATTGATCTGGCTGGTATCTTTCCTCGCTAAACTATAGAGGCGGGAATACAGCGGAAATGGCTAATTCTTCACCCGTGGTCTTCGAATCCTTCATTAAATTCAAGGCACGTGCTTTAGAGCGATGAGGCCTGTGACTTTACAGTTAAAAAGCATATGCTTCGCTGAGCATGCAGGAATAATGGCTTTAGATTGTTTCAACAGAAGTACAAACAAACCACAGCGATCTTGGAGGCTTTTGAAAAATGGGATCATAAATATGATTTTGGATATCCCGATATCCCATTTCAATGAAGATCTTTGAAGAAACCAAATACTCAGCAGCGCCGAGCTGACATTTTTGCAGCTGTCTCAAAATCGGGAGAATATAAAACATTTATAATAACATTTTCTTAGACTCTAAATTGTCTACCTTTAAGTTGAAGCACGCGCCGAATTTCGTAGTTCTTGTATCGTGATCCCATCTAGCGATAAAGGGTATCGCGATGTCTGCTCGTGATGTTTTAGTCTATACTTTGCTCGACCCCGCATGCGCCGGCAGTCCACGAAGGTATTTATCCGGGCGGTATTCCATGTTTGGGAATTTCTCGTTGCAGGCTGCCAGTTAGGCACGTCGCAATAAACGCTCCCGTTCCCCGGTTCCGGTGTCTGGATACAAGGGTCGACGAGAATGGAATGCAGATGCAACAGTTCTCAAAACCCGTTCCAAAATATGGTCCCTCATTTGGTAACAAAACCTTATTATTAACGATAACTTCACCCTGTGCAGAAACGAAATATCTAATACATTTGCTGTGGCAAAAAAAAGAATCTATAATATAAAAAAAATATTTGTTGCAGAGTTTAAAACTATAAAATTGTGTTTCTATCTGGTGTATGAAAAAGCATGAGCTTGCAATCTAAATTAAAATTTTAAAGCTAAATATATTTTTTGTTCACTAGTGTACGCCAGCTTTTAATAACCGAAAAAGCCATTACTGTCTCGCTTTCTTACACCGCTGTAATTTGCCTCGCATGATTGAGAATTGTACCATGACACCCGTATGGTAGCATGCGTGGTGAGCCTGGTTTGCTGCTTACATAATAAAGAAGATTCTGCTGTTTGATTAGTAAGAGCGCCAAGGCAGATGTGATGACATCAAAGCAGAGAATTCGCCTGGGCATGCAAAGCGTAAATGGCTTTGTAACATATCACAAGTCATCGAGGCCTGGAGCAAATTCATCGCTGGAAATGCTGGATGAGAAATGTAGTCTCCCGTCACCAGGCCTTGCTCTCAACTAATCGGCATTTCTCGGACCGTCTTCTGTTTCAAGCTCTAGTGCTCTGAGTAGGGCAAAACTGAACGCGAACAAGCTCGCCTGCTCTTTGCTGCTCACAATGCTTGCGCGCAATGCCCACAGCAAATAGGCATGGCCATAACTCACGCCCAGTGCCGACGTGGAATGTCCCTCCAAGTTTGAGGAGGTGTCTAGTGCTAAGATGATAGCGAAGTCAGAATTGCAAAGGTAAAAAAGGACTACCAGAGCTGTAGCTCTCCGCAGACCCTAGTATTGCGCGGGAGGAAGAGCTTTTGCGTCCACATTTTGCTGAACGGACCACTAGGGCTCTGCGATTGCCTCATATATATACTGCACCTCCGACTCTATGTCATTTTCTGCAAAGGTACTTTGAGCCACTCTCAACAAGCAAAACCAAAAAGAGGCAAGGGAGCTCTCACATTCTAGCAAAACTGGCGACTGTTGTACGTTAGTTCACGTGCCTCATAATGCTAGAAACCAGAAAGAAAAAGAAAATCCTAGAGACACGAAAACACCGGACAGAGCAGATAAAGAATGAGGCTTCTCAGCGTCTTGATATCAGTCAAGGAGGTTCAGGAATTTGGATGCGCATGCGGGATATGTAAAAAATAGCTTTTGTTTTTTCTTTGCATGATGCACAAGACATGTACTGAGCTGAATGAAGACTAAAATGTAGTGCAAAAGTTTGCAAAAAAGCACATTTGTTAAAATGGTTACACTGATAACTGCCGAGAAAGCACGGTTCACTCCGTGTATTTATGATGGCAAATTGTCTGGTAATGCGGGTAAATTTTAAGAGGTTCAATGTATTTGAATATCAATTTTCGTTTAATCTTGCCCAAGTCAATAATTTGGTAACCTAGACCAAATCATTTATTATATCTGGATCGTATATTGTAAATGCCTTGGTTAGAATTGGGTGTGACCATCTGACTGGGCGTCGTCCATTATACTGTCCGGTTAAAGTGGGCAGAGGTCAAAATATATTTTAAACGCGAGATATTTGAGGCGTAGCCCGGGGAAACTTCGGTGATGAATACCAAAGTTGGACTCGCTAGATCACACTTAGATATTCATTTTGGGGAAATGTGGAAGAGGTAAATTTTTGAGTGACCTGGAACAAATGCTTAAGGTGACTGTGCCAATGGTGAATGGTCAAGAGCCATCTCCACCATGGTAGACAGTGGTCACTGTGGTGGCTGATAGGTGATCATATGTAATAGATACAACGTATCGCATTTTGGTTGAACTCTAAAAAATGCTTTTCCTTGTCTACAATCGGAGTCTTCTGACCGGACTCGGGTTTTGAGCTTCGGTCCTAAATAATGCTTTGGCACTTAAAAAAAAGGAGGTGCCATAAATATGCAAGAGTGGAAGCGTGGGCGAGTTGGTGATGGTTCGATTGGTGCATAGCGCTAAAAAGACACGGACACAGCGAGAGCGCCCGTCCTGTGTGTCTCGTTGTGTCCGTGTCTTTTTAGCGCTATGCACCAATCGAGCCATAAATATGCTTTATATATAAAACAGTGCCCAAATATTCTATAAATGAAATTATATTGCCACAGGTTTATTAAAGCTGAAACCTTAACCAAGACGTTAAGAGCTCAGCAAAATAATCTACCGTTTATGTGCCCGCTTCCTTTAGGGGTGCGTCGAGGCGTGCTTATTTTAGGACTCGAATCCTTCTCAGCGGTTTATGGTTCTACGTCCGGTGCACTCTGCGCTTGTGGCTTGTGTGGTGTGTGTGCATAAGCGTCTTAAGCGCCGTGAACGCTTCCTGCCACGTAACATATTGGTGGAGATGCGGATATTACCATCTTCCGCGTGCTGCCCCATTACACCATAGAGCTTTGCAGCGGTCGCTACAGCAGAACTGCCACAATGACTCAACCCGGCGACTTGCGAAGCCTCACTGCCCTTACATTCATGGTCATGGCTCATCCCCGTGACTCCGACATCTTTTCCGGTGTTTCAGGCGACAACATGGATAATGGATCTCGATGTACGAATGTGTCAGCACCCTTTGAAGCTTGCTACCAAAGCACATATTCAGTCGCGTGAGGCGTCCTGCACTGTAAGATACTTCACCTACCTTCAAAACGTGCCATCCTTTGCGACCAGGTTGACATCGCCATGTCAGAATCTGAAAAGGTTGGTCACATCTTAAAAGGAATTGCGGACGACGTTTTCCATTTGCTCCTCTGAAAGGGTTGTGATACTGTGGATGCTATCATCAAGGTGTGCCGCCTCTTTGATCAATTTATAAGACTTCCCCATACGGCCGCAACATCGTGTGTTATGTTTCAATTACCCCTACATTACCTCCCGCTTCACCCCTTGGGTCGCCGAAACCGTTACTCGGATCGTTCGATGTGAAATGGAGGCCTGTGCACCTGCGCAACAGTGACCCACCATTCCCGACAACCACTTGCCCGATATCTCGCTTATTCCGGCCGTCGTGCGTGAAGAACTTGCAAACTTGGATCTCTAGCCTGCTGTCTGTTCCATCGCAAACCTCAGCGTCTCTCCACCCTGCATAGATGTCTTTAGTCCCCGGGCTCCGTCGTATTTTCGTCGCTACTAAAATCCAGCGGAGCGGCGGACACCTGATGATCGCCCCATTAGCTTCAACGGCTCCTGTGTCGGCCAGATGTCCCGGCATTGCCGCAACAAATGGCCTCCGACTTCTCGCACCGAGTTTTCCGATGAGTGCCGTCCAGAAACACCCCGGCGTTTTCCGTTCCACCCCAGCCCCAGTTTTACCAGTCAGATTCAATCTAGCATTTCGGGTACGTTGGCCTTCACGCTCGCCATCTTCACGAGACCGTCGTTTTTGATCCCGGCAGCTCCCACAATCCTCGGATGCTGCCCTTACATCCGATCCTTACGCATTGGCTCACAAACCTTTTATATCTCCCGGTTCAACCAACTACATATTTCTGATGATGGTATTTCTGTGCGTGCACTTGTAGACACTGGAGCGCGTATCGCGTAATGTGTCCAAAACCTTCGTCGTCGTTTGCGTAAAGTGCTTCCGACGGCTCAGCCTGGGGTGAGTGTCATGGACGGCGGAACGGTTGGTATTGACGGACTCTGCGCCACTCGCGTTAGTGTTGCTGGTCATAATCTTTTGGTGTTGTTTATTGTTTTGAACCCTTGTGCCCATTACCTCATTCTCGGCCTCAATTTCCTATCAGGACATGCAGCCCTGATCGACTGCTCGTAAGGCGTCTTGCACCTAGATCTCCCAATCATCAATCCTGAGCGAGCCCTTGCCTTCTTCTCCCCGATTGTATTCGCCCGACGAGTTCTCTGCCCTCCCTAATCGCCTCATTGGTTACCCTGAATCCCACCTCATCTGTCTCAGATTTCCACTACTTAGTTGCGCTTACTTTCGATCTCTTGCTGCGCCGCAACGTTGTACTGCCCCATACCATCGCTACAGTCATGGAGAACACTGTCACTGCCATTCCTCAACTTCAGCTATTCGGCCCAAGTGCTTCCACTTGCATTTGCGTGGAGACGATTTCAGCTGTTGCCAAGTTGCTCCACTGGACACTGACCATTCATCAGCTTCTGCACACCCTGGCCACGCTCCTACTCCTCCAACTGACGCCATCATGGCATTGATGTATTCCGATTCGCTCCCTGCCCGATTTCAAGTCCTATTCCGACATCTTGGACCCGAATAATAGCGCCCTGGACCAAGCTCTGACTGTCACGCACCCCCCTCTCCCAGTACTGCCACTGATGTCGCCGATTTACTTCCTTCTTCACGACTTCATTCTTCATTACGGCGCTTCCCGCCAAGTGCTCACTGGCCGTGGTTGCACCTTCCTTTCAGCAGTTGTGGGAGGCATTCTTCGCGCGTGCTCAACTAAACACAAGTTGACCACAGCTTACCAGCCACAAACTAGTGGCCTCACTGAGCGACTCAATAGCACCCTACTGACATTCTCACCATGTACGTCTCCTCTGATAACTGTGAGCCCTTCCTTACATTACATTTACATATAACTCATCGTGTCTCGCACTGCCGGATACTCTCCGTTTTACCTTTTCTACGACCGTGAGCCTCCACTTGAAAAGGTTTCGCACAGCTGGTCGCCTACCTTCTGAATACTCCCGTGAAGCAATTTCCCGTACCGAGCATGCTTGCCAAGTTGCCCATTCCCGTTTGCAATCCTGTCAAGCTTCGCAGCAAGTGCAATACAGCAGCCGTCATCTTGGCACCACATTCTTACCTTGGTCGTTTGTGTTGCTCTGGATGCCTTCTCGCCGTGTTGGGCTCTCGGAAAACTTTCTATCCCGCTATGTGGGCTCGTACCGTGTGCTGCGCCAAGTCGCGGCCGTCACCTTCAAGATTAACCGGCCATCTTCGGATGCGCTTCCCGCATAGCAAACTCCAATATCGTCCACGTCTCTCGACTTGTTCTAAAACCTGCCATGTAATGACACTTGCTAAGCAGCTCCCCGATGCTGCTTCTGCGCTCGTGGGCTATGGTATGAGTCGAGTGAACGAAAATGAGACAAACGAAGTAAATGTGCGTTTCGTCTGGCGCGTGCTCGGGGCCAAAATTCTTTGCAGTGGTCTGTACTTCAACGTTCGATGCGTCCTGTGGATGTGTCTTGCGTGGTGTGTGTGCATGAGTGTTTTACGTGCTGTGGACGCTTCCTGCCACGTATCAATATTTTCAGTTAAAGGCTTTAAAAAGAAAGATGGACACGCAGTAGCAGTGATGTCAAGAGGAAGGCCCTTTCAGTCTGTAGTGGTCAGGAAGGAAAATAAAAATGACATAGCATCACGTTTCCTCCGTAGAGTCAGGAAGACCGCCCAGCTTAGCGCAAGTTAACGGCAGCCGTGCAAGCAGTCTCTCTTCGGTGTTGGTATTCAAACTCATCGGAACAGGCCGCGGCACTGGTCAAGTCTTTTACGTCTCGGTGAAAATGGCCTAGGAGTCGCGTATTCTCTATGGCACGGACAAAAGCAAAGCAGCTAGCGCACACTGCATGAACACAGTTCTGTTGTCGGAGCTCACAGCTCATCTTTCTTCCTGGAGGAATTTCCCGAAACACAGGCTGAAGAGAAAACGCTACGGCTCCTCTTTCCCTCTTTCCACTTTGACTCCCACCTTCCTCCCTTCCCTTACGGCGTGGTTCAGGTGTCCACCAAAACAAGTGTGACAGATACTGCGCCTTTCTCTTCCCGTGAGCCAATTATTATTATTAAGAGAATCTACACTGCGGGAGGTTGTTTCATGAAAATTCACTTTGTCAGACTTCCAGTTGAAATCTCTGCTGGTGTGGAACACCACAAACCTTGGCCGTATTGGCAAGAACTATCAAATCGCGGTTGGCCTTTTGTGATGCAAGGGTGAGGAAAATGGAACACCCCTGGGATCTTGGATTCCGATCATACTATACACGTATAAGCAGTCACGTTTGCATGGCTTGGTTAAGCGGTGATCTAAAGCTATAGCCCGTCGCGTAAATCCGGCAGGTAGCCACGCTTGACCTTCGGATGGGGCCCCTCTTCAAGCCGTGGGGTAAACCCGGTCGGTAGCCACGCCGCGCCGCAGAAGAAGAAGAAGAGGACAGAAAAATAAAAATGAACAAAAAGAAGCTACGACGGCTTTGAATACGTAACTTATCGAGTTTATCTACAGCTAAACCCCAGCTAATTTTATTTCATGATGTGACACCTAACCGCAGTAATGATGCTTGATAATGCTCAATAAGAAATATTTCATATTATTAAAATAATTAAAAATTAAAAAATTGTAAAAGGGGTTCAAAGGCGTCAGAACTCTCAGAATAAAAAGCCAATGCTTCATATTTATAATTAAGAAAAAAATGTGTTTTCATCAATTAATTTATTGAACTAATTTAAAACAAAAAGAAGGTTGAAATATGTACAAACGTTCGGAATGAAAATACAGTGCATGATAATGATAAATTAGAAATATTTAGAGCGCGTAATTGATCAACGAGTTAATAAATTATTAAAAATGAAAAATTCGTAAAAGGGGGGTTCCGAAGCGTCAGAACTCTCAGAATAACACGGCAATGCTTGGTATTACTAATAAAGAAAAATTAGAGTATTTATCAAATATTTTATTGAAAACTTGAAAAACAAAGGAGGTTGTAAGGTGTCCAAATGCTTGGAGTGAAAGGCTAGTACATGTTAAAGCTAAATAAGAAACATTTATAGTGTGTAGTTGATCAATTAGTTATTGAAATGATTGAAATATTGTGCGAACCGTACAAAGAATTGAAACAATTAATGATACATTCAAAGGCGTCAAACTGCTCAGAATGCAATGCCAATACTAATGCTAAATATCGGTGCATAAAAATAAAAACAACCTTATAAAAGAAAACAAAAACGGCAAACATGTCTATGTGTGAGACGCTATCATGTTATACTCTCAACGGCGCAGTTCGAGTGTCCGCCTAATTTTTACCAGTATTTTCATGCTACACTGTACAATTTTCTTAATCCTTAAAACGGCATTGACCATGCTCTTGTCCCCAAAAAAGGCAGGAAGACGTAATACATGCGTGCGAGATAACCAAGGACAGCGAAGTAAATAGGCGCGGTGGCGCAGAACACATTGACGTAAGAAGTAAAAAACAGGGCAACAAAGGCCAGCAGAAACCTTTGTTTTTTATTATGTAAATGTGTCAACGTCGCGCTTTCTTCTTGGTCAAACTCTCAGTAGCCATCTATTATAGTCATTTTTCGTCATTTCACAAGAACGTACCACCACTGCTAAAAACCACCTTAATGAAGAGCTCTCCTTTTTTGCTTGCGTGTTAGAATCTGCATGACTTTGATGGCAGGAGTAAAAGCCCTCAAATTGTTGCCGTCCTACCCGCCCTCCCTCCCCCCTACGCGTGATACAAGAAACGTTAGTGGGTAGAAAGAAAGCAAAGGATGACCAAGGTAAGGGAAGAAGAAAAGCATTACCCACAGCTGTGTCGAAGAACTCCCTTGCATGGTAAGGCTAGCATACGAGCGTCTCTAGAGGCAATGTATACGTCTAACTCGCTGATGCACAAGCTTGAAAGAGTACGTTCTTCTCTGTCCCTTGGAAGGCTGTCGTCATGCGTTCAGCGTACCGCGCTTCTAGCAGCCACGGCTTCAGGGCAGTATGCTACTTAATATCGGCACAGCAGATGCCCTGAGACGAAGAGTGCTTCGTTTGTAGAATGATAATGCATTCAGCCGAGCGCTAGTGAATATGTTCTCATTAGAATAAGGCGCCCTTGCAAAGCGATTGTGATTTAGTTATCAGCAAACACTTGCGAGGTGCAGAAAATACCGCAATATATAGTTAGAACAGTGAAAAATTGTTTTATTTTATTTGTGTGTCACTCGTCTTTCGGAGGTTGCTTTTACGAGCGAAAATTTCCAAGTATTGAGCAGTGCTTAACTGAATATCCCTGACTTATGGCTGAACTCCACGTTTTTTTGTAGTCATACATACGCAACCGGGGCGGCTTAGTTGATTTGTTTTTTGTTTTTTTGCTTCAGTTTTGGCGAGTAACGTCCTAAGCGCGACCTAGAATATGAGGGACGCCGTGGTAGATAGCTTCAGACTTCTGATCGCTTGAAGTTCTTTAATGTGCGCTGACATCGCACAATACACGCGTGCTTTACTATTCCCCAGTATCGAAAAATGGCCAATGTTGCAGGAATCGAACCCTCGTCCTTGAGTTCAGCAATCGAGCGCCGTAACCACTGAGCCATCACGACGGAATCTTAGAAGATTTAACATTCTCCAAGGTTCTATGCCAACCGCTGCGAATGTAATTCGTTTATGAGGGTGGCATGCTAAATGTAGTCGCGACGCCCTCGCACGTTAATCAACACAGCGGGGTCTAGTCTATTTTCACTCTGAAGCTAGTCGGTGTCCTGTCCCTCGTAGCAATGGTGTTTTCGAGACATTATGACCTGGCAATCCACAATAATTCCGCCTATTCCTTATATGAAGCACGAAAAAGAAACTGCGTGCAGTGCGCCAAGATGTCTCAGCTCTGCGTTGCAGATTGCCGCGTACGCCAAAAACAGTTGCCTGTCCCGATCGTTTTTATCATGATCGAGACTTCTTAGTTGTCATCATTGGGTGTTTTAATTGAGCCCAATTGTGAGAATGTGGAGTCAATGACTATTTCATCACAAATACCTGGCTCAACGACGGATACACTCCGTATACAGAGTTGGAGGCATATCTAGCATAAGCCAAGTTTCATCTTTTCTGTCCGGAGTAATTTATTCCATTCACTGGCACTTAACTAAGTGAGACGTTTCTGTCGTCTCCAGTATACACGTTTTGTCAGCAGAGCAGCTCCAAAATACTGTTGAGTCCCTAAAGGAAAGGAGACGTGGTATGCGCTAGCCAACCTTGACGTACAAAATTATATTATACTATGGCTTAGAAACCTACGAATCAGATTCTAATGACAAACAAGCGGTGAGAATAACAACGAACGTTGACATCCTCGAAACGTTTCGCAAAGTGGAAGATATAGATGATGTGCTCAGCAAGGGAAGTGATAGTTACGAAAGTTATCTCAGTACATAAGGACTGTCAACTCATAGGCCAATTTTCTTAATGGCCGCAGAGTCTAAATTCTTCTGTCACTGTCTATAGTGATCATAGCACCTTGTCCAACCCACAGGATGGTTTCTATGCAGCTTTTTGCACCTTGTTTTAATTCAAACTGGAGGTACGATTTCGCATCGGCGCTTAATATGACTGCAGAGATGAATACCATTTTTCTAGATCATGAAAAGCTTACTCTATACGGCTCACTATTGTTTTCATTCATTCATTCATTCATTGACCTAATATATTTGTTCCTTAAATGGCCGGAGGCATTGCATACGGGGGAAGGGGGGGGGGGGTACATATAGGTTTGGGGGGTAGCGGCGGAACAAAATGAGAATACGCAGGTTACAAACAGATACAGCCTAACAACAAAAGTAAAGAGTAATAGAAGGGCGGGGGGGGGGGGGCACATATAGGTAATAGGGTTGTGGTTTGTTATTGATACGGGTAATAGTGAACTCCGTACTATCTAGTCTGCGCTTACCCAGAAGTGTACACGTGCTCCGTGCAATTCATTGTAATCAATCTCACCTCGTTCACACGAGAAAGGGCTTATACACTACGAGCTTTTTTGTATTCCTTCTTGTATTCCTTCCACAGCACAAGGTTACTTGAATACTTTAATCATGTGTGCAGTCTTCGGATCGTTTTCGCATCTTGTTGAACTATACATTACATCGCGGCGCAGTTCTGCAGCTGCCTTATTTCTACGAGCCCTCAGCTATCGCCAAATCGATCGTTTTGCCAGAACTTCGAGCGCGATAGAGGCAATAACTGAGGCGGCGAGGGGAAGTCAATACAGCATGAATGAGAGCTCCACTTTATCGGATGTTGAAACAGCTCTGCTTCCTTGCGTCGTTTTTCACCGAGATAGCTTCAAGGAACTAGGTCGGCTGATGTTTCCAGAATCACACAAAATAGTATAAAACAGAAAAGAAAAAAATGAATCATTATTGAATGATATCAGCGAGCCAACATTTATCTCCTTTCTGCTCGGAAATAAATTACTAACTCGCTTAAGCGGAGTATTACAGTGGTCTAATAACTTGGACTTTCGGAACTACATGCGTGGTAAACGTGGTGTGGGGGGGGGGGGGGGGCAAGCCAGAAAGCGACCTCACTTGTGAGAGGCATGTTGATGAGTTAATCCCCCAGCGTTTCTGCGAACAGGGCTAATATTTCAACGCCTTACCTTCTCCACAATCTATCGGGTGCGCTGCTAAACTGGTACGATGTGATTCTAGCCGTCGTTTTTTCTTCAGGGGTTATAGGTTTTCATCGGACATTGACAAGCTTCACACTCGCTAGGGCTATTCATCTAAAAGTAGGCTCTCTTTTCTGTGTGCGTAATATTTCATCTCTATCTCTGCATATCACGTTAGTATGGATAATCGTAAGCATCATTACATTGCATCTTTTAAATCAGCAAAAATAAGCGTTGATTATATGGAATCTTCTTATCCTAAAATAGGGGGGGGGGGGGGGGGGGGGAGCTGTATTGCATTTTCTTGCACCGTGCTTTCTATTTTCTCATCTTCATCATTGAAAATATGTTCCCTTCGTTTTACATTGTTTTCTGTTTGCTAATGAGGCCAAATTAACGTCAATATTATTCCGCCAGATGTGTAATAACTGCGCTTATTACCATATATTATGTGCTAAAAGAAGCAAATGGAATGTCTTTTTTGGTTTGGTTTATGGGGTTTAACGTTCCAAAGCGACTCAGGCTATGAGAGACGCTGTAGTAGAGGACTCCTGAGATTGCGGATATTTTACAAGAACGAATGCGACTTTTAGCACGTGCTACATGATTGTAAATGATGTCCATATGCTAATGACTAGTCTATTTTACGAATGCGGATATCATATCAGTAGAAAAATTAACCTATTGTAATATTTAGTGCTCATTCTGCCATTGTACGCATGGAGTACGATTTGTTGATGGAAGATACATTCGTCACAGTCGGGCAACAACCCCTATATGTACTAATGTATGTCTGTGAAATAAGTGGGAAAACATGATTAATAAATAAAAATGCTTGTGATCGAAGCTCCTTTTCTCGTAATGTTTGATTAGGAATGCTTTGAATATAAATTATACTCTGAATGTATAAGCAACTCTTAAGGGGATTGGTTTGCAGAGAAATGGGAGGAGAGGGAAAGGAGAGGAGGGCGTTCGAATTTGATCGATGTAGCTCTTTGACCTTCCTTCGGCAAAATTATAAATTTCAGACTCTCTTCATGCTACGCAAGCTGCCCTCCGCCGACCCTGTCATTCCTGATTGATTCATCAGCATCCGACTTTAGTACGTAGAGTCCTCGGCGCGTTGTGAGCTCTAGGCATGCTACAATCAATTATACTGGACACTGGACGTCATCATATGATATAGCATTCGATAATGTAAAAGTGTTCTCCAGATTGAGAAAAAAAGCTAAAGTATGAAGACATAAGAGGACATTTATTGTCACCAGTAAATACGCTTGATATTGCTGGAGAAGGCTTTGCCGTGTTGCCACTCAATCTATCTGCTATTGCGGTCATTTTTCAAACATAGGCTTTGCCTGCGAGTATTTGTTTTTCTCAGCAATTTCTTTCGAACATTTTAACGCTACATTCCTTCGTGTTGTTTTATTATCTTCTTAGTGTATATTCACATGCTAAGGCGACCACGAAGAAGCAGTCAAAAGCGACAATAAATTATAGATAGTAGATCGTTTTCGTGGTTTAAATTGAAAACCACTGATAAATATGCGCGCAGGTAATTTTTAAAAATCACGTTTTACCGAAAAAAAATTCATTATTTCTGATAAGTACGTGAGAAGTACATAATTATAAATATAACATCGCGAAACACGAAGACAATAGAAGGGAACACACCACAAGCGCTGTAGTGTGCGGTTATTACTTATATACACCGACTGTATAATAACCTTAAAAATGTGGCCCGCAGGTTTGCTGATTGAGTTGTTTTTTCGGCACCAAATAAGCTCGGAAACATCAGTTCTATGATGGATATTAAGACCCGTAATGATTCGAAACCAAAATACATGTTCGGAATAAAACATGACTTGGAGTACGTTTTTTGTTGTCGGGGCGTGGTGTATAAAATTCCTTTTGCCTGTGGCCAAGCATATGTTAGCCAAAAGGGACGTTGCATTAATACACATCTCGGTGAACATACCCGCTCACTGCAATTTGCCCGTTCGTCGAAATTGACCGACCATTGCCAAGAATGCCAGTCATGTTCCCCTCTATTCCAATAAAGTGACATTTTGTACAAACACCCGGTGCAGCTGACACGTGAAATCGTTGAAGCCTTTGAAATGAAGAAAATATCGAGATTGTGCGTCAGCAAATCATCGCTGTTTTGCGTGATAGTGAAATGACGTATATTGACACTACGTAGATACATGTGCTCTTCTTTGTATTTGTTTAGTGTGTTCCATTATATTTATCGCGTTTCCAGTGATTAAAGGTCAGTTGAAAGTTCTCTTCTATCGTCTTCGTGTTTCGGGCTGTTATATTTATAAATATGTATCACCAACTCGCTCGCTTAGCTATTCTGTTTAGTTTACGTGAGAAGTATCTGGCAAATTAGCAACGACTTTTGCAAATAAGAGTATCAAGAAAGTGCTGCAGTCAAGAACGCAGTAATGAAATGGCATATTAGTAGTTTCTTGCGCTGGCTCTGAATTGTAGGGAATTCATTCGCGTGTGCGTGTTGCGTGATGTTTAAGAGCGAGTTCCATTGCTGCCAGAAGCACTCGAACTGTATGATGTGTAGCCGTTGCGGGTGGAGCAGAGTGCAACGAAAACATGACCACCGAGTTTAATGAACTTAGCTTCCATAACAGCTGTAAGGTGATACAATTTCAGTTAGTTGTGTTTTAACTCTGGTTAACTCTAGTTGAATTGCGATAGCAACGCCGGAAGCTTCTTTTGCCTGCTACATAATTACCTTATGACGCCCTATCAGTGTGTGGTGCTAGCTTATTAGGGACACTTAAGCTCATCCTTCAAGAGTGTGACGCGAGAGCGTAAGCTACCAGCCCACATATAAATGAGAAGAGCTCAATGCTGCTGAACCGAATGTGGAGCGAAATCATTAGCTGTCGGTGACCAAGCGTTCTTCTTCTCTTCATCTTTCTTGCATTTGGCTATTATTGTACTGCTGCCACCGCTCGAGCACCAACACTTGATTAGTATGAATGAGCTAAAGATGTCTGTACCTGTAGCTAGAACTGTATGACCTCAAAACCCGTTATGAAATATATCATAAGAAATCATAAATTCAACTTCAACATGTCGAATATTGACCCTAATTCATGGTAAATGTCAAGTTGTTAAATGTGTCTCATTAGTTCTTGCCGTTCGTGGACCCTAAAACGGATTTGCCCAGGTGCTCGATGGTGCAGGAAGTATTTAACGCCGCGAAAAGAGAGGTCAGTGAAAGGGCACTTATATGGGTTCATGCCTGTCGCAAAAGAGACAAAGATGCATAGTTTACTGTTTTAATGCCCGATTAATTGATTTATGGTGTGATCAGTCACATTGCTCGCAGCGCACGACAAGTTCCGGTGGTAAGACGTTTATGAAGATATATTGCTCTTTGTTTTTTCCAAACCTCACATGCGGCTGTTTATAATAAATCCTTCAGAGCATATTATTCGTAACAAGCCGCTGTGGCTCAGTGGCTTAAGTGTTAGGCTGCTTATCCCAAGGTCTCCGGTTCAATCCCTGCGCCGGCGGCTCTACTGCGAAGAATGGCAAGAGAAAACTTTCTGTAACCGCAGGATGTGATCTCACATTCTTTAAACCCAAGTGGTATTAACACAGAACTCTTAATTACGGCATCCCTCCAATCGTAGGTGAACCTTCAAGGAATGAAACCCCTTAATTGTAAACTTGCCGTCAACACGGTGGCGAGTTGACCATAAAGTTCCACGCAAAAGAAAAGAAAGCATTGATATATATCAAATGCGAGGAAGCGAAAGTCTCTTATAAAATCCAGGCAAGTCTAGAATGAACTTAATACTTAAGCACTTAATAAAAAAGGCTCTACCTTTTCATCTATTAGGAACCTCCCAGACGCAATGCTCAGGTTTATTTATTTAGGCACACGGCGTAGATTTATCTTTTTAAATCCCTGGAATTAGCGCTGTATACATCGTTATCATTGATTTACGCTTGTATAGGTCGCTCGTGCACATGAAGAAGAAAGGCAACCTGGTCACTAACGCTAGAAACTTATAATATAGGGGCAAACGTTTCAGCAAACAACCGCTACCTTTCTGTATTTTCTTTCAAGGCATTATGCACTGCAAACTGACAGCGAGAGCCCCCCATGCAACCGACAGTTTTGTATGTAAGAGTAAGGATGGAATCTGAGCGTTTTTCACCCTCCCTATCGTTTCACAGACAACCACAAGAAAAGTCGATGCTGTCTTTTTTAGGAAGCTTGGCTCATTGCTCATGTGCTCATGAGAAGTGGTGACTTGTCCTGTATTGCGAATGGGACATTTGATCCATAATGCACGAACGACCGCCAGGACAGCGGACGGCTCGGTGCGAAGCTTTGATTCACGGCCACGTCGGTGTCCGTTGAACACTTTCGTTGCCTCAATTACTTGGGCTGAACGACGAAGAATAATTGCTCTGTCACTTCTTTAGCTTTTCCGCATTTCACATACTTCCGCCACAGGAAACTGTGGCGGAAGTTTCCTGCTGACAGACCAGGTTGTTATTGTATGGCACGTCGCACGCGGTTGCCCATACAAAATCATTAAAGTATTAGCTGCCTTTTACAGATGACACTTTGGTCTTATTTTGGAAGGGCAGAAATGCAGCCTGGTTTTATGAAAAAAGTGTAATAAAGAAGCCAAGTGGTGTAGTTAAGAAATGCGCTCACTGTGCACATACGGGGTTCTACAAGCTTTGGTAGGTTTAACAAATGCCACATACGAATGGAATGGTGACAAAACGTGTGTCCAATTTTTCATTTCAACAAGGCCACCCACCTAAAGTGAAGCCCAATTTAGTTCTAGCTTTTAGCATTTGCCAAACTTGTTACCATATATGACGGTGGGTTTCCGTGCGATGCCATCTCAATGGGGAGGCACCCCCTATCCAGACACCGTACACAGCTGGACAAGTCACTCTCATTTATTTCAGGGTGGCTATTAGCTTTATTTATTACGTATATTTCCTTGTAAAGACACGGTCTATACTGGTGTTTCTGAAGACATATGGGCTAGCTGGCGTCTTCTCTTCTTTGGAGATGGCTTTCCTGACAGAGCACATCTCCCCGCTGTCGATATTTTTGATCGGTGTGGTGCAGAAGTGTCCTTTCCTGGTATTGTAGAGACAAAACGACGTTATGGTGACTACTTCACGCGAGAACGGAGTAGCCTGACATCACTGTTTTATCGGAATAGCTGGCTCGCACGCCAGATGGTCTCTTCCCGGACACTTTATCTGTGATTCACGGCTGCGCATTATGAAAAATATAAGCCCGCCTCTGCGAAAGTGAACGCAAGGAAGTACTTGAAATTCTCTCACGTGCTGCTTCTTGGGATTGACCTCCTCTGTTAACATATTGCTGAGTCAATGTACTCAAGTATATGCTTTTAATAGTGGCAGCTTTCCTTATGAACAGATCTATTGCCGGAGGAAGTTTGAATTCGCTGATATGTAGACTGAAGTTCAGGTGTCATCAAGAGACAACTAAAGTTGATCTTATGCATTAGCTACGTTTGCATCCCGTTACTTGAGAACTTTTCAATTGTAGAAGACTGCGCAAACGCTTTAGTGCAAGGATGCGTTTTGGGCACTACTTCCTGGTTTCAGTTTTTTTTCGTTATCTCTGCTGAAGAGGACCACCCTCGTCTATATATCATTTTGTTTTACTTATCTGTGCAAACCCTCACTCTAGGCGTTTTGCAGCAGGATATTGCATTGCCTACCGTAGCGTGCGCAGCGCATCGGGATTGAAAAGATCCGCTGTCGGCTTTCTTGGAAGATTTCGGCTGTCTGTGAGGCGTAACTTTACCATACAAAGTACGCTTAAAGTAATGAAGATAAGGATTCACTCGTACGATTTTCGTTATGAAAGTGATGCGATCACTCAGCTAAATGTCGTTTCCACGGGCTTCGCGTATATTGGAGACCATAAAGGGTCAAGTAGCCGTTCACAAGTAACTCATGCTGGGCAAGCTCGTTATTAGTATTTCTTTTGAAAACTAATGCCAAGTATGAAGTTTGGAGTAATACGCAGCAGCGGCGAGATTAGAGGACGTGAAATCCGCTCTAATATTAACGTTCGGTAATGCTTCGGTTCAATTTTGTTTAATGCTTTTTTGATTATGCGTCGGGCAATAATACAACGATGAGCGCTGACCAGATGGCTGAACATCATCTTGTCGTTATAAACTTGGATATGTCATTTGGATCCACGCGTTGTTATAGAAGTGCTCAATGTGCTATAATGCATTCAGCCCTTAAACACCCTGTAACAAAACAGAAATGTTTTAAAACAATTTCTATTACGCAGAATTAACACTAACTGGCATGCGAAATTGATCAAACACAAGAAGATGTTCTGCATGGAATCTATTTTATCCAGACGTCAAACACGATTGCAGATTTTCCAGTTGTTAAATAGCAGCGTTGCTGCTGTGCACACTTCACAAGTGTGATCAGATTCTATTAGCTCCTTTATGCTCAACAGCCTTTTTCGCTGTTTTTGCTTTCGCCCATGCGGCTTACTTCAAGTATATTCCAAGATCTTGCCAAAAAGCAGCCGATGCTAAAAGCTTGGCCTCTCCTACAGCAGGCTCTCGTTCACTCAGCACTCTTAAGATCCACCAATTGCTTCCTTTCACACCTCTTTGCGCTCTGTTAAGTGTCTCACCTGCTCTTCCCTTTGTCCTGCTCTCTACTCCGCTGTATTCATTTCTTAAAACACATCTGCAGATAGCTGACCTTTGAGCAATCTAGTTAGGTACGAAGCACAGGAGGAAGTACGAAGGCCATGTGGATTGGCGCTTGTCCTCATGCGTACTCATTGTGCCAGGCCTCATTTCCGCAACTGGGCCTAGTAAAAACCAATTTGATTTAACCAACTTGTTGCTGAAAAAATATTATTTCCTCTCTTTTATGCCCTATCAAATGTGCGCTGAGAACTCTTTGCAGTTGCGTTAAGAGTGCGCGCTTGCTTGAGGGCCTACGCCTCTCAACTATCGCTATATAAAAAAATGGCTCCTGATTTATAGCGAAGCCGAATGTGACTGAAGTACGCCAGCACATTTTGCTCTTGTTTTGTTCTTTCTCAGTTTATTTTGGCTTTAGGTTTGTTTGTATTTATGTTGTTTTTCAGCTCACCGAGCACTGCGCTGAGCTTCGGAACACGTAGAAGAACGAGCATTTGCAGGTATAGTGTGAACGTGTTGATGGCTCCCGTTCGCGGCCCTTTTTGTACATGCATGTTTCTAATCACTTAATCATTAATGCCTTAAGTATTGCTACTTACTGTTATCTGACTATTAACGTGCAGTCTGAGCTTCCAATGTAAAACCCATTTATATACAGATATTCCGAGGTCGTCGTTTTGGTGGCTACTATAGGCGTGTAGGTTTTCCTTGTTCTTTCTATTGAATTATTTCTCGGTAAAATGATGACAGTACTAATCAACGTCGGCAGCAAAATGCAAAATTAAAAACAAAAAATGTCCTTACGCTTTCCTTGGCCTCGCCGGCTAAGGTACCATTCCTTCGCGTGTATATGCATATGTATATGTATGTGTGCGAACGCGTGTATGTGTGCATGCGTGTGCGCGTGTCTGTATGTGCGTGCGTGTGTGTCTGTGAGTGTATGTGCGTGTCTTAAAAACAGCCTAATAAAGCCTTCTTGAGGGCGAATGTGCCGAGCATACTAGAAACAGACTGTTCTGTATATCACTTCAAAGTTTCAAATCATTTTTTCTCTATTCTGACGCTCTTTGTAGAAAGGTGAGTCACGGTAGCCACACCATTGACCAATGAATGTTCCCATATTTGTCTATTTCTGGTCCCTACAGCAAAAAGATTACAGCGACTACTTATTTACAGTATTCAATACACTTGACAATATATTTTAATTGTGTTTCGGTTATGTATTTCACATGTTGAAAAGTGAAATAGTGTTTTAGAAGCTTCGCTGGTCGGTCGATCGCATCTGAGCCACGTTGAAAGCAAAACAAGAAAACAGTTCAAGCGAGATTTGTTTTTCTGTAATAAATATCTCGCTGATTTTATTTTTTTCATAAGTGCTGGCCAAATATCCAACTTTGTCGCCAGAACACAGGTTGAAACTAATACAAAAAGAAAGAGATGCTGCAATCGCTGCTATTGCGCATGACATCCGATGCTGGGATAGGCAAGATAATAAACACTGTTTCAAAGCATGCTATACAGAGAGTGTATTCTATATAAAAATGCTTAATTTTGTCGTTTGTTTTTATGCGTTTTCCTGAGGTGCTTTCTGTATACGTCTGTTTCTCCACATTTATTTCCAAGCGGGGGAGTAGGATTGCTACATTTCAGCTAGCTCCTCAAACCATGAAAAGTGCCTGTCCCGGCATAGTATACGTCAACCGTCCTGAAAGGAGTTGCTGTTTTTGTCTCGGAAGAAGGAGCAAGAGCGGGTTATGGAAGGGACGGTAGTCTGGTGTGAAGGGGCTAGTACCCGTGTTCTTGGGTACTAGCCCCTAGGGGATAATGCCTCTGTGGTCCGAGTCGCAACAGTGGCCTGTCTGGCAATTTTTCATGAATGCTGCAATCCTGTGAAGATATTTGCTTTGTTGTTTTTACATGTACTTTATGGCGAAAACGCTCCTACGTCTTTCATTTGTCCTGACAAATGTCCTTCGAACTAAGTTTTGCATTGACTTTATTGCGTTTAGGATATCAGAAAAATATTTGTGTTGGTAGTTAGGTCGGATACATATATCCGTTTCCTACCGTTCTCGTGAGCTTGTTTTGAAACATCAGCGGAATGAGGCGCTTTTTGTCGTAGCCACAAAGCTCTGGCAGCGCGAAGTAAAACAAATAGAGTAAGATTACGGTATTCACTGAAGGAAAACAATTTATTTCAACTTGAGTAGCTGTTCAAGACAGCGACAAATGAAAAAACAAAATTATTCCAGAGTAAGTGTTCAATGCTTATCGTGAACATAGCGCGACAAATGGTATTGTCTACGCGTGGCTCCCGATCACTGGGAATCTAGCAATAGGTCCGAAAATAATCTTCGCATCGTTCGCAGAAAAGTTCGACATATAATTACAGCGATTTATTGTTGTGCTAATTTCTCGAGCTAGAGGGGTGCTCCTTATCCCCTTCCCCCTTTCCTCCAAAAAAAAAAAAATCCTCCTTAGTACAAGGTACGGGCAAGCCAAGTTGGTGTTTGTATATGACAGCCTGAATCTTTCACGCACACATGCAGCACATGACGGAAGGTAGGATGTGAGCTGAGCAGAGTGTGCCCTTGAAACTGAGACGCCACTGATTTCTTATTTCACGTCCTTGAGGATTGCTAGTAGAATTGCTACATGCTACACAATGTAGCATGCTGTGCGAAGTAGGCTTCCAATTAGTAAGAGTCTTATTAAGTTTTTTTAAGACACCAACGTTTTGAAAGAGCACCGAAAAGCTCGTGCAATCATTCGTATTGTTTGACATTTTGTTTTTACCCACAGAGGATATGCAGATAGTTTAATTATTACAGAACTGTAAGCATGATTTCTGTGGATGCTGCTGACATTATTTGTTTTTTCACATAATTTATAAAAAAGTCAGAACCAAAACATGGGCTCAATACTACCAGTTAAAGGAGCCTGTCCGTTTTTTGAGATTGACTTTTGAAACGAAGACCGGGAACTTGGGGTGCTTTTCCAATATGGACGTGACCTTAATGGTTGCTTATTAAAACTCGGCCTGGCCAGGATAATAGACTCACGCCGTTAATTGCCTCATCTTACTCGCTAAAGCCTCTACGTAGCAAGCAGTCAGGATATTTTCTCTGCACTGCCACTTTTTAGCTAGAGCAATGCCGTGAGACCAGTGAGAAAGCAAACTGCTATTAGTGCAATTGGCCCTTACGGTTGCCAAAGAGGACGAATGCCATATGTACAAGAAATGACGTGTTATTGCATAGACCGTGTGCTAGGAAATGGTGTGACATGACATGACATGGTGTTGTGTGGTCTGTGGTGGTATATGGTATCGTAAACAGGGTTTAGCTTCTCAAAGAGGCGTAGGTTCAGATAGACATCGGTAGTTGAGGGTCTCTAGATTTACATCGACCACTTGCGGTTTTTTCTCGTTCACAGGCTTCCTATAGTATACGAGAGCATTATATTTCGCTCCCACCAGTACAACGTCGTCGCCGCCGGGATCGAACTCGCCTCCTTGCGCTTGGAAGCCGACCAACCTAAACACTGAGCCAGCGCGGTGGGTTAAAAAAAGAAAATATTGCGCACAATCTGAATCAAAATTTTCAAAAACACTCACGATCGTTCTGGTGCATATATTAGAGCCCTTTCATAATTGCGGATTCCACCCAGAAAAGTATTTTTCTTAGCGCCGCATAGTCGTGGAAGTTTTTGTTGATGGTATTAGCATTTTCACATCAGGATGTTTACTTTTTTGGGGGGCTACTTTCAAAAGATTCATTTTAAACCATGCATGAATTTCTTCTACTGGTTCCACCAGCCTGTTGTGTTGATGTTTTAAGCGGTAATGTTAACGGCCCCATTCTCCAAAAATTCAACGTCGGCTTTGTTGGCGCTGGCGTAGTGGGCTAAAAATCACGGCCATGGCACAGGCCCGGCCATCTGGCCAGGCTAGCTGACCCAGCATACACTGATAAGTCATAGAGTGTTTCTCCTCCTTCGATCACGTGACATCACCGATTTTGTAGAAGCTGCCCATTCAGGCGAACCCTCCTGGACCTTTGCATTCCAAGTCAGGCATGATATACCTCAGGCCATGTAGACACGGTCGTATGACTTGGGTAGTTGAGGCTTTTTACCCAAGTCGGGTGGTGTTTCGAGTGATTTGGTAGCACATGACTGCTTGCCAAAGAGCATTAGCGAGGCCAGAAACGCACAAATAAAAAGATTGATGAACAAGTGAGTTGCAAAGGGCATTTATTTGAACGGCGATTCTTAAGGGGAGCAGCGGACGGGTGCCGTTAAGTCTGTCGCCTCATAACCTTGAAGAGAAGTAACCGCTACCCCCACCACCCATTTTTTGTTCTATACAAAACAGAAAACGATGTAGTGCGCTCAATTTATCTGGGTTTAACACTTATCAAGGAGTATTATTTTTCACAGTATTTTAACATCGCTGCGATGTTCTCATTTGTGCCTCAGCTGTTACTTCATTCTTACTTAATCTTTGTGATAAGAAAATGGGAGCCACTTTCTTATGGCTATCGTCGGTTGCTCTACATCGATCATTTGCAAAATGCTAATTTGTTTCTGACTCGATCTTTCTTGGAATCGTAAATTAGTTTAAATACTGTAGATCAAAGACGAGTTAGTGGACCTTTCCATGTTTGTTAGTAGAAACAGCATTTATTACCACTGAACTGTAACAAGTGCATTCAGAAAGCTTTTTGAAAAATGATTGTAGCAAGTTTATGCCACACAGATTATCATTGTAACCAGCAGCCTCTATTTCTTATTTTCCTGAATAGCCTTTTTCTAAACACATTTTTGTATTTGTCGGGGCGTTTAGACATCTAGAAGCCGATTGCATGCATTTGTTCAGTTTCCCTCTGCTTTCGGAGTATGCCCTTTCTTTCGTTCTCCTGAGTGGCCAAAAAGACCACGTTGTAGCAGTGGATAGAGACGAGTGATGTCGGGTCAGATCGCAGGGTGTATATTATTGCAGATACGAAAACAAAAAATGTACTTCCGGCGTCCGAGCTCAGACTTCAACTGGAGCATTTCGTACACATTCATTTCAGCTCTAGTGCGCTTAGGTCTTCGGGAGGCGCATACTTTTGAACCAGGCGCATGAAGCAGCTACGGACCGAGTTTTTGAGCGAGGAGAAGAAAATAAAAGAACGAGGAGAAAGGGGCACGCGAAACATGTTTGTCTTGTTACTTCACTTCCAAAATCCTAACTATATGTATTGATTGGGCTGCGAAAGCTAACACATGAGGCTGTGGCAGGTAGCAAAACGTAGCGGTCACTATTGGTCGTCCTAGCCAGTCGACGATCGTGAAAAGCCACAAGGAGGTAACGATGAAATGTATAATTAATCATAGTGGAAACGCAGGTTTGACGGGCTTTGAAAAGCTCCTCAGTTTCTTAAGTATCTCTTCGGGGTTCATATTTTTGAGTCCGTCGTTCGAATATTTCAGGAACATGCCGCAAGTGGATGCAAAGTAATCTTCTCGGGGATCAATATTCGCGAGTTATTCAGATGACGACAAAGTGTAGGTCACTTCTCATGAATAGCGTATCGGTGTCAGGCAGGATCTGCAAAAGGTTTGCGTGTTTTCATTGGGACCGATAACTTGCAGCCTTAATAATTACTCGGTTAGTCTGGCTTAGGCATGATAATGGTTCCCTACTAAGGCTTTGCATTTAGAATTCGCCTTCTAGCTGGTGCCATTGAAGATCAGCTATAACTTGCCGAGCACGAACTCCTTGCCTCGGCCTTTTTCAGCAGGCTGCACAGCTTACTTTGTCCATTCTTCCAAACGTAGCGTAGGCGAAAGATGTACAAATTTTTTATACACAAATGCGTTTATATATTTATGGCGTACATTTCACTCACTGTTCGTCTTTTTGCCCTACTTCCTTGCCCATAATTTCGCTTCATGATCTCGCTTTTGGCTCAAGTATTAATTCTTTTTCATTGTTCCCGTTTTAGCTGAGTAGATTTAAGTCAAAAATTTAGTTTTCAGGAAAACAGTTTCGTTTTCAGGGTTTTCGGGAAAACACACTCTCACAAAGTTGGGTCAAATTCTGGGAAAAAAAGTTTTGGAAAGTAATTTTATCACATATTGCAGAATTACAAAGCAATGACGGGTATTTCAGTAGATTCTGCTCGTGCAGGCTTGCCGTTTACCTTATTTTTTTTTTCTAAAACGCACCTTTTTTGAAAGAAAGCTTTGAAATAAAATGTTCGCTATGCATCGGAAGGTTGCATAATTTCCCCTATAAGGGCCAAACAATATCTTAAAGTACCGTAAAGTTGCGCTAAAATTAAGAAGCCCCTGAAACGGTACTTGCGGTACATTCTAACACTTAGAAATCCACGGGGGTGGTTTTCGGAGTAGCCGAGTCAAATTTAAAACATCAATTCTAGCAATACAACATTGATCGACACTGAACGGATGGATGGAAAACTTTATTTTCGTCAGAGAGCATGCGTGGACGATTCCGTGAAGCATTAAGGTGTTTAAAAAACCGCTTATCGTTTTCAGTTGCCCTGGCCAGAAATAAAGAGGCAACGCCTGAATTTGTGTAATTACAAGATTTCAAAGCATGACGCTCGTATTCATTTTCATCTCTTGATTAAGGCGGCATTCTGCGCCCTCGGTACGGATTGTGGCAACAGTAAACTCCAGCTGAGGGTTTCTGCAGACACTTATTGGGCAGCAAGATATCGCGAAAGCTGCCTTTTTTCTCCATTAAAAGCCGAACAATTTTTGAAGTTTACACTACTGCCGTTAAGTATGCTGAAATCTTAAGCCACACTCCTAAGAGCAATGGATATCGTCCCTTCATACGGACGGCAAAATATGCATAGTGTAAAGCGTTTTCACGATTTCATTCTTAATTCGTTCTAAGTTAAGAAGCGTAATCCTATTGATTCTAGTAGCAGCTTTTAACTTGGTCGTTCGGAATGAAGGAGGCTAAGCGCACCGTTTTGCTTTCTTTCTTTTTTGTCCTTCTGTCAGCTGAGGTTCTGCTGAACTCTCAAGCTTTTCCAACAATCCTCCGCGTCCTCTAGCGGTATGCAGCAAAACACAGGAAGAGCACCCGGCATTTCAAGAACGGTGACGGAGCAATTCCTTCCATCGTGGAAGACATCACTGTTTCCTGGTTTGGCAACTTCGCCCTAGTCAGATGATTAGACTGATGTTGCATTGAAATGTGCAATTTATTCGACTGTATTCACACTCGGAAAGGAAAGAACAGCTCAGCAAAAAACTTTGAAGAATGGAGGAATTTTCGCGATTAAGCGCCAGAAGGCGCAACAGCGATCCCGAACAATATGAAAGCAGCAGAGCATAGCGGCGATCTTTCGAGGTACATCTAGCAGCACCTCGTGTAAGAAAATGAAAAAGGCGTGGGTCGGCGACTGATCGCGAACAAAAAGTTCAAAACTCCGAAGCAATATACAGAAAGTGAATGGAGAAAGTACTTCTTTCTGAGGGAAGGCAGTGACTGCAAGCGAAGACGACCGTCATGTAGGACTCGGCTGAGGAAGTGGGGAGAGTAACACTATAATATCTTGAGCGTTCCTTGAAAGTTCAAGGGTGAAAAAAGATGGGCTCGCGTGCGTGTCTTCTCCCATCTCTTAAGCCTGAGAGTGTATGGCGACAAGGGAGAGAAAACCTGCACATGGTTGTTCGCAGTGACTACTAACGAGCGGCGCCATTAAGCGCTGCATTGATTCATCGGTAACCCGCAGTCATTGGAGATAAAAAAAGCAAACACCAAAAACACCTCCACACGCTCGCATCATTAAGCTGCTTCTTTGGTTGCCTCTATAGCTGCTTGAAATACAAGTAACGTCCAAGCTTCTTTTCAACTTCCAAGCAAATCCAAGCTTCTTTATGCGAACCACTCTTCATCTTTACGTCTCCCGCTTCCATTTTGCTGCAGATGCATATTAGCAATAGACGGGATAGAAATTTCTTCGATAGTTAATGGTCTCACGTTCACCAAAAAGATACGCATTTTATTTCACAATCCACCTCACTGCGCAGCCGTCTCTGCTCATGGGCATAGCATATCGCTTTATATTAATAGGTTGCACTTGATGAGGCTAGGCTGAAGTTCCGTTACCGTCTCACTGATTACCTTACCTTCAGGTTATAGCAACGGCTCTTCGAGAATAACGGCTTTCTGAGTGCAGTGACGATTTCAATTCCGGTCACCTTAGTTTTCCGCGTGCGCTTTCCAGCATAAAACAATTTTTTTTTTGGTTTGGTTTGGTTTGTGTGGTTTAACGTCCCAAAGCGACTCAGGCTATGAGAGATGCCGTAGTGGAGGACTGCGGAAATTTCGACAACTTGGGGTTCTTTAACGTGCACTGGTTATTTGTCAGCGAGATGAACGGTGATGAACGTTACGTACACCCTCTGAAGGTGGAAAATAATCACCGAATTAATTACGAAATTAAATAGTGTGAGTGTTGTCACGCCACTGCTATTGATGTTGCCTTCCGGTGTACACACGACTGTTTTACGGCTACTTAGAATAGAAAATGTCACATAATGCATCCTGAAAGTGAACACACCCCGGTGAAATATGTTAGTAATTTACTTTACTTTCTAAATTATAAAAAAAGAAAAGAGTACAGAAAAAATATTGCAGGAAGCGGGTTTGAACCGCTGCTTCGGCACTGGAAGACGTAGGAATAATCATTTGTACCATAGAAGCTTTTTTTTTGTTTTTCAGAATGGTATTTATCACATTGAAACAATGTTCTATATATATGAATGTATGATCGGATTGTTATGAATTCTTCAGCGCTACGCTCACAGTTTTCTCCCTCATGGTCTCTCTATTTTTGGCAGGGCTACTGACTGCAAGCTTATTTTAGCTACTAAAATTTATTTCGTTCTCCAAATTACTCAGCGCGCAAAACCTTACACCCAGCTTTTTCATAGAGTGTTCGATACTTTCGTGTGGGATTTGTCTCTTCAATCAATGAGGCGTGATAGCGTTTTGCGGCCCCGGTGGCCTTGGTACGCAGGTGGCCTTAGACTAGTCGACTTGCATGAGCGTCTGCTAGTTTCGCGTTTCATGTTTTTCCGTGACTCTTGCCATCCGATAGTACGTGCATTTTTGGAAGCAAATTTAGTTCATGTTTTTACAAATGTCAGTGTGGCGTCTGTGGTGTATTTGGCTGTTAGATTCCTACTTGTTCGTTTTTCCTCCTGAGTACCTCTTTTGAGTGCCGAAAGAAATTGCACTAGGATTTAATTTTCTTGTTCTCCCCTCCGCCCATGTACCGTGCTTAGTATTTTGGTTTACCGGGACACGATGCCCTCGAAAGAGTGCGGAAAATACTTCTCTCGCTGTGTACGAAGGCCTTTGTTTATAAGCTGCATACTCAGAGTCTGCCTATTAAAACGTGGTCAAAAAGAGCAGTTTTGCGGCCACGGTAAATTGCTGATTGTGTGATTCTCCAGAAATCATTGACTATTGCTTCATTGATTGCTAGGATGCAATATTGTTCTGGGACGTTATGCAGTGAACCACACTATATAATTGCTGTGCGCTTCAGACAAAAAGGGTTTGAAAATCACTCTCACTTATGCGTGTTTTCTTTGCTTGACATCGTATGTTATGCTTATATATGTTTTTTAGAAATGTGCATGTGCATCGGCTTACGCCAAAAATTTCGCTTATTGGTAAACGAGTAAATGAACGCGACTGAATTCCTACTCGAATACGATTTCATTATTCGCGACTGCTCAAGAAGAGCCTTCGTATGCAAAAAGCTTCTTACCTGGCAAAGCAGATGCTCTTTTCGAAAAAAAGAAAGGCCTCAATTCTGATAAGTTTTAAATAGAGTTTGATGTCATTAAAATCAGCTCATAATACACTACCGAAGACACGCTGTGAGGTGTAACTTATCAGCGCCTCAAGCCTTATTCAGTATTTATATCGCATGCTCGATGACGGCTACCATTTTCCCAGTGTGCAATGTTGGCCTTTCATCATCATCATCATCATCATCATCATCATCATCATCATCATCGTCGTCGTCGTCGTCGTCGGCGGCGGCGCGGCGGCGCGGCGGCGGCGCAGCAGCAGCAGCAGCGGCAGCAGCGGCAGCAGCCGGCGGCGGCGGCGGCGGCGGCGGCGGCGGCGGCGGCGGCGGCGGCGGCGGCGGCGGCGGCGGCGGCGGCGGCGGCGGCGGCGGCGGCGGCGGCGGCGGCGGCGGCGGCGGCGGCGGCGGCGGCGGCGGCGGCGGCGGCGGCGGCGGCGGCGGCGGCGGCGGCGGCGGCGGCGGCGGCGGCGGCGGCGGCGGCGGCGGCGGCGGCGGCGGCGGCGGCAGCAGCAGCGGCAGCAGCAGCGGCAGCAGCAGCAGCAGCAGCAGCAGCAGCAGCAGCAGCAGCAGCAGCAGCAGCAGCAGCAGCAGCAGCAGCAGCAGCAGCAGCAGCAGCAGCAGCAGCAGCAGCAGCAGCAGCAGCAGCAGCAGCAGCAGCAGCAGCAGCAGCAGCAGCAGCAGCAGCAGCAGCAGCAGCAGCAGCAGCAGCAGCAGCAGCAGCAGCAGCAGCAGCAGCAGCAGCAGCAGCAGCAGCAGCAGCAGCAGCAGCAGCAGCAGCAGCAGCAGCAGCAGCAGCAGCAGCAGCAGCAGCAGCAGCAGCAGCAGCAGCAGCAGCAGCAGCAGCAGCAGCAGCAGCAGCAGCAGCAGCAGCAGCAGCAGCAGCAGCAGCAGCAGCAGCAGCAGCAGCAGCAGCAGCAGCAGCAGCAGCAGCAGCAGCAGCAGCAGCAGCAGCAGCAGCAGCAGCAGCAGCAGCAGCAGCAGCAGCAGCAGCAGCAGCAGCAGCAGCAGCAGCAGCAGCAGCAGCAGCAGCAGCAGCAGCAGCAGCAGCAGCAGCAGCAGCAGCAGCAGCAGCAGCAGCAGCAGCAGCAGCAGCAGCAGCAGCAGCAGCAGCAGCAGCAGCAGCAGCAGCAGCAGCAGCAGCAGCAGCAGCAGCAGCAGCAGCAGCAGCAGCAGCAGCAGCAGCAGCAGCAGCAGCAGCAGCAGCAGCAGCAGCAGCAGCAGCAGCAGCAGCAGCAGCAGCAGCAGCAGCAGCAGCAGCAGCAGCAGCAGCAGCAGCAGCAGCAGCAGCAGCAGCAGCAGCAGCAGCAGCAGCAGCAGCAGCAGCAGCAGCAGCAGCAGCAGCAGCAGCAGCAGCAGCAGCAGCAGCAGCAGCAGCAGCAGCAGCAGCAGCAGCAGCAGCAGCAGCAGCAGCAGCAGCAGCAGCAGCAGCAGCAGCAGCAGCAGCAGCAGCAGCAGCAGCAGCAGCAGCAGCAGCAGCAGCAGCAGCAGCAGCAGCAGCAGCAGCAGCAGCAGCAGCAGCAGCAGCAGCAGCAGCAGCAGCAGCAGCAGCAGCAGCAGCAGCAGCAGCAGCAGCAGCAGCAGCAGCAGCAGCAGCAGCAGCAGCAGCAGCAGCAGCAGCAGCAGCAGCAGCAGCAGCAGCAGCAGCAGCAGCAGCAGCAGCAGCAGCAGCAGCAGCAGCAGCAGCAGCAGCAGCAGCAGCAGCAGCAGCAGCAGCAGCAGCAGCAGCAGCAGCAGCAGCAGCAGCAGCAGCAGCAGCAGCAGCAGCAGCAGCAGCAGCAGCAGCAGCAGCAGCAGCAGCAGCAGCAGCAGCAGCAGCAGCAGCAGCAGCAGCAGCCTGACTATACCCACTGTCGGCGAAGGCCTCGCCCATATTTCTCCACTTAACCCGGTTCTGTGCTAGCTGCATCCACTTGACCCCTGCGAACTTCTTAACCTCATCCGCCCACCTAACTTTCTGCCGCCCCCTGCTACGCTTTCCTTCCCTTGGATTCCAGTTTGTTACCCTAAGCGACCATTTTTTATCCTCTCTTCGCACTACATGTCCTGCCCATACCCATTTCTTTTTCTTACTTTCCACTGGAATGTCGGTAACTTGAGTTATATCTCTGACCCACTCTGCAGGCTTCCTATCTCTTAATGTTACCCCTACCATTTTTCGTTCCATAGCCCTCTGGGTTGTCCTCAACTTAAGTAGAACTCTCTTGGTTAGCCTTGGTTATCCTGCAGCGCAGCCAGTAAACAATTATGCCCCTGTAACGATCCAAAGTAAAGGATGTCCAACTTTCCCTCCAGTTGGAGTACTTGGACCGTTCAACTGCCCACTCTCACTACAAGCCTGAGCACACTAGAAGTGCAGTGTACTGAGGCTTGCAGTGAGAGTGTGGAAAGCTGAACGCCCTTTACTTTGTCTATCTCTAGTACCTCATTTAGGAGAACAATGCGATATGCGATAGCTCAGAGTAGTATCCCAGCGCGGAAGCTCCCTTCCTCGTCCCACCTTGCCTGTGCTAATCTTCATTCAGCCCCTTCCCGTTGGCTTTACCGTGTTACTCCTTCTAAGGTAGCTAAAGCGTCCCTGTCCTCAGGTGAAGAGAACCCCTCGAGAAGTGTTCGCTGATACTGTGGGCCACCGCTGCTTTCCGACCTACACATCTTTTTGGTCCAACTCTGGCCGTGGGGTGCCGTAATTCTGAAATAGGCTGGACCAAACTAACGACCTTCCTAGCCTACACGGCCTCTTTCGCTGAATTGTGCACAAATCTTCGCAAAGTGATTACTCCCTCTTGCCATGTCGGGCTGCCCTCGAAGGTCTCGTTTCGTTGCTTGGCTCGTTCCTGGAGTTCATGTTATATAGGTGGCTCCCATCAATTGCTCTCTTTAGGACCGCGCTGGCCACTACTCTTAAATCCAGCGTGTGACTGAAGTCCATATTCGTCTTTTTCCACTCTGAAACCAAAATGGGCAAAATAACCTCGTATCACTATCAGGTCCTTAAACTCATCTAACCAACACATAGGGCAAAAATGAATACTAGTGGTCCTGAATTGAGGTTTGGGAATCAATATATAATTCAGGAGATATCACAGCACTCATACATTCCGCTTTAGCATTAAATTGTGATTATTATCGGTTTGAAAATGTGGTAATACGTCGCTGTTGAAACTGCAGCAAGTCACTGAATCACAATTCTTAAATGCTTAAATCATTCCTTTTCCTGCCAAGATTCTGGTGTAACTTTGCTTGCAGTGGAAGTGCAAAAGAACTTGCTGACGTTTATCCGTTAACAAGTGAAAGAAGTTCGGGGTTATCCAAGGGATTTAGAGAGCACATAGAGAGAGATATAGAGAGCACGTAATAATGCTAATTAAACACAGCTGAAGAAAACGGAGGGAAGCGCGTCTACAAGAATCTGAAAATAGAAACCTTGGTCCTGAAGCCCCAATGACATTAAAGAAGCCAGAAAGACGAATGAACCAAACAAAACTTCAAAATTGAATATAACTGAATATAGTGCAGCAAAAGATAGGTTCCCGAGAAAAATGATGAAAAATTATATTGCAGGCATTGATAATGCGAATAAAGTTTTATCTGCTTCCTAAAACTGAAACTCCTTAGCTTCACCAAATTTTAAATTAATACCTTCCATTTCAATTTACGCGCATAGCTAATCATGGTGAAATGCGCAACAAACACGACACAAAAGTAAGAGGAACACGTATCACGGGACGAGCGCTCGTCCCGTGATACGTGTTCCTCTTACTTTTGTGTCGTGTTTGTTGCGCATTTCACCATGACTACAGTAGACATTCACCAACTAGCCCGCCAACAGCTCCTGTTAATAGCTAATCATCTCTGTGTTATGGAGTGTCAGCACGATTGTAACTGAGTTTGTACTGCATTTTTCTATCTAGGAGCCAGCACAAAAATTCTGCAAACTCAACAATGTACAAAAAAATAATTTCCCAAACGTGGTCTCGGTGTTTGACATAGGAGCGTTAGCTACGACATCTTAAAGCAGCGCCATATACTTCACGTATTTTACACTACTGTTGCGAATTACAACCACCTTTGCTATATCCGATATATTTCTCTTATTTTGCAGTAACGACCGTAAGCTCCATAACGTGTGCTTTGCGCGCGAGGACTAAGCTAGGACTTCGTTCGAAACAACAAGAACAACCTGTCCACCTGGGAAACGTTTCGCCGAAATCACTTAGTTACATTTCTCAACGCAGACCGCCGGGAGAAAGATGAAGCTACGCTATACTGCCTTAACCAGCGGACGAACGAAAGCGAGCTCATGTATGTAGAGGACATGACACGCCTCTTCAAGCGTGTCGACATCTCCATGGCGGAGGAGAAAAAGCTTCGCCACCTCATGTGTGGGGTAAAACAAGAGCTCTCCGCGGGCCTTTTGCGCAGTCCACTAAGGTCTGCACAGAATAATAACTACTGAAGCGGCTGAACGAGGGCACCAAAAACAGTCCTACATTTCTACGTCCTCTACCTCTGCTGCCTACGATGTCCCCTACACATAACATACGTGTCAATGCTCCTTCCCCTGCAGCAATGCCCCGATGCGGTTTCCGTCGGACAGACGGAGAGAAAGAGCGTACAGGGGTCGCACATCCCTTAATAGGCACCATTCAGCCTGAAAGTGAGCTCGTATCATAGGTTTAATTCGCACAACGCGAACAACGTCGCTGCGCTGGTTGTTGAGCGACCGGCCGGGTGAGGCTGGGGCAACTTGGTACGCTACGTCACTGAAACGGCGGACAACAAGGTAAGGGCCGCAATATTGGCGCAGTAATCTTTGGGACAGCTCGCGGGGATGAACGGACGTCCAGACTCACACATAGTCGTTTGGGGTGCAGGTAAAGAAGCGGCGTTCAATGTTGTAGCGGTCAGCATAGATCTGCTGCTGACAGTGGATTCGTTGTATGGCAGTTGCCGCGCTTATTCCGTGCGCTGAGCGTAAGTGGTTACGTCGAGGTCACGTTCAGTCTCACTGTCATGGGGGTCCACGGGTAGCATAGTGTCGAGCGATGTGGTAACATGGCGACCGAAGACTAATTCGAATGGAGTCAGGCGCGTTGTCTCTTGCTGTGCCGTATAATACGCGAATGTTGTGCTTGGAAAAATTTTATCCTATGTTTTGTGTTCATGTTTTGTGTTCAACCATCCGCCGGCCCCAGGCGCTCAAGATTTCGGAGCGTAACTGGAATGGTACAACAAGCAAAAAACATCTTGTTGCTGTCAAAGTTACACTTTGCAGATGACTCTACGTGGCAGAAGTGAGGAGTGCAGCCCATGGCGAAACACACTCGGTACACTAGCATTAAAACCCTCCTGGTACTCAATGAGTGGCGCGAACTCAGAGCTGCGTCATACTGGATACGCTAATGACACAAAGAATAGGGAAATCTTCGACGATGTCTTGCGGAGTCGAATCCACGGACTCTCATGAGAAACAAACCGCATCTTGGTGCTGCTGACCCGCTGTGTTGACGACTTTCACGTCGTACTCCTGCAACCGGAGGCTCCATTTGGCCAACCGGCCAGAATGGTTTTTAATGCTGTCTAACCAGCATAGCAAGTGATGATCGCTGACAACACGAAACGGTCGTCCATAAATGTATCGCCGGGACTTACTGAGAGCCCAGATGACGGTTCTTTTTCTGTCGTCGAATAGTTCCTTTCTGATGGAGACCGTGTGCGGCTCGTGTGAGCGGTTCATTCTGCACCGCCCTGACACTGTATGAAGATTACCCCGAGTCCGACGTTGCTGGGATCAGTGTGGACATGTTTATGAATTCTCGTCTATATCAGCAAGTATTAGTGGACTTTAAAGGCGGCGGTGGAGCTTCTGGAAGGCTTCGTATTGGACACTCCCCCATAAAAAAGGTGTACCATCTCGAGTCAAGGCTGTCAATGCCTTAGTTCGGCGAGAGGAATATTGAACAAAGCGTCCGTAATACGAGCAGAGGCCCAAAGTATTGGAGGGCCTACTTGTCGGTTGGTTGTGGGAAATGGGAGACGGCCGCAGTGTATTCGGGCTCTGGAGAAACTCCTTTCGCGCTAACAGAGCTCATCGAAGGCGAAATGACATTGCTCTAGATTGATGACTCGTTGCGCAAATTGGAGAGATTGAAAGACAATCCTCAATTGCTAAAGTGTTGGTCGAAGCTAGACGAAAAGATGACCACGTCGTCCAGGTACAAAAGGCACAACTGCCACTTCAAACGTGCTAAATCTGTGTCCATCATGCGTTGGAATATAGTCAGAGCTGAGAAACGCCCAAAAAGCAAACGGAAGCACCTTACATTCGTATGGACTGTCGGGTATCATGAACACCGTTTTCTCGGGCGACACAAATTGCACAGCATCCTGCACCGGGGGCGGTCCTTCGCTGCTGTCACGTGCCTCTATCTCGTCCCCGCTTGGACGAGCGCGCTCCGAGCGGCCGGTCGGTCGGTCGGAGCGGCTGAGGCGGCTGCGCCAGCTGAGTGTCGTCTGCGCTGCCGAGCTGCCTTTCTGCTTTCTAAGGCGAAAGCCTTTAATGCCTCATCGTTGTCGACAGAAGGCTTCCGCTTTCGAGAGCGAGAATTAATAAACCTCGTCTCCATCGGGAATCGAACCTCAGTACCCGAGCCCCGCTTTACCAACTGCGCCACACCTCGGATCGTGAAATGCTCTTTTCCTTGTCTACCGTGAGGATGACAGCGGGACTGACAGATACTGCGCCTTTCCTTTCCTGTAAGCGAATTATAGAACGCCGATGAACTTTGATGCGTTCAATGAAATGCCGCTTGTGTTCGACAAGGGGCGTGTGATGTACCCTCAGGACAGGTATTCACGTGACTTCATTGCAGCTTTACTGGCACCCATGGCACGCACTAAAGAAACATCGGAGAGGAGGAAAAAAAGAGAAGGAGAGGGAGCCTACGGAGAATCACGACACACCTTCGGTGAAATCCGAGCTCTGGTTGGACGGCGTTGCAAACGGCGTCGAAAAATTGGTTGCATTTAAAATTGGTTGACAGCAAAGAAAACGCGCAGTATCTATCACAATCCTAGTCAATCACAAAAGGTCTCGCAGTCAATACCTAAGCAGTGCGGCGGGAAAGGCTTCCGCCTTGAAGCACTTTAGTGCGTTTGTTGTTGTGGCTGTAGGAAGGTCGGTCGGTTGATTGATCGACTAATTGATTAATTCACGCTTAGGCATTTGTCCCAACTTTGTTTTCAAAACCACCTCCGTATTTCTATTTTATAACGCAAATCATACGAATGAACAACATTTAACTCAAAGTAGAGTGTCGGTTATATTCACTGCTAAGATACTAACGTTAGGTCGAATATTTATGCACCTCAGCTAGTAATGTTCTTGTTTTATTGCAATTTTTTTAATCTATCAAGTGAATACTAATCACGTTCCTATTCCCTTCCGTTCGTGCCCTGGGCTCCTCATACCTGAAAGAAAAATGAAGCCGCAGTTGTTGTCCCATTCAGCTACAGTGTATCGCACCGTAATAAAAGAACTGAAACTGGCACGAACAGAAAGAGGTGCTTGCGACGGGAACAGCAGTTGAAAGGCCTCGCATGGCGACTACCACGAATGCGCTGTTGCGCTGTTCATCCGCATGTCGCTAAATGGGCGGTTGCTTCGTTTCGCAACGTGCCCATTGTCTTGAGCAGCGACGCTAATTTCTGTCGCTGGGGTACCGCTGAAATCTAGTTTGGCGAAAAGGATGGCTTATGTTAGTGTGAAGCCAGCACGGGGAGAAATGCGTTCGCTGGTGGTACGCACTTACGCCGCGCATTGTTCTCGCTAATTAACGCCGGGTGCACCCGAGCGCTGTCGACAGACCCGGTTGAAGAATCACCAGTAAGAAAAGAGGACAGACTTGGGGCACGCGTGGGAGCAGGTGAATCGGAAAGCTTAATCGCGCAGCATGGCACTCTGCGTCAGAATGCTATACTAACAAAGAGCGCAGCCAACGCCTTCCGGCTAAAATTTCGAACCAATATTATTACTTCTTTCTTTTCTTTCTCCTCTTCACAGCTCCCTTTTCAAAAGCTTCGAACCGTTCTTTAACAGACCTGCTTCTTGTTCACGTGAAAGTCATCAAATGTAATAGGAGAGGCAGAGCTCTTGACAAAGCTCGGAATCGCCAGAAGGCAATTAGTTTAAGATCTTTAACGTCCGCTGACATCGCACAGCACACGGACGCCACTTCGTTTCGCCTCCACCGAAACGCAGCTGCCGTGGTCGGGTTCGAACCCAGGAACTCCGGCACAGTAGTCGGGCGCCTTACTACTGCACCAGCCCGGTGGGGCCGAAGCCCTCCACTACGGCTCCCCTTTCTCTCTTTCCACTTTCACTCCCACCTTTATCCCGTCCCTTACGGCGCGGTTCAGGTGTCCACAGAGCAAGTGTGACAGATACTGTGCCTTTCCCTTCCTGTGAACCAATTATTATTATTATTGTTATTATTAATTAGTTTAAGAGGTCTCTTGGGACGCCCTTGGTCAGACTGCGCGAACTGCGATGGGTACAAAATGCTGTAGATTTTAGAGCGGTCAGCGCTGTGCACGTTTTCCGGTCCCTCTATCTTGAATACATTTCGCGTAAAATTCAGCCGTATTTTTCTTTTATTGCGAAAGCAATGCTACTTTCACTTTTCAGCCCTTCGCGTAGCGAGGAAGCTACCATTGACCATTAGCGTGGCCTTTGGCGCGCCGTCAAGCACAGCTGCGCAAAACAGGGGCCCCAACTCGCGCCGTCAACTCGCGAGGCGGTAGCTACCAACCGCGGACTAACTCCCGCTCCTACCGCAGCTACCGCCGGGGGTGCAACGTTGGATACTATAGGAGATGGCCTAGCGGCAGGTGGAACCAACGCAATTTCCAAGGATGCTTTCATTTCTGCTGGCGTAAAGAATGCCGTTGCAGCCGGTGCCGGAGCGGCAGTTGTACATTCTGCCTTAACCTCACCCACAACTAAGTATATCATTGCAGCCACGGTACTCCTTGTCTCGCTACTAGTTATACATAGAATAACCAGGTAGCACCCCGCAATAAACAATAGTTGAACCATATGCCGTGGACAGAGTGGATCACTGCATAACCATAAGCATAACCACAAGCACCACAACCAGCTACATCACTAGCTGAACCTAGGCGTGGCCATAGCTATTGCTTTTGCAATTACCAGGCTTAACAAAGCTAAGCCACTGCCAATTTTTCATTGCGTAGATAAAACAGATCAGTTCTCGCGATTTGCACTGTAGCAGTTTTCGGCTCAGCTCTCTGGCAAAGGCTCAGCAGTTTTCACGAGATTTGTAAAACTCAAAGACCGGCCAAAGGAAGATAATGGAGAGTAAATCAAACACCGAAACTCTAACTCTATAGACTGCACGACCTCCGATGAGAAACGCAGCGTGCATCGGACGATAAATCCAAATGAAGGGTAATCACCTCCTGTGTGGTGCAGTGGTAAGACGCCCGACTACTGTGCCGGATTTCCCGGGTTCGAACCCGACCACGGCGGCTGCGTTTCAATGGAAGCGAAACGAAGTGGCGTCCGTGTGCTGTGCGATATCAGCGCACGTTAAGGATCCCCAGGTGGTTGACATTACTCCGTAGCCCTCCACTACGGCTCTCCTTTCTCAATACCGTAGCAGTCTGGGCGTGTTGGTTATTCATGATGGAAAAATACAGCGCAGAGAAGGACGAGGACAAAATGAAGACACATAGGACACACGAGCGCTCGTGTGTCCTATGTGTCTTCATTTTGTCCTCGTCCTTCTCTGCGCTGTATTTTTCCATCTCCTTTCTCACTTTCCACTTTCACTTCAACCTTCATCCCTTCCCTTACGGCGCGGTTCAGGTGTCCACAGAGCAAGTGTGACAGATACTGCGCCTTTCCCTTCCTGTGAACCAATTATTATTATTATTATTATTATTATTATTATTATTATTATTATTATTATTATTATTATTATTATTATTATTATTATTATTATTATTATTATCACTTCCGCTCGCAGCAGAAAACAAAATGGACGCACGGAAAGCCGTGAAATACACGGAACATTTGTTAACTAAAATGTGTTTTGTTTGCAGCCAGTCGGCCTTACAAGCGTCTTTTGATTTGCTCGAAGTTTTCTTCCCAAGCCGCCCGCTATTCTCGAACAGCATGTTTTATAGGTTTCTGGCACCTCGCTGCCTCTATTACTCATACCCTTAGTCGTGCCCCTGCCCATTTATTCGGTGATGATTAAACGTAAATTCTCGCCGCGTTCTTTTTTCTGCTCGAACGGCCGGCGACACTAGTTTCTAGGGCTCTAGTATTTCTGGATCTACTATGCTTGTTCTCTCGGATTTCTTTCGCCGCTATTTGAGCCTTTAATTTTGCGCCATTATCTGCAGCCCAACTGGTCCTTCCTGCTGACGCTGTGTAACTGGCTGTTCCAAGTCGGTAGTATAACAGCTCACCCGTTGAAACAAAAGTTCGGATTGCCATTACTGTTACGAGTGTGTCGTGCGCTCTCGAAGCTGTGGTGATAATGACGAGAGGGGGGGGGGGGGGGGGGTACGACAGGACAATAAACAGTGGGGATGACGAAACGGAACAGAATTTGCTGAGTAGACTACTTCCGCAGCTCTGTATTCATACTTAAAACTCAGTCAGCGGAATTCAGTGAAAATGGCTCCAGCAAAACATTCGAGACGAAAAATGTGCGTACCCTATACTTTCACCTACTTTTCTCTCTCTCTACCTCTCTTTTTTAAGAGTGCAAAAAGGTGCAGTTCTCAGCCGTTTTGTTGTCCTAGAGAAGACGCAGCAATACGATACCAAAAGCGCGAAATAAAATAACATGACAGCTGGCTTAGGCTTAGGGTGCCTCTGCTCGAGATTTTTCCACACACACACACACACACACACACACACACACACACACACACACACACACACACACACACACACACACACACACACACACACACACACACACACACACACACACACACACACACACACACACACACACACACACACACACACACACACACACACACACACACACACACACACACACACACACACACACACACACACACACACACACACACACACACACACACACACACACACACACACACACACACACACACACACACACACACACACACACACACACACACACACACACACACACACACACACACACACACACACACACACACACACACACACACACACACACACACACACACACACACACACACACACACACACACACACACACACACACACACACACACACACACACACACACACACACACACACACACACACACACACACACACACACACACACACACACACACGCACGCACGCACACGCACACGCGCGCGCGCACACACACACACACACACACACACACACACACACACACACACACACACACACACACACACACACACACACACACACACACACACACACACACACACACACACACACACACACACACACACACACACACACACACACACACACACGCACACGCGCGCGCGCGCGCGCACGCCCGCACAACCGCACATGTATATATATACTTGTGTGTGCGTGCGTGCGTGTATGTGCGTGTATATATATATTGTAAAAACCTCCCCGGTCAACTATCGCATCTCCCCTGTTTACCCTCCTCCGGACAGTCGTTACCGTGGCACTGAAGTCCACGTTTCACGCATGAAGCCTTTTATTCGGCGCAATCCTGCGGACTATTGCGGCCAGGCTGGCCGCTTCAACTACGCGGGCGAAATAGTGTGATCACTCTGTGGCTCTTCATCTTCCATACGGCTGAACGTGCTGCTTCATCTTCATCCTGCTCTCTCTTGTAGATACCCATCGTCACCGCGGAGTGTGGTTGGCTACAGTGTGCGACCAGGGCTTCAGGTCTCAATAAAACCTGATCCGCCAAGTCCGACCTGCGCGCTACCTTACAATATATATATATATATATATATATATATATAATATATATATATATATATATATATATATATATATATATATATATATTGGAAAACGCTGCCACCAACAGGTGATAAGAATCAGCGATGAGGGAGCATGCAAAGTAAACTTGGTTGACTGCTCTTTCCCAGCATGCCCCAGGTGCCTCGTCTTCTGTTGGTGGCAGCGTTTTGCAACTCCCTCTCCTGCATCCAGCTGTACTTTAGTATTTTAAGGAAGTGGTGCTTATCTCTGCCTCAGGTGCACCAAATAAGGGACTCTCTTCAAAGGATGGTGCATCACTTCTGAAAGTTGCCTGTCAGGCCTTCTTATTTTCCTCTTTCCGGACCAACTTAGGGACATTTAATAGCTTCTGGTGGTCTTCTCGGATGTAATGTGCCTGCGGTCGAAGCAGAGAAAAGAAATGCGTGCATGTCAGCCTCCTTTAGTGTGGGGATTTATTGTTTACGTGTCATCAACCATTTTTCTTTTCTGGTTGAATAGCATACCGCGACAACGATATAAGCATTTCGTTGAGTTGCGGGGGACATTTAGTTAAGCTTCACAATGTAATACTAGTGCAATAGTAAAACATTTATGGGCTGATACCAGACCATAACGCACGCGCGACAATATGGGATGTCCCAGCTGCAGTTCAGTTCAATCAAGCGATACTAGAAATACAGTGGGTGCCCCATTCGTGCCCCTATCTGACTTCGTATCCTGCATTCTAAAGCTGAGGGTCGTACCAGAAATCAATATGCTGTCGAACGCTTGCACGTTTCGAATGTGCCCCATTACGTAATCGCTTTGTCCGCACCACCCATTCAACATCCGAACCTATAACCGTTCCTAGTTTCTTATAAGCATGCTCATATTTCCACTGAATTTCAGCCGGTGCTCATCTTATATTCGTGCTCTCGGAATCAGAAAGACCCAAATGGCAGCTTTGCATTCAATTTGCGCTTGAAGTCTCGCTCAAAGTCCTATCCTTTTTCACGGCGAGTAAAGGCAATGAGAAAGGTAAAAATCTGAGACCCGCTTTTTCGCTCTACATTTGCGAAGACAAAATTTTCACTTAGTGACTAAGTCGATTGTAATGCGAGTGCTAGCGTATGATGCCACAATGTCTTGCCGTCTTATGTGTATACTCGAATGCTTGACCTGCTTTCAACTTCTCCTCCCTGCATGATTGTTTTGATCCTGATCCGTGTGTTCAAATATCAAGTTCAAATATCAGACTACGTATGAAACTGTCCGTTGCACATTTTTAAACCAGCTGGAAGATTAAAGCGTAAGTCTCGGCCCGCCACGTCCGCGCCCGAGATTCTCGCAGACGCTCCACAAAAGAAAAAGAAGTACCGTATAGCTAGAAGATCCCCAACGCCAACCTCAGTTGAAATTGAGTTTCCTCTCATTGCCCACAATGAACAGGACAGAAAAGGAAAGAGATTAGGAGGTATAATTTTGGGGCGTTAAGAAGTGAGGTGGAACAAAAGCTTAATTCCATTTGTTCTCCCGCGTTTATGAGCGGCCAAATAAAATGAGGCAAAGAATGCTTTATTTGAGAGTCATCACAGGGATATATTATAAAGGCGCCAGAAATAAAGTGTGCTTAAAAAAGCTCCACTGTTACAGTCCCGCCTGCGATGACGCCCTAGCAGCAACGGACGTGACCCCGAATGAGGGTCTGGAACGTACTGTGTTAATTACGTTCTCCGCCGACGCCCCGACTGGTCTCCCGCCTTAATTATGCACCGCCAACGAATGCGGTGCAGTCGCTTGTTGGCTAGGGTCACCGTCCTCGCCAAAGGACGTGCTGTGGTGAGTCGGTAACGAATCTGCAGGAAAGAGCCAAATAAATTCCGCATTCGTGTCCTCAATCATCTGTCCATTTTTCTGTTGGCTCAAAAAAAAAAAAACAAAAACAATTCCGGCTTGATGCTTTTCGACCTTTTCTCCTCTTTCTAACACCAGCTTAATTGAAACAGTCACGAATTGCAGCGACGCAGTAAAGCTAGCCTCACAAATAGGTTCTAGGTTTAAGTTATATTGTAGAAAACATGCCGCCTTCGTGAGGATACCTTAAAATCGGCTCCCATTCCTTCGTTCAGTTTTCAAATACACCATGCTGCGGAGTTTTTTTCAGGCAGCACTTGGTGCATGCATGTCATGAGTTAAGCACAAAGCTACCCTCATGCTTCCTTACCTCCTTCATTTGCTTGAACCCATGTTTCCCTGCACAACCGCTCGCTCTGCGCGTGCGCAGTAGGGTGTCCTCGACGGCTAACTTGAAGCAACGTTCACAATGACAAAATTCGAGTGGCAGCAACATCTTGCTGCCGCTGCACTCTAAACTAGCGCACTTAGACACAGTTTCGCAGCTCCGCTCGGTAGGTGGCTCCAACGGTGGTCGCTACAACTAGTGACGCTGTAGTTGCGCTTCTATACGTCGTCTTTCTCCGCGACAACGTTGGAGGGCACGTTACGCAGAAAATCTGACGTCTGTGTCGGCGGCTGTGTTTCGGGCAAAAATTCTAGAGGGTGCTTTGGACCACTGAAGTGCGATGAGGCGAACGCGATTATAGCGAGGTGAATTGAAGCCCTCCACTACGGCACCTCTATCTTCCTCTCTTCATTCACTCATACCTTCCTCCCTTCTTTTACGGCGTCTTACATGTGTCCAAGGAGAATTGAGACAGATACTGCGCCTTTTCTATCCTGTAAATCAGTTTCAAACGCCGCTGATGGCTGCTATATTAATGCCTCCTAGACATCTGGGTCTGCTTCTGTTTACTGGGTGGTGCGGCATTCGATGAAGCGGCAAATGAAAGGAGCCGCACGGGCGCCTTTCGTTGAATCACCTCGTGACGTAATGACCTCTCGTGACGGTACATAGCGCGCCCCTTGTCGAAAACAACCATTATTTCATTGTGACGTATCACAGTTCACCGGCGTTCTATAATTCGTTTACAGGAAAGGAAACGCGCAGTATCTGTCACTCACGGAATCCCACTATAATCCTCACGGTAGACAAGGGAAATTATGAAGAGTGTTCGAATGGGTGACAGCATTGCCGACAACATTCTGTCGACAACAACCAGGCATTAAAGGCTTTCGCATTAAAAAAAAATGACGGGTGTGACGCTGGCAGATGATGAGCACGAGCAGAGATTTGTTGTTGTGGCTGTAGGAAGAAGGAAACAAAAATGCACGGGCCTGCTACTGGCTCTGTTGTGATCCACCTCCACTGCTTCGTGCAGACAGAAGAGAAAATAGAGAAGAAAGAACAGGAAGAGGGAGAGAAAGACGCGCGCCGCAACAACAGCCGTCGTCCACCATCGAAACAGTGGCGGGTGCAATGACGGCTTACAACAGATAAAAATTCTGTGGCAGGCTAGCCCGCGGCGCAAGCGGCGATGACCCACCTGTCCCAGCCCCATCAGGGGAGTACCAGGTGCTATATGCCTACGAATGTATTAGAGATTTTTTTTAGGTTCGTGTAACTTAACGAAAGCACATGATATCACAAAGTGGGAGGTGCTGCGAACTCACGTTGCTTATTTGAGGGGGGAAGGTGGAATATGGGCTAATATTCCAGTGTTCCTGCATGTCGAGTCAGGTACGCTGCTTGTAAGCCACAGATGCGCGTTCATACGTACGGCCTAGTTAAAACTGGGCTTTACATATTTGGTGGTAGCCTACGCTATCTCGTCATACCTTGAAAGGCGGAGCTTAAGGGTCCCCCATAAAGTTTTCGCTTTCGGCAGTAATCACAGGCTGGTCAGATTTTCTGTTTCTTACGTGAATGGTGTTTACAGTGACTCTGAAACACTGTTTTTGGTAAAGCTAGTGCACTTGATGACTTCGTGTTTGCTTTTTTCGTGCATTGCTTCCAGCTGCACAATTGGTATAAAGGAACCGGTGCCACCGGTCATCATTTTTCATATCGCCTCGCGATTCATTGCAAGCACAGACGCATATCTCTCACTCCAAGGCACGTTAGGGTCTTTTTCATGATGGTTTTACTATCAAGGACTATAACCAGAGTGCAAACGGGCGAGTATAAATTCTTCGAGGGAATTAACTCGATGCTATAGTGCCGTGTCGTCTGTACTCTTTCCCGGTCTACCAGAGGTTACCAGGAGGGCAAACCAAATATGGAATACAGTGAAGATCACACCGAAAGCTTTCTTTTATGCAGTCTTATATAAGTATAGAGGTTCTCGCATCCATAATACATCCTCTTCTAGCGACTCGTGCAACGCTCAATCCATTTAATTGATCTGGTGGCACTTTGCTGCTCTGCTGAGACCGTACCTATACATCTACTCTGACAGCTGGTGACCTATGAGTATGGCGCTGCCCTCTCCACAGAAGTGACATGAAACTACATAGAATGAAGTAAGAATGAAAGGGAATGTAGTAGTATGCAGTAGTACGCCATTTTAACTTACTTTTAGCAGCATTACTGATGCCTTCATGTGGCTACAATGAAGCTGGTTCAAGATGTTCACCCAGGCGACGGCGAGTTCGAGCCGATGGGTAGGCACGGTTTTCACCTTGATTGAAATTCGGAAGTCAAACTCCTGTGTTAAGCCTGGTGGTCGCCAAGGGACGTTTTTTGAAACAACTACCGCTGTTTGAGACAGCCACTAAAATCTAAAGCTACCTTCAATACTAACCCTTACTCCGGATGTCAACCATGCGGAAAACCACAATGTAAAGTTTACAGCCATGTGCAGGCGACACACATTGCAAAAGATAACTTCTCTGATTTCTCCTTTAAGATTAAAGAAAACTTGAACGGCGAGAGTACCGATGGCGGTATATATGACACATTGCTGTTTGCGCGGCATGAAATACATTGGCCAGACCGAAACACCATTTAGGTTTTGTTTCAATAACTGCAAGGCCGACGTCCACAAACCCATAAATCTTCCGTTTTCTAAGCACGAGTGCCTTCGAAACTTTTACCTTTAAAAACACTCGGATCATCCTTCTTTAATCGGCTTTCAAAACAAGTCGATAAAGCGAACAACGAGAATCGTAGTTCATACACAAATTTCAGACGCTAACTCTTGGAATTAATGAAACTTCGGGCAATATATTGTTTCTCAAAAGTCTACTTAACTAGAACAACGAGAGAATTATCTCCATCCGCCCAATCCTTGAATATTCCTATTTTTCTACCCAAACTCCGCTGCTTGTGTTTAGTTCCTTTTATCCCCTGTTTATTGCCATCCCCACCCCCGCCCTCCTCAGGAAAGTATCCTTTGCACAGCAGATGTCTTCACTTGGGACGCGCGCGGAAATGAAATGTCGCGATGGCACTCGGCTGCATGATCAGGTTTACGAAAAGCGTCTGGCCGAGCGCTCTTTCGTCGCCGCAGTGGCACGCTGCCATTGCACCGATGACTGGCGCGTCGTGGGGTGGAACGACAAGTTATTGAACGCACAGTTCTTCTCCCAACGGTTTTCAACACCTGCACCTACGGGGAGCGGGCCCTCCTGTTATTCGTGCTTCTGTTATATCTTTCCCTGTTCGCCCTTGCTTTTTGTGTGTTTTGTTATGTTATTGCTCTTAAAATTGTCAATTTCTGGCTTCCTTCGAAAGAAACGTGTCCCGTTTTAAGTGCTGTCTTCGTGGAAAAACCTCGCGTTTGTAGAATTCGTCGGCTCTTTGCGTTCCTAGCCCTTAATCAACCGAATCTGTCTTGCTTTTTGCCCTGTCTACTTATGCGGCGATCTGTATTCCTCCAAAGACACAGAGCGAGAATATACCTTCTCTTCCTCTCTTCTTTACAGTGATCCGAATGTGCAAGCTAATTCTCAAGTTCTCAAGTTTATTCTTAAGGAGGACTATCCACCGTAACAAACTGTCGAAAAATGGTAAATTAAATTGGATAATTTTTGTGACATACATACATACATACATACATACATACATACATACATACATACATACATACATACATACATACATACATACATACATACATACATACATACATACATACATACATACATACACACATACATACATACATACATACATACATACATACATACATACATACATACATACATACATACATACATACATACATAACTTTTTGCGAGAGTCGCCGCATTCACGGCGTCGTGTGCATAGAAACGCGTCCAGCGGTTTTTGCACGCGTGAAAATAAATCTGAGCAAACGAGGACAGCACTGTTTATTTTATGCAAGACGAACGTAAATGTCGCTTTCTTCTGCAGTGACACTTAATATTCCTTCACTTTCATATCTGGTTTGGTTTGGTTTGTGGGGTTAACGTCCCAAAGCGACTCAGGCTATGAGAGAAGTCGTAGTGGAGTGCTCAACACACCCAACTCACAGAGGAGAGATGTCGCATTCCCGAAAGATGGAGACGCGCCCTCCATGTGCGGCCTCTCCCCGCCAACATGTCCAAAGAGGACCATAATGGTCGGCGCCTCGCGCGGGAGAAAGCCTTGCACCGTCATTATGGAAGCAAACCAGGAGTTTTCTATGTGGACGTCTCCGGCCCGAACCTTATTGGGGTTGGTACACAGCCGCGGTCATCCACAAGGGCAAAACAGTAGATGGCCTTACGTTCAAGGCCTAGTCGCCGACACACGCAGAAGAGGTTGCCATCGCCGTCGCAGGCTCTGACTCCTCCTCCAAATACATCATAACCGACTCGCGAGGGCCTTGTCGGAACGTCCAGCAAGGGTGGACTGCTCCCCTTGCTTACCGCATATACCAAAATTGCAGTCGAGATTCGAATCCTGTGTACCGATCTCTCGTTTGGGCTCCAGGTCACCAAGGTCTCCAAGGGAATGAGGCAGCCGACGCCGCCGCCCGCGCGCTTTCTCTCCGGGCATTTCCCACGGGACCCGACGCGGACCAGGATTTTGATTTTAGCCCAGTTTACAAATTTAAAAAAATATGTGAATATTACAGATCTACGCACCAAACTCTTCGCACCCCGTGCAAAGGGCTGGGGAAGGCTAACGAGCGGGTGCTCCTGCGCCTGCTCACCAATACAATGTTGTGCCCGGCTACTCTAAAACATTTTGATCCGCAATTCGACGGGCTGTGCTCGCACTGTGGGGAGGTGTCTGACACCTACCACATGGTGTGGGCCTGCCAGAAAAACCCATTTTTGCCCCCTATCCCCAACCCCACCCGAGAGAACTGGGAGGCGACTCTGTCCGGCTGCTGCACCCTAGAGGCCCAAAAGGTCTTAACGCAGACCGCCCGGGCTGCGGCAAACGCCAATAGAGTGCCTGTCTAGGCATCCCACCTAGTGTATATACCTCTATGTATTATAATAAATGTTTTCACCACCACCACCACCGGAAATTTCGATCACCTGTTCAACGTCTAATAACCACTGGTGCCTGATATCTGAACGTAAATATTTACGGAAACTTCAAAATGGTAGGGAAAAGTCATTTTTCAGAGTCTAGCGCGAATTTGCCTCCTTAGCGAATTCTCTGTGTTTTATAGTTCTGCAGGGAAGTGGACATATAACCGCCTGTGTTTTGATGCGAAAAGCTTCACTAGGCTGTTCAACTCCGAGTTCCGCGTGTGCTCCGTCGTTAGAAACAGATATAAAGCCCCGCTTTACCCAGCCGTATGAACGAGCCTTAGTGGCCTATAGGGGTAACGTAAATGCAAGGATCCAGGCTGAGTCTGACATAAACGTCCCATGTGAAACGAGAGACCAAAGTTGGCAGCTGCTGCCAGGGGACCACGGACACGGCACACAGCGACGAGCGGTTAGACCTGGCGTTGTATTGCTTTGGCAATAAAAGCCACAGCTGCGCATGTGCAAACCACGTGACGTCACAGGAGAGACGCAGGTGGTCGGAGCCGCCGCTGCCGCCGCAACCGCCGCCGCGACTTCGCCGGCTGACCTTTAGCCGGTGCCGCGCGCTTTCACCGGGCTGTGTTTGTCTATAGATAAGTGTAACGGTGAGGCTGATGTGGAATCGGAATAAAGTTTAATCTTATGTGACGGCTGTAATCAATGCTTCATCGGAATGATAAGCCATATAATATCTACCTTATAGTGCAACCATGAACAATAAAATAAGCCATACTACGCCAAGGAACGACAAGCTAAGCCAAAGCATCGCCGAAGCTTTTCGCTTCTTATATTTAGGCTTAACCAAGCTTCGCCACCACCAATCTTTTTGTAGCGAAAGCTACACTGCGGTAGGTTTTCAAGATGTGGGGTGGCCGCAGCTACGTCGTGAAGAGGCGTAAAAAAATAAAAATCTCCTCATAAAAAAATCAGCCTACCATGACATTTGAATTCACGTTACCCCTATGCCACGGGCAGGAGCTGCCAACTCGGGTCGCTCCTTTCAAATGAGAGGGTGACATCAGAATCAGCCTGCCAGAACCGTTTGCATTCTCGTTACCCCTGAGACACTCAGGCACGTCCTTACGGCTTGGTTGAAGCGTCACTTTATATGTGGGCTGGTAGCTTACGCTCTCGCGTCATAACCTTAAAGGATGAGCTTAAGTGTCCGCAGTAATGTAGCGTCTTGCACTGATTGGGCGTGGTAGGGGAGTAATGTAGCAGGCAAAAGAAGCTTCTGCCGTTGTTTTCGCAATTCAAATAGGTTTAACCAGAGTTGAACCACAACTAATTTTTTCTTCAAGAAATAGAAGGGGGGGTGGGGGGGGGGGGCTGAAGCAGAGGCAATCCGAGAACAGTTCATTAATAATCAGTGATCATTGTTTAACAAGCGGTCAGTGCGCCTGTGTGAATTCGAAATTTATTTGGAAGGAGTGCCAAACAGAGAAAAAATGAAAAACGTCTAATGGTGCACGCGGTCTGCCACAATCGGAAAACGCGTAATTTGGTCAAATTTGAATTACATGATATTTTGCACGTCTAGGGGAGCCGGATTCCGGGAGTGACCCACCCACATTTGGAAGTCAGCACCGAGCTGGCCATACTAATTTGGTTAGACACCAAATTCAGTTAAATTCTGAAGAGGTGAAGTTCTGGAAGTCGAAGAGGCCATATTTTGGTGATCCAGGTAGCCATATTTTTTTGGTGGCCCTCTCAAATTTTGAGGTCACCATACGTTGGCCATACTGCAATTCGATTGGCCACCGCTTTATTAATTAGGTCAAATCAAATCGTGGGCCAAATTTCGGGGTGCCGACAGACACTTCCGTAAACACTTTCCGCGGACACTTTCTGCGGACCCATTCTGCGGATGTCTTTTTGCACCATGAGCCTGTTAATGCGCATGTAATAAAAACAGCTTCTGAGGCTCTAATATTTTGTAAAAAAAAAAAGAAAAAAAAAAGATTAATTTTCGCTCTGCCTTAAGGGTATGATGCCAATGCATTAATACGTCCCTGCGGGGCCTGGGGTCCCATTTGGATACCACTTCGCATATAAGGGCAGTTTTTCTCGCATTGTTATTTTTCCTCTTATTTACCACAAAACGCACAAGACTGCCATTTACCTAATGGAATGAACTTGAAGGGCGGAGGTGCGGCTGGCTTGTATTGTACAGCAAAGCAGATTTAAGAGATACGTCACAGAGGTTGATTTTTATTACCGTCGGCACATCACTGGAACGTGAAATTTTGCGATGATATGCATACTGAGCGCGGTTTAAAGACTCACAAATCTTACACGCACATGATAAGGCGTAGTTATTAGTAATCTCAACAGGCCCAAAATATTTTGGCCTGGAAGGGAAAAGCGCAGCGCTATTTCCTCTGAAACTGCGTACGTACAAACCCCTTTTCTTACCCTAATCTCGCTTTCATCTTCATAAATAATGCATAGCAGTTCATTCAAAATTATGCTTGCAATTTTGGCAGGTTCTTCTAAAGCGTCACGATTTCACCAAAAAACTACAAAAATCTCTTAGTTTACCCGAATGAGTTGCACCTTTACGCTGCTTTCTTTTTTTACCGCTCGTCTTTAGTTACCGTCCCGCCATATTAGTCGGAAGATGTGCCCCCCCCCCCCCCCCCAAAAACAGAGACGGAATACCCGCTTTAAAAAAAAAAAAAGTTATTGTTGCGCTAACTTGCGGTCCAGTCGCCTGGTAATATTGCAGTTCGTATAGAGAAATTTTGCTCCCGGAATATTTCTAACATATCCATCGATTTCCTACATTTCTGTGAATACTTATAAATAATTTTCCCTCCTGTACATCCCCATTCCTTAAGCTTTTGTGACCGGAAGGGCACATATAGAAACAATACTCCTGAAACATGCGGTGAAACAATTTAATGGGATGACCAATGCTGAAACTTGAAAAAAAAAAGGAAATCTTTTTGGATAATGCTTGGTCCCGTCCTTGTGCAGATGCAGTCAGTTCTGAAAGTAAGCTTTGGATAAGTCTTATAGTTTTCACATCAGTGTATACTTGGGCAGAAAAACATGGCACCGTACCTTCATTTCGTCTTTTCACGTCTTTTTTAAACACGATGGGGTTAAGGGCCCCGTGTCGCGGAAAAGCCGGTGTTGACGTTGAGGTTGTAAAACAAAAATCAGAAAATATTAAGGAAACAATAAAGGTTGTGCAGAAACCCGCGGAGCCTAACACGCTTCCTTTGCAGAGTGAGGCGAGTACGCAACCACTCCGCCATAGAACCTTCTTTTTCTTTGTTGCCTTATTCAACACCCAAATCAAAGGTTACAAAAAATAAGAAATGTATGTCAGCTACACTTTGGCCAACACTGGCCTAAATGTTTTTAACCAATACCAATTCAACCCCCAGAGGCATCCAATGTAGGGGATTAGTCAGCGATTTATGCACATTTCTTGTAGACTTTCCTCACTCCCTATCCATTTCACTTTTACATTCACTCACCCTCTATCCTTAGTGCAGGGTATACGAGCCGGTTTCTTCTTCCGGTTAACCTCCCTGTCTTTCCTCCTTCTCTTCTTGTGGACTCAACGCTTTCAAAGAAATGTTCACGGACCGGGCGGACAACCAAATCCGTATGTTCAAACTGCATTCGAGTTTTCCTCACAGCGTGGAGGCTCAGGAACATAATGACGTCATACTGTATATCCTCTGATGTATCCACAGACAAAAAGCGCATCCCGTATGGATGGAATGGTAACTATTTTTTTTTGTTCTTTGAAGTACATCCCAATGAAAGGTGGGGCCCCAGCAGCTTGTAGGAGTACATGTTCTCCGAATACAGCTGGACCTAATCTATGAATTGCCTTATGACTGTCAGCTAATGTTAAGTGAATCATCAGAAAGTAATTACGGAGGTAATAGTTAAGCGAGGAGCAAAGAATATTTCCGCTTTGCTTACTTGCGATGCGGCGCTCATAGGAAAATCACTTCGATCATATGGCTCTTCCGCAACCTTTTGATGACTTTTTCAGGGCTGATCGAGAGTAATTACATATGTGAGATTGTAGCACCATTCAGCCATATCCTGTTCTCTTATGCCGGAATCTTATCGTTCAGCCACAATAATCATGTCACCGTTGAAGGAGCGAGCAATGGTCTTAAACAGCCTCCTAATTGTCTTGTCCCTACACGGAGTGTAGCATTCACAACGAGGGTCACATTGCAAGCTAAATGTTTTGGGTTTGGTCATAAAGCTTGGCAATTTTTGAGGCCATTTAGCGGTATATGTTTCCTGTGGTTCCGTTCAGCGTTATTTAAGACGAGGTGTCTGTTCTTCTTTTAAAAAGCATTCCCTAGTTTACGCGCAGTTTGAATTCAGGCTTCCCATCTCCTCTTTTTGTCTATCAGAAAGTATTTGGTTGGTTTCGCAAGACACGGTAATTTCGCACTTTCCGTATGATTTTGTTTTTTCGCTTTCAGCCATCATTCGCTCTTTCGATAAGTGTGTAAGCCTCTAGGCGCAAATCGGCAGAGTGATGGCTTTCCATCTAACGCATACGTCTCTTTTTGCGCAAGGCTAGGTACTAAGCAGTTCTGTAGAGCACCGTGAAGCTCCCGAGGGCAGAAAAACGACGCTGACAGCCCGAGGCAGATCTAAACTCCCAGTGGGAAGCTTTGGACGTCTTCGACAGCCAACTCGCTCTGCCTGTGCTCACCTCACCCGAGCTGAGCTGGCTCCCAAGGCACCTCCGCTGCTCCGGTGTAGTAAGCGCTGGCTTTAGCCTCCTGAAGAAAATGAAGCCGTCGCAAATGCAGCAGGTCTATCTCGCTGCTCTTTACTCGGAGCTAGGTAAGCCATGTCCTCTTCACTGAATACAGCGTTAGCCAGTGTCGAGCGCCTGTTAGGCCTCACTGCTAGAGCCTTCGTGAAAACTTCAAAAGACAATAGAGAAGCAAAAGCTACTTCATAGCTGCAGGTAAATATAGCAGCAGGATTCTTATTTTATTCAAACCAGTAAACAATGAAATGGAAATTCAATTACTTACTTTTTACAGAGAAAGCTGCTGCCGGAATGGCGTAACCGCTAAGTCCCTCATTATACCATAAAATCTGCAGTGTCAGCTCTAAGATATTACTTTATAATTAGATATTACTTATTAATTAACTAAGAATATGAACATGAATTGCAATTCCAGTTGCAATTACAATTGCATAGAAACACCGGCTGTAGTTGGCAGGTCGCAAATTAGAGAGAGGGCAGTATCCTTCTCCCCTAATAGCGGAAAAGAAAGAGGTTGGTAAGCGGCTGTCACAAAGAGAACCCAGAGCATGGTCATGGTGGGCGGATGAGTCTATGACGAGAGGAGACAAACGCACACCCTAAAGGTTTTAAGGCGGAAGCCTTTAATGCCTCTCCGTCGTAAGAAGTCGTCGACAGAAATGTCACGCTTTTCAACTGGCCGAAATGGTCGTGACATTACCGTGCGCGAATTTCAAACGGGGCCAATCGTACTTTGGCTATTTGTCATGACGGTGGCTATCGTCCGTCCGTGTAGAAAGTTCCACATTCTACCATAAAAACTACAGCGTCAGGTCTAAGAGATTATTTGATATTGAGACAAAGTAACTGAGTAGGTAGTTTAATTCATTATGAATATGAACACTTATTTATTCTTTGATTGATTAAACATAATAAATCAGTTTCGAAGAGCTCCAGACGCTGTTGCGGTAGGAGCTACATGGAATTAGTATTTTTATTGCCACGCGAAGCGTAAACAACAACAAAAAAAAAATGCGTCCCTGCTAAGAACCAACTCTACACTATGCTTTGATTCCTCTGTGAGCTTATTTTCAGGAACGAAAGCTATCCATAAGGGGTGTCCTACGAAGAGAGGTGTGTGTTGCGAAGAGTCCAACGTACAAAATATTTATATTGTGAAAAACGACAGTGATGTGTGTGCTACAACAATTGTTTCGTTTCTGCAACTGTAAGCAATGATTGCGTCATTATGAACGGAGAAACGCTAGCCAGCGCGTATTCTATCGTTCTAGCTATGAGCTCTTTAGTAGGCGCCAACCTTTATACTCGTACCCAAAAAAGAATGCGGCTGTTACAGGCAAGTACTTAGAGCTTTGGCAAAGGATGAAATCTAAATTTTGCCATCACCATGTGGCAAGTTGAGTTCGAGCTTTGAACCAGGCACAATGAACTTTCTGAATCGTTCTGTTTTTCATAGAGGTAAATATAATGAGACAACAACCCTATTTTGGGGTATTTTCTATTTGTTCGGGGCTTAATTATTTCATTCGTAACGCACTTTGCGTTTTTTTTTTTAAATACAAGTTCGCTTTAAATGAACACCGCGTGAGTAAAATATAATTGTTTAAGGTAGATTGGGCCAAATTTGAATCGTGGTGACACCTGTGTCTTTTGTGCGTTTTCTTTTATTTCGACAAGCCCTATTATTGTCACGGAAGTAGACGGGTAAGGACAGGACGGTATTTTGGTATCAGGAGTTTCTTTTAGAATTTATTTTATAATCAAGGTTTCATCCGAGTTCTCGTCAGTCAGTATGCATAAAGAAAACAAAGTAAAAGAGAACACAATGACGCAATTTAATGGAACATTTCAGCTCCTGTATTTAATCTAATTCTGAATGCAATAAATGAAAACCCAACCCTAGCCTGTACTTTGACAACACTTGTTTCACACTGGCGTCGATTCCATGACGCCTTTTATCGGCTTCGTAACAAAATCGTTTTGCTGGAAAGAATTTATTGGCCACGCTGGCCATTATTCCATCGCGTTGCGTCGCGAACAGCTGGCATCGGCAAGTTTTACGACGTACAAAGATCGCCCGCCGGCTCTTTACACAAAAGGCAGGCCTAGCCTTAAGCCGGCTTGTGTTCAGCGTGCAGTCGAGCCAGCACACCTCAAGCACACTGCGCTGTTTATTTTTGCAGCCTACGTCTTCAGGATCGCTGTCACACTGTAGAAGGAAAACGACTAAAAATGCATGTAGCGCTATTACCTGTGCGTACTTTTACGTGGACAGTTACGGGGTTTATTAAAAATTTTGATTCTTTAATATCTCAGGAAAGAGGCAGACAAAACGAGTAGTTGGAAACATTCTTATCGCATTTTTCTTTCTTTGCGACCATAAGTATAACTGACTATTTTTCATTATATAAGTATAATTGACTATTTTTTATTATAGCGGTACGAGGTATTGTAATTAGGTGGAGAAAGAACGTAAATACCTTGAGACGAATCTAGCCTTGAAGCAAGAATTACTTGGTGAAAGGGTTTCTGTCGCACTCGAGAAAGAGGTTTGTGGATCCCAGATGTATTTCGTGACACCTAGGTTGCTCGGTCATATCTAGAAGTTTGTAGAAATATGTAAATAATCAGCTCAAGATAGGTGGGTAAACTAGAAATGGATCCAACTAAAGCTATGCTATCTAAAGCTATGGATCCAACTAAAGCTCTCCATTCCCATTTAACTGACTGCAATTTAGTATGGGCTATGACGACAAAGTCTAATACGGACAAATTAATTGTACTACAAAAAAGAATCGTTCGCCTGATTGCTAACCTTGAACAATCATTTCCCACAACAGACGTCTTTCAAACACATAACATCATTCGCATCAACAATCTTTATGAATTCCGTCTTCTGCAAACAATGTATTTTTCAACCACCATTGTCACAAATCATTTATCAACGTTGGCATCATTAAAATTGCGCCATGCTTCGGTGGACACAAGGAATCAAGACACATGGACAATACCGTTTTTTCGCAATAACTACAAATTGCAGTCTTTAATTCATAACTTCCCTCGCACTTTGAATATTTTTAAAAACACTGCTGGCTTTACCAAAAAATACCTACTGAGGTATTTTGTTAAATTATGAAATGAATATATGTTGCTTTGATTTGTTTATCTATGCATTATTTCCGTATGTATTGTGTTATCTTTGTGCAGATGGCTGTACGGTTCTCTTATCTACTTGATTTGCGTTAATATAGCAATCTTCCATTTTCTCTTATTTCCCTTACAGCTCTTTTGTATGAAACTTTTTTTTTTATACGTGAGTCTTTCTGATGTTTCTTTTCTGTTGTATATTGCGAGTTTTCATTATGTTTGTATTATTTCATTGTTACATTTTTGTTGATACGCTTGCTGTGTATTGCATGCCTTGCAACGGTGTCCTGAATTTAGTCAAGCTGCTCTGGCAGGAAACCTTCCAGCAAAACTGGAAAATAAACAAACTGAAACTATCGATAGCCTTTCCTATCAAGTTAAAAATGACACTGCGCATTTTATACACACATTGCGACGACAAACAGGGAAAAATGGGGAATATACCTCAAGGCACTCTAGTGTGTCCTTGTGGTGTGTCCTCCCATCTGTCCTTGTTCATCGTCACGCTATGTGTATAAAATCCTGATGCAGTAACACGCCCAGCAACTGGTTATAAACACTGGGTATGTTGAAGCTATAACCACATTGTACCTCGTCCCTTTCCACCTCTGGACAACTAGTTACAAAACCTGAGACTGTAAAAAGATATATACAGAATAGGACACCTGGAATTGTTTGGTTACCTTGGTGAAAATAAGAAAAGGGGACGCATAAGTGATCCTAAGGGTGAAATGCAATAGCTTTAGTTGAAGGTGAAAACCACGGATGATCCAAAACCTTCTGTAAGTACCTAAAGACAGTAAAACACCAACAGTCACGTCCGACTGCTACGAAAGAAGCCCGTGGAAGCAATATTGGTTTTTTTAGAAGCAATATTGCTTCTGTGGGCTTCTTTCGTAGCAGTCCGGCGTGACTGTTGTTACTTCACTGTCTTTAGGTACTTATAGAAGGTTTTGGATCCCCCGGGCGCCACCGCTTTTGGAACCTGCAAACCTGATCCTGTTACCGGTTCTCATAACGTCACACACCTCGGTGAACGATCAGCGCTCGCTCGAGCATGTCGCGTAGCCTCATGATGTCGCACAACTCGCTGAGCAGACATGACCGATCATGTCGTCGCGCAGCTGTCAACTGCCAGAGCGCCTGTCAACTCAGCCACGTCACTCAAGCTAGTCGACCAACTCAGAGCTCACCAACGAAATTTGCCAAGCAACCAGCGCTCAGTGTTCCGATAACATGATGTAGTTGCCTGATTTAACAGGATAGTTGCCCGTTGCCTGATTTCTGATCGGGGACTGGTTGAGAGATGGATTATCTCCCAATGTCACTCGCCATCTCAATAGTAATCCGAGAATTTCTTTACTGGGAACGCCAGGTTTCAGATGTCACGACCACTCCAGTTATATCGCGTTCATAGAGACTATTGGAAGAGTGTATATTTGAAAGTCGGTTGCCTGGAGAGCAGACGTAAGACAGTCGTAATGTCTGTTGCGAAAAGGTTCGGAGGGAGAACAGCCGCTACGAGATTCACAGACAAGTGGCGCAGTATTCTGGGAAATGCCTCGTTCTGCTGCTAACTCCGTTTCGGTGCGAACACCCAGATTCGTGAAATGGCGCCTGAAGAAATTCTTCTTTACGGCGACTTGACGCACAACAGCCAGCGACGATTTCTTTGTTCGTGCAGAAAAATGAACACAAAATTAGCCATTACAATGTAGTCGAGCTAAATTTGCCGCTTTTTCCTGTTCTTGAAATTTACACGTAAATTCCAACATTAAATAAAAGTGATGGTGAGAAAAAAAAAGACACGCTTGCGTTTTTCCTCTTTATGATACACAGACATACTTAAGTAACAGGGGCCCTTTTTCTAGTTTTCTTGCGCGCTTTTATTCGTACCTCAATTTTCTAAAATCCGAAGTCGTTCAGGGGCGAAACACCAGGCCCCGTGTGCCCGCTACGCAGCTTTACTTTTTTTTTTTCGCCGACATTAAAACGGAATGGGTGAAATATGGCTAAACACTGTTGTGAAACTCGCACTTTATGGTCCGAGGTGCCCACTTTCCGGGCACGATATCACGTTTTTTCATTCTTTTTCTTCGCGTGTGAGTGAGCACAGTTCAAGGGAAGGAGGCAAAAAACAACAACAAAAACAACAACAAACAAACGAAACAGCATAGCTATACAAGTACTGCAGAAGCACAACTTAAAAAGAGTGCACTGCTTTCCTCCCTTCTCATTCTGCAACGTTTTGTTCCCGATTGTAAAGCACTAAAGTAATATTTATTGTTTCTTTCCCGAATGCGTACGTTGCCGTGCGCATGGGCTGCGCCGCCTAAAAAGAAATGAACAACGTCATGTTGAAGATCCCTGCAGATTGCACGTAAATATTCATTGCTCCGCGTGTAAGGAATTTAAACTTCATAAAATTTTAGCGTAGAAAAAAAATAAACAGTGCTTGAATTATCTTGAGAAGTAGACAGGCGAGATGAAACAAAATACGGAGCCCGCATCCGTAGGCTTCCTACGGAAAGCTGAACGAAGTGGAACGAAGGAAACGGCCCCGGACGCAATGAGAGGCAAAATGCAAGAACAGCGTGTTACAGCACTGCTGTGTAGCCAACCAAGAAGCAGGCTTGCGCGTGGCCGCACGCGTTGTGCGTGCATATGCATTCAAAGCCCTAACTCGGAACAAAGTTTTGCTGTGGCTGAAGCGGGAGTAGCGCGTGCTCATTGTAGCGTGGCGAGTGTGTTTCAGTAGTGTGAAAAGCGAGCACGAAACTGCAAAATTTGAATTTGCGATCTTGGGACGTAGCACCCGTAAGAAACTGGGGCCAGCTCTCCATGCTGGAAGCTAAGTGGCAATAAAGTAAAGTCTGCAAAATGAATAAGTAATGTTCACCATATACTTCAACCTTACAAACAACGAGCACCAAAATCGTATTTTCAATTTTGAGACACAAGGAGAGAGAAACGTGAGAACAATTTCCTTGTATGCAACGATGTACGATCAGATGTCCCTCTAAATGAAAAATCAAGGCTTTAAAAGACTAGATTGCCGGTGACTAGAACTAGTTAATAAAGTACATACCTTTACATCTAGCTCGTGAAAGTTATTTTATCTTTTTTTTTTATATATATATTTTTCCAAAAACGATTGAATACACCAGAGTATCACCATTCCGTTTATCGGCTTTATAGCATCGCGGAGACGTACAATTCTTGGTTTCCTACTGCGACTTCTTACAGAAGAAGAGCTCCCTGATAAGATAAGCCCAACAAAATACACGAGTTACTGTCCTTGGTGCGGTGCAAGCCCCACACTCTATCACATCTCTTGGGAATGCCAGGACAAACCTGACCCAACGTTACTAGTTCCATGCCCGACACACGAGCAGTGGGAGGCGGCCCTGACCAGCGACAACCTGGACCAGCAAACCTGGATTATCCAGCTAGTCCGCAAGTCAGCTGCTGCCAGCGGAGCCCTGGACTAGGGGCACCGACCACCCAGCTCCTGCGAATTCTTACTGATTATTATGCTCATTAAAAGTTTTCTCTCTCTCTCTCCCTGATAAGAAGAAAATGTGGCAATGGTAACATAAAATACAGCAGGGCGTATTTATAACTAATGCTCGATGGGACGTTCTTCGCTTCATGTTTACATGCTGACGATCACGTACGTAAAGTACCTTATACAAGTAACGATTTGTTTTGAATATTTAGATGCTTACTTGCGCGGAAGAATCAATGCCCTCAAAGCGTTGTTGTTTTAGCGCAAGTTGCCGTTACCAGCGAAAATGAAACGATCAAGACGACGTTGGAAGTCTACTCTCTCTTCTTCTGCCTTATTTCTCTCAGTGTTTGGCTTCACGGGGCATAACCGTTTTTCTAAGAGTGCGCTAAGCATGAGATCAACTCTTAACTTATACCCCTCTAGACAATTGCTTTAATATTTATTAGTGTAAAGAAGACAAAGAACAGAAAACGCTGCGGGATCGCCATCACCATCGCTTGTCTCCGGCGCCCATCTCTCGCGCTGAAGCTGTGTCCTGCGGCTGGCAATTCGACCCTGCTGTGCCCGAATTACTGGCAGCGCTAGACGTTCAAACCATCTATTAAATCTACATTTCACTTGGTGGAGGTCAATCTGAGGTTCCCTGCACCCATCTCGCCCTGGAACTTCGCAGCAGAACGTTGACTACCTCAATGACGGAGCCGACTTCATTGTACCTACTTCCGCCCGTAACCTGCACAGGTGCGCTTCGTCAACGGGACCCCGCTACCTTTAGTGGAAGCAGCGATGACGACGTCGACGATTGGCTGACCACTTACGAACGAGTCAGCCGTCACAATAACTGGGACGACAATCGTAAGCTCAATAATGTCATCTTTTACTTGAGCGACGTAGCAAATCTGTGGTTTCGAAACCACGAGTCGGACTTTACCACCTGGGCGAATTTCAAGACCAATTTTTTGATGTCTTTGGCCGCCCCGCCGTCCGAAAACGCCGCGCGGAACAGCGTCTTCGGTCGCGACTGCAGTTGCCCGGTGAAACATTCACCAGTACATTGAGGACATTGTTGATCTGTTTCGTCGTGTTGACCCGACCATGACCGAGGCCGTTAAGATACGTCATGTGCTCACAGGAATTGATGACGGCGCTTTCAACATGCTCATAGCGAAAGGCCCCACTACGGTCAAGGAAATCTACGACCTCTGTCAAAGCTACGACGAGCTCCGGAAGGAGCGGGTTTTGATTCGCCGGCCTCATGCATGACTCGCTGGACTAGCCGCGGAGAGGGAGTCATCTAGCCTCTCTGAAGACATCGTCTTTTGTACGCCAGGAGGTCGCGCGACAACTGTCCCTGCAGCCATATGTTAAATAGTCGTCACCAACTGGCCTTATTCCGGAGCTTCGCCGTGCAATCCAGCAGCATGTGTCTGAAGTCGTCCCTAATCCTGTTCCTCAATCAGCTCCGGTCGCACCCTCAGTGCCGTTCCCCACGTCCACAATTTCACCGTCCGGCGTTGCGCCCGGCTCCTCCTCAAGTAGTGCGTCGCACGTATGCCGATGTCACTTCAAGTCCACCTCCTGCGCCAGCATATGCCTATGCTTCGCCCCCCATGCGGTCGGCACCAACAGCTTTTGCCCCCCCTTTTGCTTCAGACACGATCTCCATGGCGCACTTCAGACAACAGGCCTATTTGCTACCACTACAGGCATCCCATGGGCACACTACGCGCTACTGCCGGCTCCGAATAAATATGGCCTTTGCTGCACGGCCTGCACCACCTTATTTGGCCCCCCAGTTCCCAGTCCCATCGGGTCCTCCAACAGCACCCCCTGATTCTCCGGACTTCCTCCCTCGTCGTTCGCCATCACCACGTCGCCGCTCCATTTCGCCAATGCGCCGACGACCCGCTACCCAGCCGGAAAACTAACCGCCACAGTTCGCGAGGCACGAACTGCGTATTCGACAGAATTTCAAAGTCCTCGTCTTAATCTCGCAAATGTTATTCCTGTCATCGTTGAAGGTGTTCATACTCTTGCGCTCGTAGACACCGGTGCCGCTGTATCAGTTATCAGCCAAAACCTCTGCCGCTCCATCCGAAAGGTGACTACTTCTCTCGAGAGACTATCGCTTCGTACCGCATCCGCTCAAAGTATACAGCCGACAGCTATCTGCACTGCTCGGTTCGTCATTGCTGCAGCCTTGTACATCATCGAATTCGTCGTTCTCCCCACATGTTCTCATGACTTCATTCTCGGCTGGGATTTCCTGTCCCAGCATCATGCTATCATAGACTGCGTCAGTCCTCAAGTAGAGCTCATTGAATCGAGTGATGCACCGTCTGATGCCCTGCTCCAGCGTCCTCGTTTTGCGGCCAAACTCCTCGTATCTAATGGGACAACCATCCCACCCGTTAGCGCTGTTCTGGTTCCCCTCACTGCCTCTTTTACTACCGCCGCGAAAGTCCTCTTTGTGCCCTCTAACGTTGTCTGCCGCCGCCGCCACTTACCGCTGCCGTTTGCCGTCCTTGAGATGAACAACGGCGCTAGCACACTTCTGGTAGCCAATCCTCTTGCGTCTCCCGCTATGTTGATCGAAGGGGAGTGCCTTGGCCGCATCGAGTCCGTGGACCTTCTGTTCGCCTTTGATAATGAGTCATTCCCTGTTTGCCAAGTTGACGCCTTGACCCCAACTCGTGTGGCTTCCGATCCGCTACAGCGGGACCTTTTTGACCATTCTGTGGACAGCGCTCTAGAGCCGCGCCACCGCGAGCAACTTCTTGACCTTCTACACCAATTCCGCTCCTCCTTCGACATCCCGCAATCTTCCTTGGGCCGCACGACGACCGCTTCCCACCTCATCGACACTGGCGCTCATCCACCTCTCCATCAGCGGCCATATCGTGTGTCCCCGACTGAGCGCCGTGTTATTGCCCAACAAGTCGATGACATGCTGCAACGCGGAGTAATTAGAGAATCCTGTAGCCCATGGTCTTCTCCTGTAGTCCTAGTTAAAAAGAAGGATGGCTCCATACGATTTTGTGTTGATTATCGCTGCCTCAACAAAATTACTTGTCGTGATGTGTACCCCCTCCCACGAATCGACGATGCCCTAGACTGCTTGCAAGGCACAGAATTCTTTTCCTCACTTTATTTACGCTCCGGGTATTGGCAAGTGCCTATGGCAGAGGCGGATCGTGCTAAGACCGCCTTTATTACTCCAGACGGACTATACGAATTTAATGTTATGCCATTCGGACTCTGTAACGCCCCAGTCACATTTGAAAGAATGATGGACACTGTATTGCGTGGCCTGAAATAGAACATCTGTTTATGCTACCTCAATGATATCGTCGTCTTTTCAACCGACTTTCCGACCCACCTGACTCGACTTCGCCAGGTCTTCACCTGCCTAACCCGCGCCGGTCTTCAACTGAACCTGATAAAGTGCCGCTTCGGTGCCCGCCAGCTCACGATACTCGGACATGTGCGTGAAGATGTTTTGCCTGATCCTGAGAAGCTGCGCGCCATCGCTGACTTTCCGAAACCGACCGTTTTGAAACTGCGAAGTTTCGTGGGCCTCTGCTCGTACTTTCGTCGTTTTGTTCGCAATTTCGCAACCATCATAGCCCCCGTTACACAGCTCTTGAAAGGCACCCCTAACCTCTCCTCTTGGTCACCAGCCTGCGATGATGCATTCGCGACACTGCGCAATGTTCTGACGTCACCGCCAATCCTTCGCCATTACGACCTTACTGCACCTACATAACTTCACACCGATGCCAGTGGTGTCGGCCTCAGTACCGTCCTCGCCCCAGCGCAAGCCTGGTTTCTCCGAATACGTCGTCGCCTACGCAAGCCGTGGTCTTACCAAAGCCGAGCCCAACTACTCCGTTACCGAAAAGGAGTGCTTAGCAATCGTGTGGGCTGTAACGAAGTTCCACCCTTACTTATACGGCCACTCCTTCGAGGTAGTTACAGATCATCACGCTCTCTGCTGGCTCGCGTCTCTCAAGGATCCGTCTGGCCGTCTCGGGCGCTGGGCTCTCAGGCTTCAGGAATACGACATCCGTGTAGTGTACCGCTCCGGCCGCAAGCACTCTGACGCCGACGCTCTTTCTCGGTCACCGGTGCTCTCGCCTAACTCATCGTCCCCTCCTCAAGCATCCTTGTCAGCACTCACCATTGAGGATATGCCTTTCGAGCAACGACAAGATCATTGGGTTTCCAACTTGCTAGATATCCTTGGCACTACTTCCGCGGCTACGCATCCTCGGGCACTCCGCCGACAGGCCCCCCATTTCACCATTCGGGACGGCCTTCTCTACCGAAGGGACTACAACTCAGACGGCAGAAGGTGGCTTCTTGTCATTCCGCGCCACCTCCGCTTCGAGGTTTGTGCCCACCATCACACTGACCCGCAAAGCGCTTATGCCGGTGTCCTGAAAACCTATGATCGAATTCGTCAGATGTACTACTGGCGGGGAATGTACAATTTCGTACGGCGCTACATTCGCTCTTGTACCACCTGTCAACAACGCAAGATTTCTCGCCACCCCGCTAGCCCTCTCCAGCCTTTACCGTGTCCAGCTCGCCCGTTTGATCGCGTGGGAATCGACCTTTATGGTCCGCTACCATGCAGTGCCGCTGGTAATCGATGGGTCATCGTCGCCGTCGACCACCTGACCCGTTACGCCGAGACTGCTGCACTTCCCACGGCGACAGCCCGAGAGGTAGCCCATTTTCTTCTGCACCACTTCACTCTTCTACACGGCGCCCCTCGCGAGCTACTGAGTGATAGAGGTTGTGTCTTTCTTTCCGAAGTAGTCCAAGAGCTCCTGTCGTCTTGCAAATCGATACATCGGGCTACAACTGCGTACCACCCGCAAACAAACGGCCTCATGGAGCGCTTCAACCGTAGGCTTGGGGACATGCTCCCAATGTATGTTACATCTGAATCTGGAAGCTCCAACTGGGACCAGGTACTGCCATTCGTAACGTTCGCGTACAACGCCACCCAAGCAACAACTGGTTTTTCGCCCTTCTTTCTCTTATACGGCCGTGAACCACCTTGTACTCTGGACACGATTTTGCCATACCATCCAGATGCCTCTGAGTACAGTGCTTTGTCAGACATTGTACAGAAAGCCGAGGAATGCCGTCAGCTAGCTCGCACGTTTACCTCAAACACTCAAGGCTATCGCAAGGATCAGCATGGTAGCAATACTCCTGCTCCCACGTTCCTGGCCGACAGTTTCGTTTGGCAATGCGTTCCTGCCACCAACAAACTAGAAACCAAATACCACGGCCCTTATCGCGTTTCGGAACGCACATCCCCTGTGAAATACGTCATTGAGCCAGTCCCCCCTTCTTCCGACCACCGCCGTCGCGGCCGCGAGGTTGTCCACGTTAGCCGCCTCAAGCCATATTACAACCCTCTGGTCGTCTCTTCTCCCTGAGTCGCCAGGATGGCGACTTCTTCACGCGGGGGAAATGTAAAGAAGATAAAGGACAGAAAACGCTGCGGCATCGCCATCACCATCGCTTGTCTCCGGCGCCCATCTCTCGCGCTGAAGCTGTGTCCTGCGGCTGGCAATTCGACCCTGCTGTGCCCGAATTACTGGCAGCGCTAGACGTTCAAACCATCTATTTAATCCACATTTCATTAGAAGTCCTGAATCATCCCGCTCTGCGTTGGGATTTAATAAGCATCAGATGTCTCAAGTATGAAGTATGTAATTTATAGGTGCTCCTTTCGACATTTATCGAAAAACGCGGAAATGTACACATTGGTTAATTTAGAACGACCTGAACAGACCGCTCTGTTAGAATAGTCAACCTCACTTATTTTACAGTGTTATCAATAACTAATGTGAAGATAATATTTTATAATTTATGCTACCTTTACATTCTTATCCCATCCGGTCCTGGATACCTGCCTCTGGTAGGAGAAATCACCAATATCTTTTGACATAGTATGGCTACCATAACATCCATCGGTCACTACATACCAGAAGCCACAACAAAATACCTGGAGGTAGCGCTATTTCTCGAGCACATTGAGGATCAACACAGGCTTACAGAGCACGCATGTGCCCGTCAAGCAGCCGCAGGTGCTAAAGACTATGGTCTACCGACCATCTCGCGAAGACTTCTGAAGGATGATTTTTCATTTCGCCCTACATTTTATTTCTCAATTTTTTTTCTGTGCGGGCTTGGAGAAATAGATTTTGTGAGTCATTCAATTTGAAGGTTATTTTTTATGACAGAGATTAAGTGCGAATAATGAACGAAAACTCTCCCATTTCCAGCCCCTAATTAGATCACCGTTTCGCTTGCTGAACACGATGCACTGTAGCAACAGATAGGGGTTTCTAAACTAAAGGCTGCTTTTATAAGCATTATATTATTTCAGGAAATGCGACACACCAGCTGTTGAGCTGATGCCCAGTGAAGTCTCTTGCCTGCGCAATAAGAACGACTAATTTTTTTCGCTCACCCAGGACCAACACATCGGGATGAATATCTTGGTATTATATTTGTTCTGTGTATTTATCTGCAGATGCAATAGATAGAGTGGACAGAGTCAATAGCAGCATATTTTAGGTTCAACAAATGCCACATTCCGGAAGAAGGGGCGGTGAACGGTTAATATACACACAGAAGCTCGATGCAACCAGGCGCAAGTAAATGAGATACCTCCGATATCTGGCATAAAGCACACAAGCAGCGCTCGGTGTCCAATCAACGGCGTAATTGATAGGCAGCTTGGCGCATTTCATACTAGGTAAAATAGAATACAATAGGTGAAATCGGCAAAAGTAGAAGAGCTTGAAACAAGTACACTGAGACGCCCGTTCCTCTTCTTCCTTTTCTCGACTTCCGTCAAGCAGAAACTACCTGTCTTTTATTTGCAAACAGCCGGAGCAAACGCATCAGATTGGTGAAGCGACGGACAATAACGGTCCAATGCTAGACTTAAAACAAAAACAATAACATCAAAACAGTTGCTTGTCTTGAGCCTTTTTAGAATGCGACAAACTACATACCGCCGGTTCAAGAGCATATCAAATCAAGGCGTGCAGGGCCTACTTTGAGACAAAAAAAGAAAAAGAGGAAAAGCACGCAAACGATGTTTGACAGAGAAAGGGAACCCGGACAGCAAGCGAAGGGTGTACCCATCGAAAGCAAGCATAATGCGAAAAAGCCAAAGTGGAGGCCACTAACAAAAGGGTAATTCGTGCAGATGAGCGCAAAGTCCCTCTCCTCGACGACGTAATTACGCTAAAATCTGATTACGCTTCTCTAGGTGGGGCCGAACAGGTTCCATTAATATCAGCACGGTTGTGTGGGAACATGCTTAGGCACAATTAGAGAAAAAAGAGCTCGCTTCATGGCTATAATCCGGGTTCTAACAAGCGTACGAACACGCCTGTGGCAGCATGCTTTTTTCTAAACGTATTTCTTTTTAAAAGCAGCATCGCCCATCAAAATGCAATCTTGCTGAAAATAAATTATTTCCAGCTAGAAAACGACTTGATGCCACATTATCTATTCTTCTGGCGTCAGGACACTACGGGTCTTGGTGAATACCATGACCACTTCAGTGTCAACATATTTACATGCAACTTCCATTTATACTTCTATTGGCTGAATATAAGTTCTTCATTTTTATTATTATGCTTTGTTTAATGAATTAATTATTATTATGCCTATAGTGCAAGAATGGATGTAATTATAGAAGGAAACACGTGTAAATTCCATACAGATAACCCAATGCAGTATGTAAACAGAACGAAAGGAAACAGTAAGACTTTCAACAACGTATCCAGAAAAAAGCTTGTATAAAACATCAAAATTGGAAGGAAACATTTACCAAAATGTTGATAATAATACACCTGTTTTTCTTAGCATGTAGATGAAGCACCCGGAGGAAAAGGTTACTGGCAGAAAATTAAACCATAACTTTGCCAAACCATCACAAACATTTACGGTACGCCAACAAACTCCTCCGGCAAGTTGTTAAAATTATGAACGGTTTCATGTAAGAAAAGAAATGACGAAATATATTTTTCCGGCACTTATATTCTAGGACATTTAGTGGGTGCTCAGCTCGGACGAAATTTTTGGTGGAATCGAGTATAAAAGTTTTTATTTATAAACCGATTGTACCTGCAAAGAAATTGTTGAATAAGTTTCATGAATACATATCCTATTTTCTTGCAGCAGGGGTTGTCCCATATTTATTCTTACTTCATAGAAGCTTTAGATGAAGTTATAAATTGAGGAGACGAATTGTGGTGCACTCTTTTGGACAGCTCCAATTCCAGTACACAATTTTTTGGGGTCCAGGGCACCAAGCAGTCATATACAAAAATAGTGAGCAAATGAGAAAAGTGAAGCATTTCTTTCAATTCTGAAGGAGCTTGCCTAAAATTTTATTAACAAGTTAAGGGCGCGGACAGCCATAGCTATTATATAGTCAATGAGTTCGTTTTAAGAAAGGCAGCTTTTATAGAGAACACGTAGGTATTTGTATGTATTCGAAGGTTTTCGCCATTGAAAGAATGTGTAGCATATATAATGGGCCGTTTTCTTGAGGGGGAAACAAGATAATATTACATCTGGAGATAGTTAGTGTTCTACGTATTCCATTTTCTGCACCTCAGCAATATACAGCCAATGTTATTTGTGATTGAACAGTATCATGTAGGAAGATGATATCGAGATAAATATAACACCCATGAGCATACAGTCTGAGGATACGGGATGTCATTATCACATGAATATTCAATTTAAAGCAGAAAGTGAAGAGGTCATGGGACAGATCCTTTGCATGCGTTCGTTTGATTACCCCCCTTTTGGCTCTCTTCGGAATCAAGTCTAGAGTTATTTACTCACGGCAACTTGATATATCAACATTGAGATAATGTGTTTGCACAGAGGGGGTGAGCAAAGACAATGCTGCAAGGAGGCTGCTGGAGATAAAAGTACTTAAAGTATGCCAAATAGCGCTAACCCTGAGCCACACTTTCAGAGTAAAGCCTCACAGTAGCATAGTCACAATACACTTTAGGAGTTCATTCTTAAGCAATTTATTAGCACAGCACTCGCGTGGTGGTGCCCAATCGATCTTTACTTCCCCGTTTTGTTTTGCTTTAAGTTGTATTAGAAGGTAGATTATGCTTTATGAGGGCTTAGTCCGGAAGCACGTTGGGACAATCTGGCGATGTTGTGGATGCTCTATGTGCACTAGAAGAAAAAATGCAATTAAGTAGGCAGCGAATGTGCCTCTCTCTAGCTAATAAGCATTTGCTTTATTTGTTTTGCTGCCAAAACAATTCTTGAAGTGGTAATTATTGTTATGTCTCAATCTGCGTTGTCAAACGCGGTTAACAATTTTACAAATATTTCTCGTCCTGTAAAGCAAAAATAGAAACATTATTCGGGCACACAAAACGGAGAATGAACAAAGCAATAAACAACAATAGGTTATGAAATGAAAAAGTTTATAAACTGAACAACGACCAAAACCCAAATCCTAGGAAGGACATTGTTAATGCTACCTATATTTACAACTCTTTATCGTCACAGGATGCTGTTGTGTGGCATCACAAACTCCACCCTCAGTTTCAAGGACCAGGAACAAGGGATGCCGCCCTTATCTGCTGACAAAGCATTTTGGATGAAGTTTGTCACAGCTCACTTACGTGGCTTATGTTCTTGCAGCAGTACGGAAGCATTAAGATAATTTCGTTTGGCTCTGTTCGGTTTCTGGGGTTTAACGTCACAAAGCGACTCAGACTATGGCGACGCCTTAGTGGAGAATGAAAATTTCTTCCAGCTGGGTTTCTTTAAGCGTGATGAAAAATTTACAAGAAACCGGCAATAAATAACTCTACACAAGGCAAAAGTGTCATACCAAAAAAAAAAAAAAAAAACATAGATGCTTGATGGTAAAAACAAAAAAACAAAACAAAAAAAAAAGAACATAACGATTCTTTGCAGACTGCCTGTACGTTACAGCAAGCTTAAGATGAAGCTGAATGCAAGAAAGTGTAGTGCCGCCAATCTAGATGTTGGATCACACTAAGGTAATCGTGATTAGTTTGGGAGTTTTCGTTTCTTGTGCTCAAACTTAGAAGTTTTACCGTGAGCCCGGTTCATTACATCGTATTCTGCACAATTGTGTCTAACAGGATATCTTTTCGGCTATTGGAAGGTTCCATATGTTCTCCCAAGTTTTGATTACTCAGATTGGGTGAAACAGGTGCTAATTAAGTACGTTTACGCATAAAATAACTGATGAAATTGTGTTCGATGAAAAGGAATGATAGATGCAAAAGAGAAGATTCGGACTTTCGAACGCTTTGATGCGCTACCATATCATATTCTCTGTCGTGACACAGCCTGTGTTCGTGATGGGCTCTAATGCACCGTATTGCACGTTGCCGTTCTGTTCCACTACAACTGCACTAGGCATGTTCTACTGAAAAATAGAACACACATATGGAGCCGCAAATTCCGCTGCATTTTTCTTTTCTTTTTTTTTTTTTTTTTATGTCGAATCACGTGTCAGAAACTACATTCGAACCACTCCTGAAACCATATAAACGGTGCGCCTTAATTCTGCGGGCGCTAATTGAAAAAAAAAAAAAAAAACTGTGTCAACCCTGTTTTATTATTTTTTGTATGTGCTGCGACTGGCTGAAAGTGAACTCTGTTATGAAAATTAAGCGTTAAAGAAACACAAACGTTAAAACACTCGTTGCCTCACTACATAATCATAATGATGAACAGCTGGCACAAGTTCTTCCTGTTGAAAGGAATGCCTTTGTTATGTGTCTACCTTATCATTTTTACTGTTTTTTGCCAGCTGAGCCTAAATACATTTCTGAGCTTATGAAAGACTTGTTACGTTCTCGTTTTCGATAAGTACCCTTTCTTATTTATGCAAACAATGAACGCGTAACGAGATTTTAATTATTGAACTACCATTTTCCGGCTAATCTAGCGTAACTTATTATTTTTACTCTCTTTTGTCTCTATTCATGGCGTTCGCTGCACCGTTCACACCATAAGGCAAATTCTTTTTTTTGTTGTTGAAAGCATGTTGCCTTATAGGAACAGTTATCTATTTTTTCCCGGAGACGCTGCATATGGGTTAAGTCTTCCATTATATGAACGGATGACAGAAAAAATTAAATTAGGCGGATGATTGATGGTCTCTTACTGGCATGTACATAGAATTTCAATTTTCTGAGCGGGGTAGTAAGATGGTTTGCATATTTCTTAATATGTACTATTTATTTATTTCAGGAGCAGGGTTGGGGACACATGTCTGCGTCAATGCAACGCGTCTCGATTATCACCATCAATTCTTTCTGAGCATCCTCCCGTCCCTTTTACCGAGGTCTTTGAGGCAGAATATGGTGCTTGATTCGATTGCCTTTGAGTATAACCCAGCAATAGATAACATGTGTCTCGCTGAACAATGCACATGCGCTGATAGTCTCTTTAAGTAATAGGCCCTTAACGAATTGTGCTCGTTTTTAAAAGTGCTGTTTGTAGTGCCCACTGTTATGAAAAATTATGAACTTAATTTTGATGTTTGGAGTGTACCCTCCCGGCACCAGTTACGGTTAAATTAATTGAAGAAATTTTAAGAAGCGTTTAGCAAGTCATTCAATATGTCCAGGATATGGTTGGAAAGCATATTTTATTTAATTAGCCTGGGCTTTTCTGCATGCTTCTGCATGCGAGGATGATGAAGATTGATGCGCCTAGCACAGGTATTTTGCACTGCACATGACTGACATTTCACAGGTGTGGACTTGGTCGTCCAATGCCGGTTGGATTTGCCAAACATGACTGCAATTGCTTTCATATGTTGCACTCTTTCTTCCCTTACCATGTTTACGGCGTAGTACTTCTGGCTGCAATCATGGATTTCGCTGGTGGTGGTCCGACTCCCGCTTTCTCTCTTTCTCTCTCCCTCTTTGCGAGTTTAAGGCGCGAAGGAAACGGTGGCGACGTACGAGTCTATGTGGTCTATGTAGTGTTACTCCACGCTGGTTCCCCTTCTTTGGGAGTAAATAAAGAGTTTATCATCATCCACGCTGCGCGTCTGAGCCAATGAGAGAACTTACAGCTGCAGCCAGTGAGAAAGTGGCGCGTTCGCAGTTGCGGCCGTCGCGGCCACCACCGGGCAATCCTGTACAAGAGCATGTTACTATGGGTTGAATTACCGCCTGTCGCTAGCATATCCTCAAATTCTGACTCTCTCCCCTAGTGTCAGTCGCTTAAAGCAAGCAAGGTCACTCTACCGGCAGAGCCAATGGAGGAGCGCCACGGTGCGATCATACCACGGGCTCACACCAGAGTGACGTGAACACGGCCTCCTCCTCTCTCTTACAGTCGTCAACTGGGACGGAGGGGAAGAGGAAGAAGAAAAACAAGAAAAAGATGCAGACGCCGCACCGCCCCCCAACGGAGACGATGCCAAGCACTTCCCCGTCCTCAAACCAGATGGAGCTGCCGGATCCCGGGCCCGGGCAGTTAAGTCGGGTCTGATGATTTTCAACGGCTCAACTGATCAGGGTCTTAAAATACAAGGCCATGAAATACCTAGAGTAGCAGAATATAATTATCTGGGAGTATGGGTAAACGAAGGATTGGCATACATTGGAAAGCATGAGCAATCACTTAAGGCCAAAGGTCGAAGGAATACCGGGATAATGAAGCATAAGGCATTGTGGGGATACAATAGGTATGAGGTTTTGAGGGGTATTTGGAAAGGGATTATGGTGCCCGGACTTACTTTCGGAAATGCGGTTTTGTGTGTAAAATCAGAGGTACAGTCGACATTAGAAATAAATCAGAGATCCGTTGGACGATTAGCACTAGGTGCCCACGGCAAAACTACAAATGAGGCGGTACAGGGAGTTATGGGTTAGGCATCTTTCCAAGTACGGGAAGCTCAGAGTAAAATATTATATGAGGAACGCCTGAGGAAATTGGACAGTAACAGATGGGCAGCTAAAGTATTTAAATACCTGTACTTAAAAAGCGTTGACTCACAATGGAGGAAAAGAACTAGGAAACTAACTAGTAAGTATGCTAGTCACAAGGACGGAGAAACAAAGAGCATTAAGCAGGTGAAAAACACAGAAGGTAAAAATTGAATAAATTCGATGGAAAAGAAACAGAGTGTGGAATTATACCGAAAGTGGAAAATGCAGATCAGGAAGGAAGATTTCTTTGATATATCAAGAGGCAGTGCCCTACGTTTTGAAGCTGGATCAGGGTGCCTTAGAACACGCAGCTACAAAAAGAAATTTAACAATGGAGATGACGCATGTGCTGTATATGGTAACTTCAGTGAAACAATTGACCATATTATACTCGAATGTAATGGTATCCATCCGGAAGTTAATGCAGGCGCAATCACTGCTCCTGAAGCTCTGGGGTTTAGAGATACCAGTGGCCGGGTGAATAAACCGGCGGTGGAAAGTAGCAAAAAACGACTGGAAGATTGGTGGTTTAAAAGCAGAGAAGTGACATAATGTTAGTAATGTAGAAAAAAAAATTTAATAAATAGAATGATGGTTTAGTTAACCAATCTAAATAAATAATTAAGATATATGGAGAAAAAGGAGCATGATAGCTACTGCTATCACCCCGTCTCAAAGGGGACGTTCCTATTTTCCATCCATCCATCCATCCCCGGCGCAGCAACAAAACACTCAGGTGAGCAGCTGGGCGCAGGCCGCCTCCTGCGTTCCCTACTGCGTTCCCTCATCCTCACTCGCTTCCCCTTCTTCGACACACGGCATTGATGTCGAAAGCCGCAGGCAAAATGAGCAGCTTAAGGCTCAGATCGGGCAACTGCTCGCCAAAATTCAAAACTTAGTGGAAAAACTATCCGCTGTGACGGGTGTCTCGAGTCTCGACGCCATGTAGAGTGAGCCCGATTTGCCGCCCGCGTTTGCGTCGGCAATGGCCGCGATGGAGGCGCGCCTCACTTCCCATTTCCAGAAAATGGTAGAAGTGGCAATGGGCTGCTTGGGGACCAAATGCAGGGCATCGGTCCCGCTGCATGAAATCAACCACCCGAACGAGCCATCGGCTCGAAGGGATCCGAGCCTTCAGCGGGCACAAGAAAATTGTCGTCAACCCCACAGACGCGAAATCAGAGGGCTCCAAACCCGCACCCCCACCCGGGGCTGGCTCTGGGTCGGAGTCTCATAACCCCTCATCTCTTATTTCCGTTCCTAATCATGGCAGCACGACTTAACACGCGTTCCTCTCCTCCCAAAGCTCACAATTCCATAACCGTAACGCAGTAGAACTGTCTTTAAGGCTCGGCAGAAACGCGCGAACCTGCGTCTCTACCTCGAAACATTCGAGGCTTTGCCCACCGTGGTCGCCATCCAGGAGCGGCAGCCAAGTTGACTAATTACGCGACGTTCTAGCATGACCCTTTGTCGTGTCTCCTCGTGCACAAATCATACACAGCCACCGAAAATGACCTCGATCTCAACACACCCTATTCATACATGATGGTGAGGATCCTCCCTCTTAGGCGATCGGATCTTCCCCTGCACGTGCTTAACGTATACTGCTCCCCGAAACTGAAGCGAGTGACCTTCGCGGGCCTCTTTAGCCATGCGCTTAAAGAGGTGAATCGTGATCCTCTGCTGATTTTGGATGACTTCAACGCCCCTAGCTAGGTATGGAGGTATCGTAAGGAGGAAGTGCGTGGACGTATGCTAGCAGAACTGGCGTCCACATTGGGCCTCATCCTTCACACCGACCCAGCATTTCCCACCCGCGCAGGCAAGTCGGTGGCCCGAGACACATGCCCGGACCTCACCTTCACTCGAAACATAAGACACGCAGACTGGATCAGCACCGAGGAGACCCTCCGTAGCGACCACTGTATCCTCAACACAACCGTTTACACACGCCCCCTGAAGCGCCCCACAACGAAAGCCCGCATCCCCGATTGGACTACCTTTCGCCAAAATTTCCCAACAGAAACTAACACGAACATCACAGAGCAGGGATACACGACCTGGTCCCAGTCAGTCATGGCGCACCTTCACTCCCATGAGAAACAAATACAGCTCACAGAGGACAACCACCTCCTGCATATCTGGGAAGCACGCCGTGGCCTCACGCGCCGCTGGAAGCGTCAGAAACACAACAAGAAGCTCAAAGCTCGCATTGCGGATCTCGCCCGGCAGGCAGCAGAGTACGTGGCCCAACTCGCTGATTCTAACTGGGTGGACCGTTGCAACACGGCGGTGAGGCAAATGTCGAGCTGCAACACGTGGCGGCTCTTCCGAGCCCTTATCAATCCGACACAGACACGCAAGGAAACGCAAAAACACCTACACAAAGCCATGCACACATTCCAAGGAAACACAATGCAGCTAGAAGTGGCGCTACGCGATCGCTACCTGTGCACAATTCAGGACCCCCGCGGATCGGCCTATTCCTATGCAGGCAGGGAAAACTCGAAGTTGAATAACCCATTCCGGCTCCATGATCTGCGGACCAGTCTGGCCAAAATGAAGAAGGGCACTGCGCCAGGCAGAGACAAGGTCACCGTCAAACTTCTGGCGAACCTCCCTGACACGGCGCACCAGTGCCTTCTTGATTATATCAATGCAATCTGGACAGGGGAAACCACCCTTCCCATTGAATGGAAGACGGCTCTCGTCACCTTTATTCCCAAAGCTGGGAAACCAGTCGACACGGACAATCTCCGACCCATCTCTCTCACCTCGTGTGTGGGCAAATTGATGGAGACGATGGTGCGGGATCGGCTGTCTGAGTACTTTGAACAACACAACACTTTCGCGGACACCATGTTCGGATTTCGCCCACACAGATCCGCACAGGATGTCCTGCTCCAACTCGACCGCGAAATACTGAACCCATCACATGCACAAGAAACGACAAAATCGTCCTCGCCCTGGATCTCAAAGGGGCGTTCGACAATGTAACACGCGAGGTCATACTCACGCACTTGAGTCAAACGCACTGTGGCACGAACACTTTCAACTACATCAAACAATTTCTCACAGACAGACTGTCTTATATGCGAATACAGGATCAAGAATACGGACCTTTTTTCCTCGGCACGAGGGGCACTCCGCAAGGCGCAGTGCTGTCCCCTCTGCTATTCAACGTTGCAATGAGGCGCTTACCTGCTCTGTTGGGTGCAGTCGAAGGGGGGCAGCACCACCCTTTGGGCCACGCAAGGGCGTCTGGGTGACATGGAGACCAGCCTGCAAACGGCTGCTAGCGTAGTGGACCGCTATGCCCGTGGCTGTGGTCTCCAATGCTCACTGCAGAAATCTGAATTCGTGCATCTGCGCCCCTCGCGCTCATGCTCGACTCAAATCAATCTCACCTTGCAAAGCGATCTCATTCAAGAATCTAAGGAAATCAGAGTTCTTTGGGCTCTTTATACACAACCAGAGACGATGCGACACAATACTCGCCAAGCTCCGGCAGGTGGCGGAATAGGTGGGCTGCATGGTCCGCCGGGTTTCCAACAAGCGCGATAGGTTACGATGCAAGGACGCCTTGCGGCTGGCGAACGCATTCGTGACCAGTCGAATCTTGCATTCGACTCCCTACCTCCACCTGCGGAAACAGGAGGAGGATACTCTCGAAGTTATCCTCCGTAAAATCATGAAACGAGCACTGGACCTCCCGATCTCCACCTCTACCAGCCGTCTCATGGCGCTGGGTGTGGTGAATACTTTCAAGGAGCTTCGGGAGGCCCACCTCACCAATCAGTGCACGCGTCTACTAAAGACAGAGTCGGGTCGCCGTCTTCTTGCCCGATTTCACATCCAACACACCCAATTCACAGAGAAGAGATGTCGCATTCCCGAAAAATGGAGACGCGCCCTCCATGTGCGGCCTCTCCCCGCCAACATGTCCAAAGAGGACCATAATGGTCGGCGCCTGGCGCGGGCGGAAGCCTTGGACCGCCACTATGGAAGCAAACCAGGAGTTTTCCATGTGGACGTCTCCGGCCCAAACCTTATTGAGGTTGGTACACAGCCGCGGTCATCCACAAGGGCAAAACAGTAGATGGCCTTACGTTCAAGTCCCAGTCACCAACCCACGCAGAAGAGGTTGCCATCGTGTTCGCAGCCTCTGACTCCTCCTCCAAATACATACGTCCAGCAAGGGTGGACTGCTGCCCTAGCTTATCACATATACCAAAATTGCAGTCGAGATTCGAATCCCGCGTACCGATCTCTCGTTTGGGCTACAGGTCACCAAGGTCTCCAAGGGAATTAGGCAGCCGACGCCGCCGCCTGCGCGCTCTCTCTCTGGGCATTTCGCACGGGACCCGACGCAGACCAGGATTTTGATTTCAGCCCAGTTTACAAATTTAAAGAGATATGTGAATACTACAGATCTACGCACCAAACTCTTCCCACCCCGTGCAAAGGGCTGGGGAAGGCTAACGAGCGGGTGCTTCTGCGCCTGCTCACCAATACAATGTTGTGCCCGGCTACTCTAAAACATTTTGATCCGCAATTCGACGGGCTGTGCTCGCACTGTGGGGAGGTGTCTGACACCTACCACATGGTGTGGGCCTGCCAGAAAAACTCATCTTTGCCCCCTATCCTCAACCCCACCCGAAAGAACTGGGAGGCGACCCTGTCCAGCTGCTGCCCCCTAGAGGCTCAAAAGGTCTTAACGCAGCGCGCCCGGGCTGCGGCAAACGCCAATGGAGTGCCTGTCTAGGCATCCCACCTTGTGTATATACCTCTATGTAATATAGTAAATGTTCTCACCACCACCACCACCTCCTAGGCCTTCGTGGACAGCAGACGCATGTACGCACGGTGCTGTCTCGACATCAGCTCCGAGCCATTCACCTCACCGCTCAGTGAAAAGATTCACTGCAGATGGCTTGAATAGAGAAAGCGGCTGCATTTCGCTTTTGTTTGACGTCACTGTGGATGTAACCGGGCCTCCTGGCACTGCGCCGTATGCAGTGTTACGCACCTACTTCGCATTTTAACTATCCAAATAGGCTGTTTTTTTTATTTCTGCGTACAAAAATATACTTTACTATGTATTTTCAGTGCACCTAACCATGGAGAAACAAAGCAGCAGCTACGAGATTGAAAACTTGAGTGAAAAAATAATTATTAAGTTCTCGTCAGGTCATGAGATGGCAGCATTGACAGCGCACAGGCGCAGGCTTATGGCACTGCATTCCTTTAGCACGAGTGTAAGCTCGGAAGTATCCGTCAGCCACATTGTTGGTCTTACTGTGTGCGACTGATTTCAAGCATCGAAAAACGCCACTGTGCTGCGGTGGGATTTACGTTATCGCAGCTGTCTTAGGTGCCATCGACGCCCACCTCCCAGCAGAGAACGCATGTAAAGACACAACTTGGCTGCAGGGACAACTTACCGGCATTCCTTCATCAAGTTGCATTGCTGCAGGTAGGCTTGAAGCAGTGTTTCGATTTATCCGTCGGGCGCTGTTACTGCTACCGTTTAATTCGCATTGCATCTGAAGTGCCTGTGCTAGTATGACGAATAATTGTGAAAATGTTTGTTCGAATTGAGATTTGGAATGTCTGAATAGTAGCGTATTATATTTTGAGACATTCAAAATATCTAAACTGTTGGCTCAGCTGGAATATGAGGTTTAATGTCCCAAAGCAGCTCACGTTATGATGAAAGCCGTAGTGCAGGGCTCTGGAAAGTTTGACAATTTGAGGTTCGCACCTTAATTTTATATTTGCGTTCGCCTCCACCGAAATGCGGCTGATGGCTTATCAGTGAGCGACCACGTCGGACGGCGTGACCTGTTAGGTAAAATTTAGAGAACAGATTTGTATAATTCTCCTATGGTACTGTTTGTATTTGCATTCTGCTAAAATTTGATTCGAATTACGCTGTCAAGTTTGGGTGTCAGTACAAATAAGTTTTGAAAGTAGCTTTATCTTCCTTTATTTCAAAGGTCCAAACATTTTCGTTCTGAGCAATGGCGTTGATTACAGAATACTATCTGTTTTATGCCTGCTTTCACAGCATTTTTTGATGTCTCTACTTTCTCCTGGCGTAGTTCTTACCTGCATCCAGGGGCCGTTACCCGTGACATACACGTTGCTTTTGTACAAATACGTCAGAAGACATAACGTGTTGCCGTTCACAAAAATAGCTAAAGCTGCAATCACTTGGCGTAGCGTCACACAAAGGCAGCTTGGTAGTAGTGTGAGAGCTTTATTGCCTTACTGCAATATAGTACTCGGCGAAAGAAGCGACTACAAGTTGATCCCAGAGCTCACTCAGATAAAGCAAGTGTCCGTTTACCTCCTTCTCTACTAGTCCCTTAGAGTGACAAAAACAAAAACAAAACGTGTCGTTCTTCGCGGGAATGCGTCCCAAGTTTTCGAGTCAGACGTAACGATCCAGACAGGCGTACGCGCCGCAGGAATGCGCCTCGCTCGGAATGCCTTCTTTTTTTTCTTTTAGCAAGCGTTCTATCCCAAAACGCTTCTTCAGAAGCAATGCTAGCGTGAGAGGTGGCCGCCTTATTGTTCCTGCAGAGCTTCACCCACTGCTTCGTCATTTGCTGCTCGCATTTGTGTTCTTTCGCCCGTCACGTTTCGGAGCGAAATTCCTCCATCGCACTTCGTTTCCCTCGTTTGTTTTGCTTGCTGCCCGTCGAAGCGCACTACAAGAATGCCAGCCTGTTTTTTTTCTGACCTTAAAAAAATGACAGCGGTAACCCTCTTTTGAGAGAAATGGTCCCCATGGTTAGAACCGCGTTTTAGAGCTACGTAAATAGTCGTTCTTGCTTTAGAGGTGTACCTTAGAGCCAGCTTGCAACTTTTGCGGCAAATTTCTCTTTAGTTTGTTTCGTGCCTTCTTTTTCATTCGTGCATGTAAATATTTTAATTGATTCAATTTACAAATATTCCACTTAGAATAACAAATCGGCATTGGCTGCTCGAAACTGCTCTGTCAAGTATAGGCCTCCAGCCGCGAGGCCTGTTGCGTGTTGGCCATGCAATGTTTTAACAAACTTTAACGTAATAGGTTACGCTGACCAGCGCCTTCCAGATAAGTGTCTTCTCCCTCCACAGCAGTCAGCTGCAATTCATCCGGAAATATTAGCAAAGCAAAAGGCACACACGTCGAACATTAGACTTCGGGAAAGCATGCATCCTGGTACTCGATATATATATATATATATATATATATATATATATATATATATATATATATATATATATATATATATATATATATATATATACATATATATATAATGCGGTGTTACTCAAGCACTGCCTAAAGGGTATGCGGCGTCAGAGTTAATGGCTCGACCTGTACGGGGCTGAGCTTGCAGCTTCGGTTTCGCGTGCATGAACTTTGATTCTCGCCTAATCCCTGATTCCTTAATTTGTGTCTCTGTTAACCCACACGCACTCACACCCTTAACGTTCGAAGCTGCCACATTATGTGCAAGGTCGCCCAATTTACATGTAAATACCCAAATAACCAAGCCTTATGAACGGGCTCGCGTGGCCTAGGAGTAGGACGCCTGAATTGGCATCCCATGGTCGCTCCTCAGCTCCTGCCAACTGGCACGGTCACTTGTTCTGGTTACGTCGAATAGCCCGCCATAAAATTAGTGCCCAGCTATGGCAGCTGCCAACTACAATCGGCAGATGTATGCTGGCGATTCTCCGGTCACCATGCTGACAACACCGGATATTCCAGAAATCAGAGTTTCTAACACTGAAAATGTACTATATTAACACCCCGGCATTAAAGACCCGTTAGACAGAAAATCCGGCGTCGACGTTGTTGGCCAAACGTCAAGGCAATGCCTATAGCACGAGGTAGTCAGCAGGGTGCATGGCCGGACACTGCTTCGTCAGCGGGCTGTGAAACGTCGCGAGATCACGTGACATCGAGGCGGTAGGACCTGAATACTCTGGTAGCTGCTGTGAGATGAGAGGCAGAGATGGAAATTAAACCTACCGGGACCCCTGGCTCTGTATATAGTCAGACAGGCTACCCACAAAGCCACGCAGGCTCTATCGTACAGCTTAGTCATACGAGGCTCCACACCTCCACCGGGTGGTGTTTCACAAAATGCGCCAGATTATGAGCATAGGATAAAGGATATTATTTGAGACAACAGAGGCGTAAATTAGAGTATTAGTGAATAAGCGTGTGATTACTAAAAAGGCTAGCTCAGCTTAAGACACGAGTTAATATAGGTGAGCGTATGAGCTTAGAAAGTTTTCGGGGATTATTTGAGGCCAGCTAGATCAGGACCAAGTTAATTCAATGGGTTCGGCACAGGAATTTGTCCTGCAGTGGTTAAGTTAGTTGCATAGTTCATGAATGGGAACGAGGATCTACAAAGAGAACCGCAGACAGGAGACATTAGCTTTAATCGGGTCGTACCCTTAAATACTGATTTTAAGTGCCCCCCCCCCCCCCCCCCTTCAGAAGCCTTCAGAAGCTTAGCAAGCGCGCAAACGAGTCAGCGTTGTAGTGGTAGCAGCGACGGCGATTGCGACAAATGGCTAACGCTCATAAAACTTGGTTTAATGATAATTGAGCCTCTAGAGTTTTTTTTTTTATTTATGTAAATAGGAATTCGCCGAGGGTATAAATGACGAGATGTCATTTTATTCGCAGGGCACTCATGGCAGGAAAATGCACATGCTTCACACAGATGATGCTTGGCCGATGACATATATGCACTTCAGACATAGAGAAGGCCATGTTGCATGCCAACTTCGACATCTAAGAGGCTTGCTTTTGAGGAGGGACCGCGCAAATTGACATAACGAAAGACAGACAATGGCTATTCCGCGGAGTGGAAGGACTTACACTGGTGCACTAAACATGACGCTGTAGAACCAGGTAATCAATTGAATGAATCTATACAGGAGCCCCATTGTAAGAAACGGCGTCAAACTACTTTCAACAAAAAAACTACTTCCAAAAGCAACAAACCACTGTCAATTGAGTTGATTAGTGTGAAGCGGTTAGAAGCTCCACTGGGAGGGATACGCGGTGTCTCCAAAGAAACGACTTTTTAATACCACCTGACACAATAAATTTAAACTGCCTAGACTGCAAGGATGTGGGCAAGCGAAGTTTCTATAACGCAAGGTAATCTATCAGAAATATGTGTCTCCTTATCACAAACGCCAATATTGGCGACATCGGCAGCTGCGTCCGTGCGGCGAAAGTTGTGTGGGGTCACCGCATTATTGTACGGTGCCGAAATATATGTACGTTGATAAAAATAGCCACGAATGATGAAACATAATGTTATAGTCACTCATCAGTCGTTATAATACCCACGACTCTCGACTCAAGTACATTGTACAAGTTGGCATACTTAGCACTTTGCTGAGAGTAACGTTCTGTAAGGCAGACTTTGAACAAAAATTACGCATGAGTCATGGCTCATAGTCTTTATACGGTTTTCGGATTCTCGCATGTAAGCAGACTTTTATGCATCTGCCGAATTCTTTAAATTTATAATCCTGTCTCTGTTCTTTGAACTCTGCTGAACAATATATCCTTGCACTGTTCGTTTTATTTTGTATCCTTTGCTGCGCCTAATGTCATTTTGTTTCAAGCCACATGACTCGTTATTCTAAGAAGCAGAACATCATTAACTACATGGTACAGCATTTCTATTTCATTTTTCTTGAACCATGTAAACTTCGCTAAAACGATAAGATTCACAATTGTGGGTCTTAAAGTTTATAGACGAAGAGAACTATTAACGAGCTCCACCAGACAGCTCGACTGAGAAACAATGACGTTTAATTTCTTTACAAGAATGTGTTGTTTCAGCGCGTCCAGCCATGCATGGTTATTCAATTCCAACTTTGAAAGAAGGTCCTATCCCCTAATAAGGGCACTTGGCATTCACGTACCAAGGTGTTTCTTTGTTTGCTTACCGAGCTACAGTTCTTGACCCTGAATCTCCCTCCTTGTATTCTCGTACGCCAGCGGAACAGTTTTACATGCCGCCTATTTCTCCTGTGCCAATTTTCCTTTTCTGTACCTCTTTGGCCGCGTGAACTCCGCCGAGCAGACACTGTAACGCAGACGGGAGATGACAACCTTCATGTACCCCTTTCCATAGCCGAGTTCATCCCGGTCCTGAGTGCTATTTTTGCAATTGATATGCGAGGCATGCTTTGTCCCGGCGCGGATTCGCATCGTTTGAAGCGCGCATTACACGCTCTGTGTCGCACTTCAAAGCATCTCCTCACCCGCCTCTCGATTTTTAAACCTCTTATTTCTTGCTTTGCGCATAAACAACTTCCGGCTTTGCATGCGCGTTCGCTCACCGTTCGCTGTCGGCGGCGCTTCAATTGAATTTGTCGTCAGACAGCCGATAAACTAAGTTTACAGGAATCTTTTGTGGTGGTTTTCTTTATAAACAACATAGAAGGGTCATACTCCGGCAAAATGGAGCGGTACTTCCAACTGATATTACCAGCGCTTCTCGGTTTGCGTTCATAGGAAACTGAAATGGAATCCTATCACCAGGATCCATAAGAGCAAGTAGATGGTCCTCCTCGATCGTTTCTCTAATTACGAGACTGTGGAGAGCGGTGCGTACAGCACCTAGTGAAGGCATTGGCATGTCCCCAAACATGTACTTATTTTACATCAGTACTTTAAATAATTAAGCTGAACTGCGTAAACCAGTCAGGAGTCCTCGCACACTGTAGCGCAAGTTTGAGCCTCTGGAATAGCAAGTAAGCGCAGGTTACCAAATCTTGGTCCCCATGTTTCCATTGTACTACGCAAATGCACGAAGTAGGTTTTATCGTAAACAAAAACATGTGCTATCTATGCGCTCATAAAATATGGCAACTTGCATTCCAGGTTTCATTTCCAGCCGCTTCCACACTCTCAACACCCCAGCTCTTCAAATGCGTTTATTATTCTCCGTTTATCCTATTGTGTACCTTAAAGTTATGCCCTAGAAACAATTCCCGTTTGTTTCAGTTTGTTTGCTGGCCTGCTCGATTTCATCGTGCACGAAGAACGAGGATATGTGCGCAGACGGATATTTTTACTTCTCTGAAGTGCATAGCATACTCGTGCACATGTATACTTTCATTCTGACTTTTCGTAAAGATGACAAACAAACCAGCTACAGAATACCATTTGGTTGGTAAGGTTTCCTTTGGGAGGAGTGGATTAATTGTTAAACATTGCCTAGAGTGAGCCTTGGTAATAACATTAGGGATAAAGACGTGTTAGGGCTGTTTATCTGCCACAATCAATTATCCATCAAGCATACCTATAGTTGATGATGCTAAGGCGTCACCGACCATATCTAACCGTGTGACTGCCGAAACTGCGAAACACAATGCAATATTTAAAACTGCAATTGGTCGAAAACTGAACTGCGCGATGAGATATATTGCCCGAGCACGTTGTCACTGAAGCCCTGCTCCTCCGATACTGTACAGCAGAGTCTGACTTATAGAATGCTTCCAGTGTTGGCGCCGTGTAGTATTAACGGCCACAGGACACGAATTCAGCGTCCTAAATGGTGTATGGTTCCGTAATATAATTTGATGATCAGTGCAGCGCGTAGTCGTCACAGTGCGAACTAGGTATGTTCGTGCAGATCAGATTAAAAAGCGTTATATTTTGTCTAGTAACGTTTGTTTGCTGGACTCTGGTAAAACGACGGGCTCCTTTTCATACATCAGTAAAATAAGGCGTATAGATTTGCCATTTATTCCATCGCCTATGTTCATCATCATCATCATCATCAGCCTGATTATACCCACTGCAGGGCGAAGGCCTCTCCCATATTTCTCCACTTAACCCGGTTCTGTGCTAGCTGCATCCACTTGACCCCTGCGAACTTCTTAATCTCATCCGCCCACCTAACTTTCTGCCGCCCCCTGCTACGCTTTCCTTCCCTTGGAATCCAGTTTGTTACCCTCTATGTTAAACATGTTGTCGCCTATGTTAAACAATCTTAAAGAGGGCGTCTTATGTATCACAAGCTAAAGTTATCGCTGGCCTGTAATAACCTTTTTGTATTCTTGACCGGAAATTAACCCGTCAAACCAAGCTGTCGCATGCTCCATTTCGCTGACTGGGCACTGCCTGAAGCAGAAGATAGCCTGGAAAAATTTTTTTTTTTTTTAAATATTGCATTCGACGATTTTAAACAAGCATTTCACGGCCTGTACTGTTGTTGTTTTACGGTAAGCTGTTCCAGTCATTGCGAATTATACGAAGAAATTTGTTAAGTGCGCCAGAAGGTAAAGAATAAAGGAACACAGAGCGAACCTTTTAATTTAAAAGAAAGGTGCCCAACAAAATAAAACCTTGTGAATCTCAAAAAAGCAAGAGCTTGGCAGAGCTAAGAGTCGTGGGGCTCAAAATTCATCTTGGTTGAGCTATGCCTAATTGATGAACAGCTCAATCACATCGAAAAACAAGATGTGGTAGAAAATGCGTAAACTATACGGCGACGACTCCATGATCGCACTTCACCTCTCGACAGTTAAAGGTACGTAAACAAGTATGAACAAACCAGAAGATATTTCTCTTTATTATACATTTTCTTACACCACATAGACTTATCTCTTAGAGTCAAACACAATGAAAAAAAAAAAACTAATAATTCCATCAAATGGCACTGCTGACAAAACTTGCAATAATTTAATTACTCTCCTAAAACTTGGTAAAATTCGCTACGCTGTTGAATAGACCATGCCCGTTTCCCGACGAAATACATGATGTAATGCCAGTACATCATTCAGATCTTGCTGTAGATACATTTTTAATGTATTTATAAAAAATATAAATACCAGGAATAATAGTCAGGCATTGAAAAAAAAAAAAAAGAAGGGTTTTTGTCTTGCAACCTCAAAAAGCGGCCAGCCTCCCCTATTATGCTCATGGGTCTTTAGCGCTCATAAATTGTCCTGCGAGATCTTCGATATATTCTGATTGTTTATTCGTAAATTTTTTGCAGGTTGTAGGTTGTTTTTTCTCGAATCTGGTAAGCTTGTTGGCATCCATAAGTGAGAATTTGAAAGCAAGATGAACTGCTACTCATCTCGTTTGGCTTGAACGTACAGTCCAAGAAATAATTATTCATACAGAACGCTATCTTGCAGCCTTCTTAGACTGGAAAAAGGCTTACAGCAGCAGCTGGAGATTTAGAGATCCCGGCACGTACCACACCTAGGAATCCAAGGCATGAAACTGAGCCACATTTAAAATGTCCTGGCCTACCATTCAGTTCGTATGTGGCTAGGTTCAAGTTTTTGAAGAAATTTTTTCCCCTGAATTGGAGCAACGCATGGGTGTAATTTAAGTACTAAACACTTCTTCGTATAAAAAAAAAATCGGTTGCTAAATAACCTATGCAACTTTGTTATACATTCAGTCTACGTGAACTACCTTCAATTTGTACGCGCATCGTCCGGCTGATCAGCAACAAAGATGCAGATGTAGCTGACACTAAACTAAGTATTAATATGATGTGACATAAATTGATTTACCTTTTCCCCATAAACATCATTAGCTGTTCATTATTTCACTAAGGACGCTTGCAGACCAATCCCATTCTGCATTTAAATGCAATCGGGCTACTAAGAAAGGTAGGACGTCAATATTTATGCATGTCCTTCCAGAAAACTCACAGCCCTCAAACAACGCACTAAATATATATATATATATATATATATATATATATATATATATATATATATATATATATATATATATATATATATATATATATATATATATATATATTTAGTGCGTTGTTTGAGGGCTGTGAGTTTTCTGGAAGGACATGCATAAATATTGACGTCCTACCTATATATATATATATATATATATATATATATTTAGTGCGTTGTTTGAGGGCTGTGAGTTTTCTGGAAGGACATGCATAAATATTGACGTCCTACCTATATATATATATATATATATATATATATATATATATATATACCTCGTAATTTTTTAGCGTTTTCAACGACCACCGAAACCGTGGTCATTCCATATGACATGCCTTTTAAAGATACATGGCTCTGTTGTGAGCTATTCCTGATATTGTGCGTGCATAGTGAATGGCTGAGAAAGACTGCCGCCCTAATAAACAAAAGTATAGGCTCAGAAAATTCAAGCCGATGACATTTAATTCGGCGTGCATAGCACGTCTTCTTTAGGCGTCCGTTAAGGTAGAAACAGATTAAGCACCACTAGAAACTAGAAGGACCTCACTTTTACGCATATTGCCAAAGTGGGACCGAGGCTGTAATGTAGTTTTCCGTATTATTCAGCATTAAACTTCGAGCTGCAAGGGACGGGTGCTTTGGAGGGATGTCTCGAAATTGCGCCTTACAAGACGTATTACCTGGCATTTCTCGAAGACGTGGCCCACTGTATAGATAGTGAAATTCCCTTGCAATATGCATTCTCATTTTTACAGTGTTCGTCAAAAAAAGGGAGGAGCTCAGGAACAACATATAATGCGCCATTTTCTTCCATTAGAGGAAGGGTACGGCGGCTTCGAGGATTAATATTTGTGCTGATGGCGCGAAAAGGTCAGTTTGCGTTGCAAACGCTATGGTCGCAAGGGAACGTGGCAGAAGAGCAGTGCAGTGGCACTGGGACAACATGATTTCCGAAGTCTGCATGCATAATCACTAGGAACTTTATGTCGCCTCTGTCAATGTAGAAAAAATTGTAAACAAATAAATTACCAGCACTAATATTTGTGCGCACTCTCTAAGCGTGTTTGCAGCTTTATACTCAAGCAATGAAACCAAATCACTAATTGGAGGAGACCATAGTACACAATATAAATAAAAACACTGTTCAGGAACATCAAATACAATTTTTTGAAATAAGGACAAAATAACCGATGTGTGCACTGGTGAAACTCGTGTCAAGTAAATAAAGCAGGTATTCCCTGTAGAGATTACATGAAGTTAGTAACTGTAAATTGAAGCGCAAATGGACAGTGAGAAAAACTTGAAACATTACGGAAATATCATTTCAATCAAATTTACAGTGAACATGTTGCTTTTTGCCCAGCGTTACTTTTTCTAGACGAAGCAATTGATCTTGAGTAAACGTCAGATGTGAAAGTGTTAAGGTACTCTAGCGCATCTTAACCTCGTGCTTGGCGCATGAGCGTCTTAGCTGCTTATCGGCCAAAAATGCGCACATTAGTGTACAGAATGGACTGCGTGTGGTGTTTCAATACACAGGGTAGTCTTGTGGCCTTTTTTCGCCATTGGGAAAACGGGGGTAGCTGTCCTCGACCATTTTAGTGCCTTTACGCAGAGGCCCAAGTGATGAGAAAGAACTTCCGAACTTATCTTGGATCGGCCTCAAGAGCTTGAGCGTTTGTGCAGCGCGCACTGGTTTTGAAGCGTGCGACGACATTAACAGTCCGCTTTGAATAGATGTATGCATCCCTCGAAAAAAGTGTCGCGAAATAAATGACCAGTGACCGCTCCGCGCACTGTGGCGAAACCAAGGTGACTTTTTCACTCTCTCTCTCTCTTGATCCAGAGATCAAGAGAGAGAAAACAGTTGCTGTAGTTTGGAACGCACAGCTACTTTACAGCCGGCCCCACTATGGACTCGTAAACAATAATGGCGGGGGGGGGGGGGGGGTTGTAGGGGGCTTTGGCTTTAGTTTGTACGCAATAATCATGACCGTTTTTAGTTTGACGGCATTTCGCCTTCTCGCACTATGCCCCATCGTTTCGACATCTCCTGGGCATAGTCTTGAAGTCTGCATGGCACCCGAGTGAAAAGTGGCCTACTTTCTACACGCAGTTGAAGAATTAATCAATTCTTTTATTTCATCTTAGAACCAAGCTTGCAATTTCTTTTTAATGAATCGCGATATTTAAAGCGCTTCGGTTTTTAGGCAAATCGCTCAAGCAAAGTGCTTCACTTTTACGGGGCTACTGCATTATTCACTTTAAAGACCATTCATTTTCGAAGCCATTTGCAGAAACGAGGGCTACCTACGGTTGCATGACGCGTGACGAAATACAGAGTCATTAATGACAGAAGTAGAATAACTTCCGGGAAGCTAGGTTGTTCGTTAACTTAGCTCAGCACAATACTTTGAGAGTTTGACTTGGTTTGGGTAAATTTGCTGGCGAAAATCCTATCAAATAAGCTTAGCAGAAACGGTTACGATTTGGCCGAGGATGATTATTTTTTCACCGCCATTAGCCTCTTATTTTCTCTGAAAAAAAAAACAACAACAACAACAACAACACATATTTAGAATTAGTGCCAAATATAAGGGGTTGTGAGGAGGTTTTTTTTTTTTCGTACCTCCCAGATGACCCGACTTTCCCGCGCCATGCTCTTTCCTCGCCTTCGCCACCCATCACGGTAGCGCCTTTTAGACCTTGGCTACGTTGGGCACCTTGGATGCTACTTCGGATTCACAAGACATCATGTTGCCACCTATACTTTTTCTTTTCTTTAACTATGATCTACCCATTTTAGCACCCTCGGATTAGTCTAAGATCCAAGCTTTCGTTTTGTGTTTAGGAATGCGTATCAGCGCGCGAAAAATTCGGTTCCAGGCGAGATGTTAGTTGGACTACTGATGCATTAAAACAGAAATTCTCGGGCATTTAGAGGTTTGCATTCTTGCATATTGCATATTTTCAATGTTCTTTTTCCCTCATCTTATCGCCTGCCAGAAGCCTAGGCAACGTGTCTCATCTTCTGGCGCTGGTATTCCGATGCTTTTTATCCACATGTCCTCCCGGTCTGCTTGTATTTTTTCCCTCTAGCTCATTTCTTTCCAAGCCGCTATCTTCTCCCTAATTTACTCCATCCTCCCAACGAAGGTAACAGCCAGCCTTTTGTGCCCCTCTGCGCATTTCACTAGGCCTACTTTCTGGGTTCCCTTATGCCGAGTCGTGAAGTTTCTCTTATGCAGTTGGCATGATTATCATAGCGGTGCAAAGAAAGGCATCTCTTTCAGCCTTCCCCGAGTCTCCTTCTGCGGGTAGTTCCTCCGGTTTTCCCTCTCATCTCCTGAATATCCTTGTCCTATATACCCCCGCATCCCATTCGCACTTGCGTTCACTGACTGCTACCTAGAAGCGTAGGCTTAGCTTTGTACCTGGGACGGGAGACGTCACTATAGCTCATAATGATGCATTCCACGGGGAAATCAGATTCTATATTCTGTTGTCACTTCTTTTAGGTATATTGGGGTGTTAGATTTGCCACTGGGTTTTTTGTTTTCCTCCAGCTTTTGGCGTCTCCTGCCTGTTCGCTATATTGCTTCGGTTTTCTTGACCAGCGTTTGTCATTTTGAATTTTTGAGGCCTCATGAAATATTTACCAAGGCAAATTCATCATCTATTGCATTACACATTCGTAACTAATTTGCATTTCGGTGTTTTTGGTGCACGTTTTTGTGGAAGGTTGTATGCGTTAACTTCGCGTCAGGTTTCCGCTGAGAATTCACATGTTGCGCTTTCTCATAAGCCGTACTCAAGTGAATTGGCGCAAAGTTCCATCTTCCTTTGGAATTTAAATTCCAGTGCTGGTATGCTTTCCAGGGCTATTACATTTTAGCTAATGCAAAACAAGACATCGAACTACTCAAATGAATAGAAGGCTTTCAAAGCATGCGTATGCATTGTACTTCACTTGCTGTTTAATGACTTGACGTCTACTGACAAGAAGTATTGCTTATTGTGAATATCGCATAAATTTTAACTTTTCGCTCCAGCAAAGTTATATCCCCATGCCACAAGGCTACAAGGTACGGGAATCGCGGATTTGATTGGTTTCGCTGGAAGATAACAAGAAAATCACAATAAACATGTGCGATGTGCGTACGAAAGAAAGTCATGGTAATCTTTTATGCGAAAGTCATAGGAAAGAAGACATGGGAACCTTTCTGAGCAATGGAGAAAACTTAAGTTTGATATTGATTTCTTTTCATGTACTTCACATGCAAAAGAACATAATTTTTCACTACAACTAGCCGAACATATAAAAAAAAACACTAAAGGAATTTCACATTCCTCCTCCTTTTCTTCATATCAGGTGTGATTGACATTTATATTTAGCCAAACGAGATCATTAATCAGTCAGATTATTGCGTAAAATTGACGTGTTTTTCTGCTGGAAACTACCATTTGATTCCTTTCTCCTACGGCGTTGTTTGGGCAGGTAATTTCCAGGAACCCACCATATCTCATTTTATCATTTTAACACTAATGTCTATTGTAGAAGAGGGGTGGAAAGAAGCATAATCAAAACGTTGGCCAAGCATCGATACTATACCAGCTCGAAATTGGTGGTGTGCGTATAGAATATTTTTGGCGAGCACATAAGGAAGAACTTCCTGAAATGTTGCCTCTGGGATAATTCAGGTTTGCATACTACGCCGCACCGGAATTGTGCTCTGTCCCAGTGAATTATCACATGGTAAAAATGCATTATATGTCCCAACAGCACTAAAGCTGGCGACCACCGTCCTTGCATGCAATTCTGGTGAACGTACTATGCAGGTGCACGGTTTCACAGCGCTTGTAAGAGAACATTCATGGCCATATGAACGATCAAACATAGCCTACTATAACCTTATCCTATACCCATAGTAATTTCAAAACTATGATTGAGTGAGACTGGGCCCAGAATATTAATGCGTATATGATAAAATGGGGTACATGGTGTTGCTATTGCCGCGAAACCTTCAAAACAGTATTTGTTGTTTTTTAACAGCCGCCGGCATACAGGCTTATCACTCTGATTCTGGACCGCATATCAGTTCCGTAATCTTTGTTTGTTAATGCTCGATGTCGCGAGTCACACCTTTATCAGTTTTGTTGTAGCGCAAGATGCACCGAGATCTGTCTCGAAGGTTCCGGCCACTCGGGTGTCTTTCCACAATGTTCCAGCCCGAGCTGGTAGCTGTTTGCGACGTTATCTAGATTGTTCTGTGCAGCCTTTAAATTGAGCGTTGGCGAGTGTGACGGGCATTCTTTGTTCGACGATCGACGAGCACGTTTGTTTCTATCGCCGCCGCCGAGTTGCTTACTTCTTTTGCGGGCGCAAGTCAGCCCAGATAAAGAATTTCTTTAGTGCAATCATCGACCCTTCATTTGTGTCGTCGACCTCGTCACCACTACGTGACATCTGGTGGAGGTGCTGCATTTGATCCTTCAAGCGAAGACCCAAGCCGTGTTCCTGTCGCCCTGGAAGACCAGCCTACAGGTCACCGAGCCAGCCGCCGACTTCGAGGCCTACAACCCGAACACGGTCTGCTGCCTGACCCCATTCGATCTCGGAAGGCATCGACACTGACAATGGCCCAGCCTACAGCACCGGTGGTTTTCGTCCAACCCCGTGAGCCCCCCTGCTTCCATGGACTACCGGATGAAGATGCGGGAGATTGGATGGACCTTTTCGACCGTGTGGCAGATTTCAACGGCTGGAACGGCGCTGCGAAACTCAGGCAGGTCTACTTTGTTCTTCAAGGACATGCCCGAGTTTGGTTTGAAAATCACGAGACTTCTTTGAAGGATTGGGAGACATTCAAAGCACAGTTCTTGGCGGCCTTTACAAGTTCTGTCCGAAAAGAAAGAGCTCAGGCCCTCCTCCAATCAAGAATTCAACTACCCAACGAGCCCGTCCTGGTCTACGTAGAGGAGATGAAACGCCTGTTTCGCCGCGCCGACCCTAACATGACCGAAGGTGAGAGAGTTAAATTCCTAATGCGAGGAGTTAAAGAGTCGCTTTTTGCGGGGCTTGTCCGGAACCCGCCGAAAACTGTGGAAGAATTTGAAAGTGAAGCATCGACCATCGAGAAGACGTTGGTCACCCGGATGCGCCACTTCGAGCGACCACTTCAACCAGACTACTCATGCCACAACCCAAGCGCATCTGCAAGCGGAGAGAACCTTCGGGACATAATCCGGGAGATCGTGCGAGAGGAGCTCCGCCGAATGTTGCCATCATCGCAACAACCCCAGGTGGCGACGCTCGCGGACGTCGTCCGTGAAGAAGTTCAGCAGGCGCTGGGCGTTCCTCAAGCGACGGCTGCGACTGTTCCAGCTCAAGAGGCAACAGCAATGAACTACGCTGGTGCATTACGTCGCCCTGCGCCCCGACGTGATGACTTTCCGAGCCCTCGCCGCTACCGTCCTCTTCCTGAAAGCCGCCCCTTGGCCCCCGCCCGCCAAGCCTACCAACGACCCCCAAGCCCCAGGAAGTGCGACGCCTGGAGGACTGCAAACAACCGGCCATTATGCTTCCACTGCGGTGAGGCCGACCACATTCTGCGACACTGCCCGTACCGACGAATCGGTCTCCGCGGATTTGCAGTCGACGCTCCACGACCACGCCCAGGTGAACGACCACAAGAAATTGACAGCTATCTGCGTAGCGGTGAGATTGTGCCACCAAGCCGTCGGTTCAGATCTCCATCGCCGTACAGGGCCCGCTTTGCGTCGCCAGGCCGTACCTATGATGAGAGTATGCGCGGAAGGTCCCCAAGCCCGCGCAGGGGAAACTGAACAGAGCAACCTTTGGAGGTGAGGTTGCTCAACGGCGAAAAGACGAACATCCTCCGCCGCCGACGACCACTAACGACGATGCAGCCATTTCACCACCGCTCCACACGACGTCACCGACGACAGCACGACCATACTGCAAGCAGACCACGCCGCCCAGCGCAGTAACTACGGTATGCCCCGGCCATGACCTGAAGAAACGACGGAGCCGAGATCGGACACTAAGGTCCACGTGCAATGCGAGGACGCGAACAAGTGACCTTGAAGTTGATATCGACGGTCGCAGAGTCACTGCCCTAGTAGACACCGGAGCTGACTATTCAGTCATTAGTGGACCGTTAGCCTCTCAGCTCAGAAAGGTTACCACCGCTTGGGACGGCCCGCTGATTCGCACCGCAGGTGGCAACCTGATTACTCCGTCGGGACGATGCACTGCAAGAATAACCGTAAATGGGCGTACTTACCCCACCAGCTTTGTGGTTTTGCAGCAGTGCTCCCGCGACGTGATTTTAGGCATGGACTTCCTAAATGAACATAGGGCTATCATCGACCTGCGATCCAAGCTCATCAAGCTCTCTGCAGACAAAGCCATTTCTGCTACGACGACGTCGATGCAACACATCCCACTAAACGTCCTCGACGAAGAATTGAACGTCCCGCCCCGATCAAGAATCGCAGTCTGCGTAGGTAGCGCCAACATCGAAACCGCTGAAGGCATCGTCGAAGGAAATCTCCAATTGCTCTTAGAACGAGGTGTCGGCATCGCAAGAGGCATCACGAAATTCCGGAGAGGTCAAGCTAAGGTTCTGGTAACAAACTTCACCGAAGAATACCGGCATCTCAACAAGGGCACGACGATCGCCTTTCTCGACGAATTAGCGGACCTCAAAGATGTATTCTCCCTCCACGACCAATCGCTGGAAGACGCACCGGACCTATTCCGTCAGCCCACATTTGACATCAACCCGGCATTGACCCACAACAGGAAAGACCAGATTCTCAGTCTGCTTCGAAGCTACGGGGAGTGCTTCTCATCGTCATCGAAGGTACGACAAACACCACTGGCCAAGCATCGCATAATAACGGACGAACACGCCCGACCTCTGCGCCAAAGCCCTTATCGTGTATCGCCGCGAGAACGCCAGGCCATTCGCGATCAAGTTGAGGAAATGCTGCGTGATGACGTAATCCAGCCATCGAACAGCCCCTGGGCGGCACCAGTCGTTTTGGCCAAGAAGAAAGACAGCACACTTCGCTTCTGCGTTGATTACCGCCGCTTGAATAGCATAACGAAGAAGGATGTCTACCCGCTTCCCCGCATCGACGACACTCTCGACCGGCTCTGCAATGCAAGGTACTTCTCATCGATGGACCTGAAGAGCGGATATTGGCAAATTGAGGTCGACGAAAGAGATCGCGAGAAGACCGCATTCATCACACCGGACGGCCTTTATGAGTTCAAGGTGATGCCATTTGGCCTCTGCTCCGCACCAGCCACGTTTCAACGAGAAATGGACAGAGTCCTGGCAGGCTTGAAGTGGCAAATTTGTTTGGTATATTTGGACGACGTTGTTGTCTTCTCGTCAAACTTTGAAGACCACCTAAAACGACTACATACAGTGCTGGAAGCCATCAAGTCATCGGGGCTAACGCTAAAAGCAGAGAAGTGTCATTTCGCCTACGAAGAACTGCGATTCCTAGGCCACATCGTTAGCAAGGACGGTATTCGCCCAGACCCGGAGAAAACAGCTGCAATCGCCCAATTCCCACCGCCTGCCGACAAGAAAGCTGTGCGCCGATTCCTTGGGCTGTGCGCTTATTATCGACGATTTGTCAGAAACTTTTCGCGGATCGCTGAACCGTTGACGCAGCTTACAAAGGCTGACGTACCTTTTAAATGGGAAGCGCCGCAAGGAGAAGCCTTCGACGAACTTAAGCGCCGCCTGCAATGCCCTCCTGTACTTGGCCACTTTGATGAAAACGCCGAGACCGAAATTCACACCGACGCGAGCAGTGTAGGCCTAGGAGCCATTCTCGTCCAGAAGACTGCCGGACAGGAAAAAGTAATCGCCTACGCTAGCAGGTCTCTCACAAAAGCCGAAGTAAATTACTCGACGACCGAGAAGGAGTGCCTTGCGATCATCTGGGCTACTTCTAAGTTTCGTTCATACCTATACGGCCGACCATTCAAGGTGGTAAGCGACCATCACGCGCTCTGCTGGCTGGCTAATTTGAAAGATCCTTCCGGCCGCCTTGCCAGATGGAGCCTACGACTTCAAGAATTTGACATGACTGTAGTCTATAAGTCGGGCCGGAAACATTCCGACGCAGACTGCTTATCCCGCGCTCCCGTCGATTCTCCCCCGAAGGACGATGACGATGACGCCTTTTTGGGACCGGTAAGCGCCAGCAGTTTCGCAGAACAACAGCGATCAGACCCTGAGCTGAAAGCGCTAGCCGATTACTTGGAAGGAAAGACCGCTTCCCCTCCTGGTGTGTTCAGGCGACATTTATCATCCTTCACGTTAAACAATGGCCTCCTCGTGAAGAAGAACTTCGCACCCAACAAGACCGCGCAGCTTCTCGTAGTGCCTAAAACCCTTCGGCAAGAAATTTTGCAGGCGTTGCACGACGAGCCCACAGCAGGCCACCTCGGATTTGCGCGCACGTTGCGTCGAATCCAGGAGAAGTATTACTGGCCGCGACTGCCTGCTGAAGTTTCCCACTACGTGAAGACGTGTCGTGAGTGCCAACGACGCAAGACGCCGCCGATCAGACCAGCAGGACTACTAAACCCGATTCCGCCCCCAATCCTGCCCTTTCAACAAATTGGGATGGATCTCCTCGGCCCCTTTCCATCTTCGTCTATGGGTAACAAGTGGATCATCGTGGCCACTGACTACCTTACCCGTTACGCCGAAGCAAGAGCACTACCAAATGGTACCGCGGCAGAAGTCGCCAAATTTTTTGTCGAACAAATCCTCTTGCGACACGGCGCCCCAGAAGTGCTCATCACGGACAGGGGAACGGCGTTTACGGCAGAGTTGACGCAAGCCATCCTGGAATACAGTCACACAAGCCATCGACGAACTGCGTACCATCCCCAGACCAATGACCTTACGGAGCGCCTGAACAAAACGATCGCGGACATGATCGCTATGTACGTCGACGCTGAACACAAGACCTGGGACGTCATCTTGCCGTGCGTGATCTTCGCGTATAACACGGCAGTCCAGGAGACGACCAGAGCGACCCCGTTTAAGCTTGTGTACGGCAGGGAGCCCACGACGACGCTCGACGCAATGCTGCCGCACGTAACCAGCGAAGACAACCTTGACGTCGCCGCCTACCTGCAGCGTGCAGAGGAAGCCCGACGACTCGCACGGCTGTGTATTAAAGACCAACAGCGCACCGACAGTCGACGATACAATTTACGACGACGCCATGCAGAGTACAATCCAGGAGACCAAGTGTGGGTTTGGACACCAATTCGCCGTCGCGGATTAAGTGAAAAGTTGTTGCGTCGATACTTTGGGCCGTACAAAATCCTTCGCCGCGTCGGACTACTGGACTATGAAGTCATTCCCGACGGAACGTCAGCATCACAACGGCGACGCGCACGCCCAGAAATTGTACATGTTGTGCGACTGAAGCCATATTACGCGCGTTAAAGAATCTGTGGTGTTTAAACTTTGCAGTGTTTAAGTTTCTCTGTTCTGGAACATCGAGGCGATGTTTTTTTAAGGGGGGAGTAATGCCGCGAAACCTTCAAAACAGTATTTGTTGTTTTTTAACAGGCGCCGGCATACAGGCTTATCACTCTGATTCTGGACCGCATATCAGTTCCGTAATCTTTGTTTGTTAATGCTCGATGTCGCGAGTCACACCTTTATCAGTTTTGTTGGAGCGCAAGATGCACCGAGATCTGTCTCGAAGGTTCCGGCCACTCGGGTGTCTTTCCACAATGTTCCAGCCCGAGCTGGTAGCTGTTTGCGACGTTATCTAGATTGTTCTGTGCAGCCTTTAAATTGAGCGTTGGCGAGTGTGACGGGCATTCTTTGTTCGACGATCTACGAGCACGTTTGTTTCTATCGTCGCCGCCGAGTTGCTTACTTCTTTTGCGGGCGCAAGTCAGCCCAAATAAAGAATTTCTTTAGTGCAATCATCGACCCTTCATTTGTGTCGTCGACCTCGTCACCACTACGTGACACTATTAGTTGACGAAGACATGCAGGCTTTGGTACCTCCCTGAAAGCACGAGGCGTTGGCAGTAGGCAACCTCAAACGTGACAGTGACCTATGGCCTGCTACTGAACAGTTTAGGGCCGCGATTTCTGACGTATAGCTACAGTGCGTTGCCTGAAGGCCTTTCTGCGCTCCTGCACGAACCCGCCATGCGGTACCGACGGTAGTTCCTATCCT